>NC_056736.1:229723147-229805647 GCF_019279795.1 Protopterus annectens
GAGTATGATCACAAACTGGGTCTTCTGTTATTAGTCTACTTGTTGACAGTCAGAGAGACACAGTGGTTAGGAGGAAGAAATATGTGTTAATGGTGCAACCAACATTTAAGGAAACTTAAGGCAGTAGGTCTGTCACTTCTCTGGATGTATAGACATGCTGAGATCTGATTACCCATGATGATAGATAAAGCAGGGCAATTACAAAACATGCTCAAGATGATGGATTAAAAAAATATAGGGTTTACTGGGCTATTAATGCTGGTAAATGCAGTTGGGAAGAATGTCAACTTGTTAACACCTGTTTATATCGTGGTGGTATATTCATTGGGGTTAAATGTTGGAAAAATGAGCCAGGTCTAGGGGGCCACATTCCTCCTGGGCCTCAGGGGGATAACAGGTTAGAGATAACAGCTGATGATAATTTTTGTGGTAGAGGTAGCTTCAAAGGTTAGACAAGCCAATCTCCCATTCAGAGGAGGCAAGTGACTGGCCAAGGCACTCCTCCATTAAACTTGAATTCTTAAAGACTTGTTTGAAACATTATCCTCACAAAGAGGTTTCTGATGAAATAAGTGGGTTCACTGTGAGGTTTTCAATTAAATAATCAGTATCAGGTTATGACTGACATTTTTAGTATCCCTAAATCAGTTGAAGGCAAAGAAGATATTGTCCAGAAACTGTTAGATAAAGAAGTACAGTCAGATCGGGTTTTCGGTCTCTTGGATTGTCCTGCATTTGAGGAATGTTGGAATTTGCAAGCAGATTACTGATACTACTAAAAGAGGCCAGGTAAATATCAGCTGATAAATCACCTTTCCTTTCCAGAAGGATACTTTCTTGAATGATTATATAGTCAAGGGTGAGGCACACATTCAGTATTCATCTCTTGGTGATGTGATAAAAGTATTTAAAACTTCAGTGATACTTAATTAGTAAAACTAGACACTGAGCTAGCAATTCTATTGTTACCTATCATAGAAGAGGAATGGCCAATGTTAGGCATGTGTGTCTGCCTTATTTTGATAAGACCATGCCTATGAGTTGCTCAGTAGCCTGTGCACATTTTGATAAGTTCATTTTCCCTCTTCAGTGGATGTGGGAGTGGGCAGTACATTATTCAGATTACTTCCTCTTGGTGTAGTTAGGTAAGGAAGGAAGGAAGGAGTGATGCAGGGGATAAAGACAGTTTTAGAACTGTGTAAGTCATTGGGAATACTACTGGCAAAGGAGATGCAGGTAGGCCCAGTTAAAGTTTTGATCTTTTCAGGTTTGTTGATAGCTTCAGCCTGGGAGGGGCATCATCCACCAATAGATAAGATGGATAAACTGTGTGAAAAAACTTGAGGTATGTTGAGCAGGTTGAAAATTAGGGAAGAAAATGTGATGGAGTTACTAGGTCTTCTAAATTTTGTATGTAGAGTGACACAACCATTTAGGGCATCTTGCAGGTCACTGGCAAATCGTCCATAGGGCAGCAAGAAGAAGCATGTTAGGATGAGAGTGTTGAAAAAGAGTTACAGAGGATTTGCTTTTAGTTAATTTCAGTGGTTTGTCCATGAGGCAAGAGGATTGGGTTTCAACAGATGACTAAGTGGTTCTACTTAGATGCAACTTGTGGGCTACTATGGTGCTTATTTTATTGGTAAGTAGTTTTCTGCTTTTTGGCTATAGCAGTAGTTATATGTGGGAAGGAGACACATTTCCTTATGGACATTGATGCCCATTTAGGCAGCATTTGCAGTGTGGCAGGATGAGCTGTCCAATAAGAAGGCAGTGTTTCACTCAGGCAATGAATAAGTCAGAAAAGTCTTGTATGGTGCAATTGAAGGAGTTGATTCTACAGTCCCTTAATAATGTTTGCTTCTGTTCTAAGTATGTTTCAGGGAAATGAATATGACTGCGAATAGTTTGTCTAATTTTCAGTTCTACAGGTTTCAGACATTAGCCCTAGAAGCAGCAGAACTCCCAGCATAAGTTTCAGGTGAGGTTTGGGAGAATGAAAACTTATAATAGTATGTTGGTTAGTTCAACAGTCTTAGTCAGTGGTGAGAAAGAAGTAATGTCATGCGGCATGGTTATCTTTTAAGGGTTTTGTTTGTGATCTGACTATACAGGATAAGAAATGGACAAAACGTTTGGTATATGGTAAATAGGTGGGAGTTCAGTGATTAATTGAGGCTGCTTAGGTCTCATTTAGTGGTAATAGTGTGGCTGCAAAGTGTGCAGGTATTTTGGATTTTACTAATCATTGCTTAATTGAAAAGAATTTGAAAGGCTAAGAGTGAGTTAAGGAAGTAAAACTTGATGCGGTCTTTAATGTGACTGTCACTGGGAGTTGGCTATAGAACACAAACATTTCTTCTGGGGAGTTTTCTGTGATTTGCTGTGTGAACATACCTCTCAACTTCTTAGAGCAAGAAATCTGGACAAAGCCAAAAATAATGGAGGAACAAAGACCCAAAAATAGGGAGAGAGTTTAAATATTGCTCTTATAATCTTAGAAAGTATAGAATTGAATACAAGGATTTGTGTTAGCATGGATTTTCTGAACTATATGAAGTCTGAAGCTCAAATATATGTATGTCATTATTTAATGCATTCAGTCATCAGTGATTAGGCAGAAAACTACAAATTTTATGAAAAACAGACCAAAAATATGAGGCAAAAATCTATACATTCTGCAAAAATCTGGACAGTTGAGAGGAATGTGACTGTGAGAGAACGTTCTTTAATGAGACTCTAACTGGGGAGTGAGTTATAGAACATATCTATTTCTTCTGGGAATTCTTCTGAGATTTACTATGAGAGACAGTGGTCTTTAAAGAGGCTGTCACTGTTGAGTGGGCTATATAACACTGCCATTACTTCTAGGAAGTCTTCTGTGATTTGGAATGAGAGAGAGTGGTCTTTAATGAGACTCTCATTGGAGAGTGGGCTATGTTTATGTGCTGTTCTCTTTTTGTTGGTTTACAATTTACTTAATTTTTATGATCTGTCAAAACATCAGGACGCACATTGATATGCACTAGTTGTTCCTAGAGACTAGTTATTCCTGGGCTATTCCTGGGGATTCAATAAACTCTGTGTAGGCTTAGCATGAAGCCTACATGGAGTTTACATGTTAGCATAATGAGCAATGAGCAGCAGTGTTAATTGCATATGCAAGCTGAGCATTCTGCTTACACTAATACAAGGAAGGTTTTGTGGCCAGCAGAAGTGTTGCTGGTCAGAAAACCACATAAACCAGCACAAACACATTCAGACAGGCAGACAAGTTTATTTAACAGCAAGCTTGTTTTGCAAGATTGTGCAGACAGCCACAATGACTACCAGGCTGTAATTTAAGGCAATAAATTCATTTCTAAAACATTATAGAATGTGTAGCAAAAGTATAGTACAGACATGTTTTAGGCATACTGAAATAAAGGTTTTGTTGGTGATCATCATGGATACATACACTGCATTATAAATACACTAGTCTGGGGAAGTGTGTGTATTGAAAAGGGCCGCACACATGAATGCCAGGGGATGAAGAAAAGTGAAGAGGACAAGTGAAACATTGTAATATACACAGGTTAAGAGCATGCCAGTGTATGTGCATCCCAAAGACAAGACAGTTGTAACATGAACAGTAATCACATATGTACATAATACAGTACGTATTGCTGTTTACACTTAATGTGTGGGTATAATATATTACCATACAGTTATTGTATATTATGTGACTGTCACACAAGGTCACCATACCTTTCCTCTTCTTAGTGCCAGAATTCTGGACAAAGCCTAACAAAATAGGGGAGGTGCAAAGGCCCAAAAATAGGGACATATTTTAAATATTGGTCTTATAAACTTAGAAAGATTTTAGAGTAATAGGATTTGTTTTAATGTACATTTTCAGAAGGATTTGAAGTCTGAAACTCAAATGTATGGCATTATTAATTACTTCAATCGCCAGAGCATCCCAGTGACTTGCCAGAAAAACACAAATTTTATGAGGAACAGACCAAGAATATGAATGAAAAATCTGGACATTCTGCAAAAAACTAGACAGTTAAAAGGTATGAAAATCACATATCAATGACGATGATTGGCTGTGATACAACCACCCTGACATGATCACTGGAGAGGACATTTATTAAGGACAGTATATACAATAGGGGTTATGTGCATATTGTGAAGATTTGCAAAATGAGGTGCTTGAATATGAATGCAATGTCAGTATAGGTCTCAACCAATCGGGGCTCATATTAACAGGCTCATGGACAACAGTAGATAGAATCATGCACAATCATGGACAATATCAGAATAATACCACCATTAATTGTGCCATTGACATAAAATATGTGATTGTGAGTTTTTACATCTATTCTACATGAAGACACTTGTACAACCGTAATGATTTGTCAGTAATCTATGAGGGGAATCAAGGACACCTTCCTCAAAAATTAACACATTTTGTATGTGTTAGGAGGGACACTGTTACACTTGTAGTTTAAATAACAAGCAATCCTGGTCATTGAGAGGTTTACGGTACATATATATTCCACAGTCCAGACCGGCAAGAATGTAACCCATGCTGTCAATGTTGTCACTGAGCTATGTTTTTACTGGGTGCATCACAGGAAGGGTCTATATCAGTTGAGTGAAAACCCTAGTACGCGACTACGAATATGTCAAACCATATTGCGTGAAGTATGTAAACATTGAATGTCCAAAACCGCAAATTCCAAAATGTCGATTTGTTTTGGTTGGCCCATCTATGGTATAGCTCCGTAAGGTAAGTGTGCGATAGACAGGACTTTAGTGTTAGGATTTGGGTTAAGGTAAGTGCATAGATAAGTAATGCATGTAAGATTTAGTGCACTGTTAGATGTAGGGTTTTTTAAGTGCATGTATGTATGTGTGTTATTTATTTTGTTTGGGTGTATGCCTGTAGGGGAAGTGTGTGGTAGTTATGTACCTTAGGGTTAGGGAGGGGTTAAGGATAGTGCATAGATAGTTATGTATGTGGGGTTTAGTGTAGTGCTGAAATTAGGGTTTTGTTAAATGTATGTATGTGGATTATTTATTTTGTTTGGGTGTATGTCTGTAGGGTTTGGTTAGTGTATGTATGTGGTTTATTTATTTTGTTTGGGTAGGTACTAAGTAATGGGTGGTGTGGTTGACTGACTATGATAGTTTGAAATTTTATTTTTCGCATTTTAGTGCATTCGGGATTTTCACGGTTCGAGGTATAGGGCTGATGTTTAGGTATTCGAGTAAAGTGGTTTTTGCTCAACTGATATATACCCTCACAGGAACACGTATCCCACATACATCTTGTATAGCACCTTCAAGGGAAGTCTGCACTGTCAACTTCTAATGGTTATGCATCACAAAGAATACTTATGCATGGCTGATAAGGTGTGTGGGAGCTCATTGTAGCAAAAGTGATTCACTTGGAAGATGTGTGGTGAGGTACATGCAAAAAGGTGCATTGTACTAAGTTATTGGTGTGATGAAGGCTGAAAACAATGGGACTATAATGTCCTTTGATGTGGATGGCCTGCCCTTACTCAGGATTTGTGTTACATACAAGGGATTTGTCACCATTGTTGGCATATAATGATGGAAGGTCCACTTACTATCTACCTGAGTACCAAGGTCACATACCACTTGGTCTGTTCATATGGCCGTGCTGTTTATATTGTAATTAGTTTTTGTCCTTGCTTTCATAAAGGAACTAATCATGATTTTTGTTCATCTACTCTGTCTCCGTGGCTCTGGCAACAATCTTTTGTGTATGTTAATACTTTAAGTACATCAATAGCTTTCTTGGGTTAAATGGTTGTCCACAATTTGCAGATGTCCACAAAGCTGGTTAGACAAAGGATGTTTATGTTTGTCTCTTGATTTATGAGACTTAAAAACTGAACAAAAAAGGTCCTAGTACAGAACCCTGAGTTATGCACCTGGTCACTGAAGTCTAGCTAGAAGTGACTTCACATTATGTTTCCTGTATGTGATCCATTTGTCTACCCACTTTTATGATGTAGGTGTTGATGCCCACTTGAGACAATTTCTCTATAATACCCAAGTATGGATTTGTGTCAAATGCCTTGGTCAGGTCAAATTATGCAGGATGACAGTCTTTTCATCATGCATGCCCTTGGTCACCTTCTTAAAGATGTCAAACAGCTTTAACAAACATGATGCAGCCTTAAAAATCAAGCATGGTTTTGGTATACAGTCACATGATTACCTGTGTCCTTTTTGATAATGTTCACGATGAGCCGTTGGTCTACCTCACAGATGAGGAGAATCAGGATTATGTTTCTATAAGTCCCTGCATCAGATGATGATACCTCCCTCCTAGATGGGTGACTGTTGTTATACACCCTTCTGCAAGAACATTGACTGCCTGGAGACTGTTTTTAAGTTGGTATCCAACTGTGTCTGCTAGGTCAGGTTTGAAATCACTGTATACACAATACGGGATGTTATCAAGACCCACTGAATCTGTGTTTTTAGCCTTAGAGAGCTGCTCTCTGAGAAAATAAACTAAGAAATGTTTGCATGTATATTTTGGCTGATGGACTCCTAGTTGTGTATTCCCCTTAACATTTCACCCTTATTTAAATAAACGATTTGTGGCAACACCTCCAAATACAAACTTGGTTATACATCACATGCCAAACAGTGGTATTGTTCACACAGTCATACAACTGTACCAACGTCATGTAAATATATCAATTGCACTACATATGCCTTATGTATGTATATGTATATATGTTTTTATGTTTATGTTTTTGTATGTTACATATGTTTTTCATTGGAAAACTGTGTTTGAGTGGCCTGATACCATGACACATGATAAATGAGTTGGTTGTGGCTCATGTTGAACATTTACTGACACAAATGTTGATAGTCACACAATGTTGCTGGTATCCACCTCAACAATCTTTGGGAATAGCAACACAATTATGAATTCAATTAATTCCTCAAGGTTGAAATTGAATCAAAACATGAGACATTTGTGTGTATATCACAGCATTACAACATGTGGATGAAACAAGACTTATGTGCTCATGTAATCAGTATGAATTTATATTGATGTAATGCACAGTCCATTTAATGATGGTAGGTATACACATGCACACCTGTGCCATACTGCAAGTGTGACTGTGATGGTTGAACGAGAACTGCCTAGAATGTTGGTCTGCTCCACTACAAAAACACAAGCCTTCCTAAGTCAACAATGTACATAGTATCATCCCATGTCAACTGTTCTAAGGAGGCATATTACTACAGCTGTTATGGAAGAAACGTGTAATAAAATGGCAGCAGCAGCCATCAATATATTACTTCACATCACAGGTTGTAATACCATCTTATAGGCCTACTATACATATACCCCATAACACAGCACATGTCGATGACAGCAACATTAACATGTGAAATGTTCATAGGGAAATAGGACATTACTAAACTAATAGCCAACATCACATAAACTCTTAGACATTATTATAACATTTAAACAAAACTCCATATATATCTATGATAGTGAAATGAAAAGTGATTCAAATGAACAAGCAATGATTGTTATACACTACCAAACACACACACACATAGCAGTAAACAGTGTCTGATTTGACCGTTACACCAGTGTAGGTATAGAGGTTGAATTCCATACAGTGCCACAGTAGCACCACCACATATGTCTGACTTTATCAGCGTCACTTTGCATTTTATGGATTATGACAGCATCACTGTATGCTGAGAAGCATATGTGAGGAATGTCTGACATGGTAGTGGAGTCGCATCTCAGTGTAAAATTGCCTCAGAAATATTATTTAAATATATACTCTCTAAGGTTGACTGCTGTCAGATTAGAATCCCTAAATATCTAGTTAAAGAAGCTGGAGAACACATTATTTAACATTATTGCCACAGCACAATTTTCACTTGAATGTCAAAGTGCACTTTATACAGGATGGCACTATCAGTGCATGTTACAAGAAGATGTTCAGTGGAGTGTCTGAAGTAGAAGTGGACTTGCATGCCATTCTAAAATTGTCAACATGCTGATTTTTGAATGAACACATACACACACACACACACACACACACACACACACACACACACACACACACACACACCAGTTGACTGCAGTGAGACAAGAACCCCTCTCTATCTACAAAACACAGTGTTTAATGCAGGCACCACAACACAAGTCTGATTTTGAGAGTGTCAGACAACACTCTATAGCTGATGACGTCAACAGTGTCTGGTGCGAAGAAGATGGTAGCAGGAGTGTCTCACATCCCATTCTAAAAATGATCTCTGGAACGTGAACTAAATGAACACCAATACACACACTCACAAACTGAGTGCAGTGAGACTAGAACACCTACCTAATTATTTAAACAACACTATGTTTGGCTTTTACAGAGTCAGAAAACACTTTATAGCTGATGACATCAGCAGTGTCTGTTGGGAAAAAGATGGTTGTAGGAGTGTCTCACATGCTGGTCTAAAATGATCTCTGACATGTGAACTAACTGAACATCAACACACACATTCACCATAGTGAGACAAGAACCCTAATCTAACTAATAACAGAACACAGTACTTAACCCAAACACCACAGCACAAATCTGACTTATAGAGTGTCAGACAACAGTTTATAGCTATTGACATCAGCAGTATATGTTTGTGAAAAGTTGTTGGGATACCTTTATGAAATGGCTGGGTAGGCATGTATGACTATCATAATACTTGTTCTCCATGGGACTTGATTGCTGACAATAAGATAAAGACTCATGCTCTTATGACTGCATATACCCAAGTTGACTGCAATGACATTAAAAGCCCTAACTAGTTATACCAACTAGAGGTCTCAGTACATAACACAAGCAAAACAGCACAAGTTTTACTTTTAGACTGCTGCTGGACAATTTTTAGCAGTTGACATCATCAGATGTTTGAGAGGAGACGTTGAGAGGCCTGTATGAAATGGATGTGTAGGCATGTATGTCTGTCAAAATATTTGTTTTGCATGGGACTGAATTGCTGACAGTAGGATAGAGAGTTGTGCTCTTTTCTCTCTCTCTCTCACACACACACACACACACACACACACACACACACACACACACACACACACGCACACACACATACACACACACAACACACACACACACAAGTTGACTAAACTGAGATTAGAACACCTACCTTACTCGTTTTACAAGCTAGAGAGCTCTGTACTTAACACAAGCATCCCTGCCCAAGACTTGCTTTTATACTACTGCTGGACAGTTTATAGTAGACGACATCACTGGACGTTTGAGAGAAGATGTAAGGTGGTCTGTATGAAATGGATGTGTAGGCATGTTCGACTGTAAAAATATTTGTTCTCCATGGAACTGAATGTCTGATGGTGGAATATAGACTTATGCTCTTCTACTACACATAAAGGTTGACTGCAGTGAAAATCTCAGCAAACACCAAAAATGAATGAGGATAATGCCACTCTCTAAAAAACTCCTTACCTTTTTACCAATAAAGTGTTTTGTATCCACACCTGAACCATGGAGCCTTCTCTCTACTTTGTTCTTATGACTGCAGTGAAATTAGAACCCCTACCTAATTAGTTACACAAACCAGAAAACGCAATACTTAATGCAAGCACCATGGCACAAGTCTGACATTTACACTGCTGCTGGACAATTTATAGTGAACAACATCATATTTGGATGTTTTTGAGAAGATGTTGGGAGGCCTGTTTGAAGGGGCTATGTAGGCAAGAACAACTGTCAAAAAATTGTTTTTCATGGAACTGGATTTCTGGCAGTAGGATACAGACTTATGCTATTCCAGCTACACATACTCATCAGCTGAGTGCAGAAAGATTATAACCCCTCTCTAACTAGTTATAGAAACTAGAGAACTCAGTACTTAACACAAGTAACATTGCCCAAGTCTGACTTTTATACTGCTGCTGAACAATTTATAGTGGCCAACATCATCATTGTATGTTTAGGAGAAGATGCTGGGAGGCCTATATGAAAAGGTTGGGTTGGCATGTAAGACTGTCAAAATATTAGTACTGCATGGGTCTGGATTGATGATAGTAGAATACAGACTGATGTTTGTCTGACTATGCACACACATTTACACATGCATGGATACACATATGTAATATGGCTACTGTGGTAAGTTAACCCACATGTATGTATATTGTTCCATCTGCAGAACATGGTAGTTAATAATTGCACCATCCCTGAAATATGCTTTTACCTTCTCATACTGGTATTTATAGGTGATGCCATCATCATTATATGATGCGAGTAGCATATCCTGTTATGAGAGTGGTGTGCAAAGTGTGGATTTTTTATTTTCTGGTGTGTTTCCAATGTGTAAGTATACTTTAAAAGACAGCTTCTCAAACAAGATGCAAAAAGCTGTCAGGAATGCATGTAGCAGAACTGAAACATATGCAGCTGTTACTCGGTATGTTTTGTACATTACATACTTATTGCCACACACAAACACACACGTTTTGTGATCAACATGGATGCAACTGTGCATGTACATGTGTTCATATTTGTAATGAATTGATGGCCACATTAATACATGTACAAGATAATCTGAATGTCTTTTGTCAGAATAAAGCTTTAGATGATGTAACAATGCAGTTGTGCTATTTATTTCTGTACTGTAGTTGACATCTGGGAATTAATACTGACATATCCATTTTCAATTGCATGGGTGCAGAGCCCACACAAATCTGTCTGAGTAAATGTACATTCAGTAAGTAACAATTCCCTTCCCTTTGGTTGCATGCATACATACAACTATTTCAAGCATGGGCATTACTGCTCTACTAGCATCCCAATATACCAAACCACTTGTTCCCATAATAAATATCCAGATTGTTCTTAAAACTATCTAAACTAGTACGTGCTTTAATGTAATTTGGTAGTCTGATCCATTCATCAGCTACTCTGTCAGAGAATGAATTAGTACACTTCTCATTCCTATAGAATCTTCTATATAGGTTGCCTGATGATTCCCTAGTACTTTTGATAACCCCAAACATTCCCAGAGGTAGTTGTCTCTAAGTGCCCTATATACCAGAATAAGATATCTTCTTAGATATCTGTCAGAGACACTATACAAGTTCAGATATTTTAGTCTTTCATAAAAAACTTAAATTTTCACATCCATGGATGCCTTTGGTATATTTCCACTGTACTCTTTCCAGTTTACTCATGCTTGTTTTCTTATAGGGTCTCCATATTGTTATTCCATACTCAAGTTTGGGTATAATGTAATTAACAAACAATGACTTCATCATTTTTGATTTCCTAGATTTAGTATTTTTTTTTATAAAACCTATAGTTCTTTAACTATCATTAACCAATTGGTTGATGTGATTAGAAAAACTCATAGCTGGACCTATCCATATACCCAGGTACTAAAATGAGCCTATAGTTTCAATCACTGTGTGCTGTATTAAATATTCACATTTCAATTTATGCCTCCCAAATCTCATATGCTTAGTTTTTGATGTATTTTTCAGCATATCATTCTCCTGTGCACAAATTGTCAATTTAGTCAAGTTATTTTGCAGACATGTCTTATCTGTAACACATGTAATCAGTTTACCCATTTTCAGATTGTCTGCATATAGACTGTAGAACACCTCAGATGAAAAAGTTAGGTCTGAAAGATACAATCTAAACAGGTAAGTGCCTAGGACAGTGACCTGTGGGACACCCTGACTGTAACCAATGATTTCACTGGTCCAGTTGCTGTATGATGCTTGCCATGTCCTATTTGTAAGTCATGCAGCTATTCATCTTATCAAGAGTACATCAATACCTAGTTACACTAATTGATTGATCAGTGATGACCCTGTCAAATGCTGGAGTTAAATCTATATACAGTAAATACATCTCAGCACAATTTTTCATTCATAGCTGTTATTATATTATTGTAGAACATCATATTACAGGTGGTAATAGATCTATTTTCAACATATGCATGCTGATATATGGTTTCAAGTCCCAACCTATTCAATTTTAACAACAACTTATTCAATATTACCTTTTCCATTATTTTTCCACAACATGAAAGTAGACTTAAGTGTCTATATGACTCTGGGTTTCTCCTACTCCCCTTTCCTTTAAAGACAGGTTTAATAAGGGCATGTCGCCAATCTTGAGGAATCTCCCCATATTTATATGACCTAGTGAATAACAGAAATAATGGTACCATAAGTTCTTGCTGAAGTGTTCTTATAGGTTCATAGGCTCATACTAGGCTATCTGCCCTAGGGCATTTATAAGCCTAGCCAGAGTGTGTTTCGCCATCCATTTTAAATTAATTTTTCTATGCCCTTTTTCGAGGTTAGTATACTGTGCCTCTGTCTAACAGTTACACAGAAGTGATACAAGGGATAAACCTACGATCTCCCATCCACTCATCAGGATTCCTCTTGAAGAGAGTCAATGAGGCACTCTGCCTAACCTGGACTGGGATTTTATTCCAGAGTGAAGGGAGCCTCTGGGTTATGAATCTGTCACTCCAGCATGTCCTATTTATTTCAGTGCTGAGGTTCAAGTCTCTTGAACGCGTAGCTCGATGGGATTTGGATTTTCTGAAGTGCAGCATGTCCATTAATTCCGGGTTGGACATGGCTTTATATGTCAGGCACAGATCGCCTCTGAGCAGGCAGTATGCCACTGAGTAGAGCTGGAGTTTCTTTAACCGGGCAGCATATGGCATCTGTTTGAGACCTTTGATCCTCTTGGTGAGGTACTTTTTGGGTTTTTCCAGTTGCTGCAGGTGTCTGGTAAGGTACATCCCAAAAGGGGCATTGTACTCAATTATGGGCCTGATGAGGGATGAGTAAAGAGGCACGATGACCTCCCTGATCTAGATGTGAATCCCTTCATGATTAGGTGGGCTATATAAAATGTTTTTCTAACCACTTTGGCCACGTGGTTGTCAAATGAGAGATTGCTATCAACTTGGGTCCCCAGGTCCCTAATTACTTCTTCTGTACTTAATGGATTACCACCTATGTGGTAATTTGTGGGCACTTTGTTTTTGCCAAAGGGGATGACTATACACTTTTTGGCGTTTAGCTTGAGGCCATGGCTCTGGCACCAGTTGTCTGTTTCTATGAGGCCCTTTTGGAGGATGCTTGTGTCAGCTGAAGAGTTGATTATGGCGCCCAGTTTGCAGTCATCTGCGAACTTGGTCAGCCACAGTCCTTCTGTGTTTGCCTGTACCTCTGAGAAATATATACCGAACAAGAGAGGTCCCAGGACTGAGCCTTGTGGGATGCCACTTGTAACTGGTTTGGAGTCTGACATGGCTCCAGCAATTCTAACCATGTGGGTTCTGTCCTTGAGCCAGTTTGCAACCCATCTAGTGACATAGGGGTTTATATTTAAGCTGGTGAGCTTATCTATAATGCCCGAGTGGGGTATTGTATTGAAGGCTTTTGCGAGGTCCAGGTAGGGTGTATGGACCACCTTCCCCTCGTCAATGGCCTTGGTGACTGTTTCAAATAAATCAACCAGGTTTAAGAGGCAGGATCCGCCCTTAACAAAGCCGAACTGGGTAGGATCCAGTGTCTGCAGGTCCCCAATATCTTTATTCATGAAGTCCATGATGATCCTTTCCATAGCTTTGTAGACCAAGCTAGTCAGGCTTATGGGGCGATAGTTTCCAGGATCCATTGAGGCACCACCTTTATGGAGAGGGACCACTGTAGCTGTACGCCACTCTTTGGGTACATATCCTGTAGTAAGGATAAGATTGAACAGTAGTTTTATGTTTGGGTTTAGCTCTTCTTGAAGTTCATGTAGGACGCAGCCCGGGACACCATCTGGTCCCATTGATGCTGTGTTTTTTGCTTTGGAGAGGGCGGCTTTTACCTGAGCATCTGAGATGTCAGGGGGGAAGCACTCTGCTGGGATAGATATTTGCACTTTTGGTGTGGGGGGGAGAAGTTTGAACTGAACCTGTCAGCTAGGATGTTGGCAATGTCTGTGGGTTCGGTGTATTTGTTGTCATTATGGACTAATTCTGAGCATATCTGGGAATTCCCACCCAGGTTCCTAACATAACTAAAGAAAGCCTTGTGATTATCCTTAGTGTCCTGTGCAATTTTTCTCTCAAAGCTGGCCTTAGATGATTTTATGAGGGCCCATAGTTTTTTGCTAATACTGATCAGAGATGCCTTCCCATTTTGGGATTTTGCTCTATCATGTAGTAGCTTCCTCCTTCTATTGTATAGTTTGTTTATGGCTGGGGTCCACCAGACAGGATGTCTGCCTTTGGAGGACTGGGTCTTGGTTTTATTTGGGATTGCATGATCCATGCATTCCTGAAGGTGTTCATAGAATGCATTTATAAAGTATTCTGCGGTCTGGGCCATATTTTCTACAGGCCCGGGGGCTTTGAAGGATTCCACCTCGGTTTTGAGGAGTGTGAAATTTGCTTTAGAGAAGTTTTTCACTGTGATTTTCTGGGCAGGGGTGGGGTCGGGATGTGAATATCCAGTGAGATTAGTTTATGGTCTGATCTTACCAGTGAGGGATACACTTCTGGTCTGGAGCATAGAGTCCCCATGTTGGTGATGATCAGGTCCAGTATGTTTTCCCCTCTTGTGGGAGTGGTAACAAGTTGTTCCATAGCATTTGAGTTTATAAATTCTAGGAACCTTTGGGCTAGGGTGTTGGAGCTAGAGTAATGCTCCCAGTCTATGTTTGGGTAGTTGAAGTCACCCAATATAATGGTGTTTGGAGAGACCTTCATATTTCCAGTGTTCTCAGGAAGGCCGAGTGGGGTTCCTGGGTTTGGGAGGGTGGTCTGTAGCAGGCTATAACTGGAAGGCAGTTTTACCCACTGTTAGTTGCACATGGATAGTCTCTGATGCTTCGTGCTGTGCCACCAACCTGGAGGTGTGGGTATCTTTGATGAATATTGATACTCCCCCTCCTTTTGTGGTTCGGTCCAAGTTTTGGGGCCGAAAAGCATGGTATGAGGTATAACCTGGTAGTGCTGGGGTGCTCTCGGGAGCCTTGAACCAGGTTTCTGTTACTGAACAGATATCGATGTTCTCCATGCTAAGGAGAGTTTTGAGTGCATGCATCTTGAGGTTTAGACTTCTGGCATTGAGTAGCATTACTCTTAGCTTCTTATCCCTTGTGATACCTATGGAGGTGGGTTTGTCTTTTGACGCTTGCCTAAAAAAGGCACTATGGGGTAAGCAAGAGCCTTTGCCAATATCCAAAAGCCCAGGGGTGACAGGTGTAAGCCATCCCTAGCGAAGCATCATGGCTTGTCGAGCATGTCATCCCAGGCTGGCAGGCATTGGATCCCCTTTGAATGACACCAATACTTAAGCCAATTGTTGAAATTGATCATTTTGTCTTCATATTGTGGCATCATTCTTGGTGAGGGTAAGATGCTACTCAAGGTCAGGGTCATACCAGCCTGGGCTACATGCTCAGAGAGCTACTCTATGTCTCTTTTCATGTAGTCCAGGGAGGTATGTATCAGGTCATTCACACCAGCATGGACAATGACTGAGTCATATTTGTACTTGCCTTGGAGTGACCTGAGTACTTGTGTTATATGGTGGATCCTAGCACCTGAAAGGCAGCTCACCATGACCTTCTCCTTGTTCAGCCTGGTGAGCGGGACATCAGTGTGCTTGATGATAGAGTCACCTATTACAAGTGTATCAGGTGTGCTGTTTAGCCTTAAGGGCTGTGACTGTTCGGCACACTGGCTTTGTGAGCTATGTGTTGCACGTGTTTTGTTTTGGGGTAGTGATTGCTTGGGTGTCTGCTTTGGAGGTCGCTGCTGCTTAGGCAGATTTTTATTTAGAGCCTCCGAGTATGTCTTTGTGTGTTTATGTTTTTGGTTTGCTGTCGTGGTAGGTCTATGTGAGACTGGAATTATAGTGAGTGTGGTTTCCTTCTCCTGACTGGTTACGCCAGTACTGAGTTGAGAGAGCTTAGCCTCCAGTTTGGCTATATGGTTGCATCTCTCACATGTGATAGAATTTGCTGGTAGGAGGAGAAGGTTGTCTGTGTACATGAGGCAGTTGTAACATTGCCTCAAGATTCCCAGATTCACCAGCTGGACCAGAGAGGAGATTGACAACTAACCTTTGGACATGCTAGAATAGTAATGGGAATTCCTTTATAACTGAAAAAAAGTGCCAATGGGGAACAAGGTACTCAAGGGGAGTTTGTGAGGGTGTAGTCCTTTTAATTTTTTAGTGCTGACTTATATAATTGCTTTAGTG
Organism: Protopterus annectens; assembly: GCF_019279795.1. Classification (NCBI taxonomy): domain Eukaryota; kingdom Metazoa; phylum Chordata; order Ceratodontiformes; family Protopteridae; genus Protopterus; species Protopterus annectens. The sequence goes on from NC_056736.1 coordinate 229,739,463, forward strand.
AGCAAGTATCAGGTAACTTAAATGCAATGTGTTACAGGTAACTTAAATGCAAAAATGACAAACAGTAACTTTCTTTCAAGTGAAACAAGGAAATAAGTACAGTAAGCAATGCAGATATCACTAGGTATCCACAGAAGTGCTGAAAAGCCATGTTTTAGGTGGAATTAGCATTTCAGGGAAATAACAAGCAAACAAACAACAAGCATACAAACAAAGCTAGATTCAGCAGGCCTGGATTTAGTCTATGCTACAGCAAACAAGGTGTACCAATTTCAGTAAGAAACAGTTCAAATATGCAGGCACTATAAGCATTTAACCAGAAATTCCCATCTCAGAAGGGCAGAGTCCAGCCTCTCCCCCCACAAGAGTGCAGACCACGAACCTTCTTAATGTAAAATAACTGGCCTGAAGGCCAAGTGCTTAAACCAGAACTAATACACTTTTAGAATAACAGACACTGAGCCCTCAATCAGCAGTTCCCAACTTAGAAGGATGTAAGCTACCTGTCCTTCCACCACAGTGCAGGCCACAAACTTTCCTAATGTAAAACAACTGGTCTGAAGCCCAAGTGCTTAATCCAAAAGACTTAGAATGATAGCTACACTTGAATCAAGTGACTACCAAGCAGTAATAAATACAACTGAATACTTTAAAGAATGCCTGGATTAGTGTTCAAGTTATACAAACAAAGCTAGATTCAGCAGGCCTGGATCTAGTCTATGCTACAGCAAACAAGGTATACTAATTTCACTAAGAAGCAGTTCAGATATGCAGGCACTATAAGCCTTTAACCAGAAATTCCCAGCTCAGAAGGTCAGAGTCCAGCCTCTCCTCCCACAAGAGTGCAGACCACGAACCCTCTTAATGTAAAATAACTGGCCTGAAGCCCAAGTGCTTAAACCAGAATTAATACACTTTTAGAATAACAGACACTGAGCCCTCAATTAGCAGTTCCCAACTTAGAAGGATGTAAGCTACCTGTTCTGCCACTACAGTGCAGACCACAAACCTTCTTAATGTAAAACAACTGGTCTGAAGCCCAAGTGCTTAAACTAAAAGGCTTAGAATGAGTTACACTATGAACCTATGAACCTATGAACCTATGAACACTCTTGGCCAGACATTAATTACTTAACACACACCCTGGAGGGCATTATTGCTTGCTTATTTCATACACTAATTAAGAGCTAAAAGAAATGTCCTGAAGACTTGCCCATACAAACATACTCTTTCTTCAGATGTACACATTCACTACATTCAAGCATTTTATTTGTTTTTGTACTGCTTCTCTTGTTTTGTGTCTTTAAGGGAAAAAAAACACAAGGTACTGCATTTGTTTTATGTTATCTTTGTCCTTATTAGAAACCAGTGTTTTCAAGTAAATGTGAATGAATAACAAATTAATCGATATGAGATCATGATTGTTTGTTGCCAGATAGTTGATTAGAGTGTTAAACATATGTGAAGTTCTATCATGATGGCTAGATTCGGAGAAGAGGGAGTTAAGTGCTATATATATATATATATATATATATATATATATATATATGGATTAATTTTAGAAGCTCGAAATACTGAAATATCGAATTTCAGTATTTTGAGCCCATAAAGTGGAAACCTGAAAAGAATGAAAACTCATAAGCGCGAAATTCAAAATCTCTCATACTGGAGATTTTGAATTAGTGCTTCTGGTGTTTCACTGTGGTTATGGATTCAGGTAAGTGTTTATGTGTTAAGGGTTTTGGGTAGGGGCTGTGGTGTGTGTCGGTATGCTTTGTTACTGTGATATGTGTGTGTGCGAGGACAATGTAGGTTGTGTGGTGGTGTTTTGTGTTTTTTTGTATGTAGTGTGACCTTTGAGTTAGAATATTTATGTAGGAGGGTGGGGGGCAATGTCCCCCACATGGGGGGTGCAGGGGGGCCCCTGCTTTTATGTAGGGCAGATAGGTCATTGTTACTAATTCCACCTCCTTGCTGTGCTTTGTTTGGATTCAGTTTGTGCAATTCTTATTCAATATAATCTAATTTGATTCCAGTATCTCAGGTTGTCTGGATGTAACTAGGACAACTTATCACTCCTTTTGTGGGCCCAAACTGTTTTGCATAAGATTTTGTAAATATATCTATAATCTGTTGTGTATGAGAATAAATTTTAGAATCTGCGCACAGTTTATAAATTTGTGCCTCTTTACTCCTTCCACATCTTATGTCTCTATAAAAAGGTTTCCTATTATACTTAATATCTTTATATAAACTTACTTCACATTTTTCTTGATCTTGTCTCACACTATGCTTAATCTGTTTGTCCAGCTTGTTTATTTCAGTTTTCAAAGGTGTAGCTCAGTCTCTCTTCCATTTCTTATATTTTTTGTCTCTCACCTTAATCATATATCTTGTTCTTATGGAAATATATCCCCCTGACATTGTATGCCTAGATCCTGATGTTAAACATTTTTTTATTCTTTGCACTTAAGCAATTTGCCTTTCTAAACTTTCCACATTCTATCTGCAGTTTTTCCACTGGACACCTCACTCCAGTTATTTTACATTGTGACTGGTTTGCTTTCATATAACCTGTAATTAACCTTCTGTGCATTGGTTTAAATTTCAGTTTGGCAGAATTATCTAGCAACAAATTAACTTTTATAACCCCAACATCACTATATATCAATGGTGGTAAAACTTGACTTGAAGTAAGAGTATTTTTTTTAGGAACACAAACAATGTCTAGTAAATTCTTTCCCCTGGTAGGTTTTTTTATAATCTGAAGCAAATGTTCCTGAATATACGTTGTGAATAATTTCCTTACTAACGTTGTTGAATCAATATTATTCCAGTCTGTTTCCAGTAAATTTAAGTCCCCAGCTAATATTATTGGTTTTACATGGATTATTATGGGATGAAGAGTAACTGGGCAGTAAACACACTAATTTCTTCCAATTAACTCTTTCCTACCGCATTGATGAGCAACTGGTTTGTGCAATCAATGTCAAAGTGTTTGTGCATACAAAATACACATTTAAGGACTATTCCTTGAACTTGAGAAATACTTGTCCATATTGACTATGGTAGAAATAGCTGACAGATACTACATTTTATGACATTAAGTACTATTAGTACTGCTTTCCTGGAGTTAAGTGACAAGCAAGCATGGGTCTCTTCTTCATTGAGCAAATTATAATAGCTGTACTGGTTCACCTTTCTCTGCACAAACATGCTAAGCAGGGAGGAGTGGCAGTCATCACAAAAACAGTACTGAGTGCAGAAGGATTACAACCTCTATCTAACTAGTTATAAAAACTAGAGAACTCTATAATAACTATCTGTCTCTGAGACAGCAGGAGTAACAGTAGTGCGCTCTTATTTTGAGCACAGATGATACTAGGTTCGAAACTAGCTCAATTTATTTTATTTTTTTTTACATATGTATCCAGGATGGTATTAAATAATTACATGTGATAATTTTTGCAAATGTGAGAGGAAATAACTACAGGCACGTTTTGTATAAAAATGTACGATACTTGATTTATGTCAACAGTACACATATGGATTTGCATATTGATACATTCATCAGTCTAAATAAATATTATAGGAAATATTTAAATTGAGGGCCTTTATTCTGCTTTAACTGTGTGCTTCCTTAGCATGACAGATTTAAGCAACATTTAGCAAAGGCAACTGTACCATGCCATATGACCAGGAGAGCCATTCACCGTCACTTGACATTGGTGCGAGATGTAAAATACTGGATAAACACAGAGGACAAAAAATGAAGGGCTTCATTAAGAATTTATCATTTATGTGTGTGGTTTGTGATTCTAATTTTGACCAAATTAAAGGTGTGAAAATGAGGTAGATAAGAAAGCGGTGAAATGGGGAGCCAGCAGTGGAAGAACAAAGGGGAAGCAATATATGAATGTGCAGGAAGGAATTAGGAAAGAGCCATAGCTATCCACTTATTCAGCAGTCAAAAATGAACATGGATAGAATATTGGATGATTCTGGACAGTAACCACAACAACGATGGGTGACAACAACACAATTATGTTGTATAGCCAGTTGGACCAAAAGGAACTGTGTCAAAAGAAGACATGCGAAGAGGAGAGCTTTGTATGGGACAATATATTTTTTTTGTTTGGGACAGGTGCTCATTTTTTTATTTAATTTCAGTAAGAGAAGCATGCTGAGTTAGGGATATACAGTAGGTATGTCAGGTTCAGATAATCAGGTAGGTGAGGAAGCAGCTGCCGACAAACAGGACAAACAAGACAGAGACAGGGATAGTGAGGGACACAAAAGATTGGGGGACACAATGATTGGGGATAGGGAAGGGACACTGGAAACCCTTTTCCATCAAGCATGGGAGCAATGACAATCTAGTACTCACCCTCAGAACTGTCAACACTGTCCCCTTCCTCAGCTTGTTGTTGGAGTGCTTGATTTTTTTCCCAGCATTTCAGACAGCATCCTCTCCATTCTGCTAACGCATACACAAGTAGTACTTTTCAGTACCTTATATACCATGCCTGGCATCTCCTGGCAGGTGACAAAATCACCACCTCCACCATTAATCCAGGATGGTAACAATGCATCAGATGCCAGGATAATATTACCTGATGCTGATGCCCCAGGTAGTGCAGGGGCTGCAGAGGTAGTACTGCCAGGTAACATTCCAGATGTGCTGAGTGTTGGTGCAGCAGCCATTGTAGGGATGACAGGTTGAGCCACACTGGTTGGCCTACCTCCCTGCACTGGAAATCATTTTGCCAGTTGTCAGAAATGGATGACATTAGAATGTTGTGACCACACATATAAAAATAACAAAGAAAGATAATGGGTGGGGTAAGAGACAAAAACAGAAAAAGGCGTGGGGTTAGAGACAAAAACAGAAAAAGATAATTAGAATCATTATATTCCACATACAATAAATTACTATGATATAAATATAATTTTACTCGTACATTATTTAGGGTTTTTAAAAACTACAAATTAGAACTGATAATTGCTCAAAGTAATCCCTGCAATATGTTTATATTAGTAGGTAAAGAAAAAGAGCAATGAATGCAGCCACTACGGATAAACTTCACCTTCTCCAAAAAAGTAGAACAATGAACACAAATAGCAAAAATGGAGATGAGAAGACCACAGCATAAAACCAACGATTTATTTCAAATCCAAGGAATCAAACAGGTACCAAGATTTCATACATCCCACGACTGGCATTAGATATGAATTCAGAGTAAATGCTACATGTGCCACTAATGACTTGATATATCTTGCAGTCTGCAATGACTGTACATCATGACGAATAGGTCCCTTCATGGAAAAATTAGGGAACACCTTTCTGCCATTCGCAATGACAATGTTGTAAGAAGTGCATTAGCCAAACATATTAGGGTGAATGAAAGCCATACTTTCAAATTTTTAGTTATATGTAGTACAGATTGTGGTTTAAGGCTGGGTGATAAGAAAAATGTTACTGAACAAAAGGAACTTTATTGGATAGTTAAGTTACAGGCTGATAAATGCCCTGGTCTTAATGAACGGGCATCTATAAAACCTTTACCTGTTGCTAAAAGATTTAAGTAATTTTTAATATACCTTTTATACTTCTGTTTGATTATATATATGCATGTATTTTTAAATTTAGTGTTTTTTTAGAGTTATACCTTTAAGGCTAGTAATTGATTGATTGATAATGCAAATGATTTAATCAATGATGTATTTAAATGGTATGCAAGTTTTGTTTGCATGAAGTCTGAAGAAGCATCTGTTGGATGTGAAAGTGCTTACTTGGTAACTGCTTGATTCCTTGGATTTGAAATACATTGTTGGTTATATGCTGTGGTCTTCTCATCTCCATTTTTGCTAAATATGTTTATATTGCACATATGCTTTGTAAATTAATACAGATTAAGTTAATAAAATGGCTTTTATGCCAATTTTGTTGTAATTAATATTTAGAATATTTTTATTTTAGTATGTATTTGTTTCTTGCAGAATTTGAACCCACAACATCTGAATGGGTCTATATCACTTTGCTGAATCACAGCAATTCATTAAACACATATTCATCGAATCTACTAGCTACTAGTCAAATCTGCTAAGGCAAACCACAAAACTGCACAGTGATGACAAACACTTTTGTATGATGTTAAGCAGAGAGCAACATTCCCAAACAGAGAAGAAGGCAGGTTATGAATTAGGAAGCGTATTTTGACAGCTGGTATTAATTTATGGGTTGGACGCTAATGCACCTTTTAGAAGAGTTACCTTTTCAGATATGTATTGGGGTGTATACCTTTTATGAAATTACATATTTGTTTGGGAAGCTTTATCCATTTATAAAAGTAATTTGTGAAATGTGGGATTTTAACCTATGTAAAATAAACAATAGATAAAATTCCACATTGATAGTTTTACTTCCTCGCCAGTGCTTGTCAGACATGCTTATTAATTATATAGACACATTTGAGAGTGAGTGGTTAACCATGTATGTGTGAGACCTGACAATTTCCTGGCTTATACATTCATGTGTAAATGACTATCACTATGAAGTTCATTCCAGGGCAGGAAAGACACTTTTAAATACAGTAACTTAACTGTCAGGATACCCTCAGTCACACATATAATCCACTGCTATACGTAGTCATTTTTATGCATTGTTATATTTATACTGTTAATTTTAATCTAAATTATATTGGAGCAACCTTAATAAGATTTGGAGTTTGCTGGCCTGGAACCATGGCTCAAGTGCATTGTGGTCATAAACTTACATCATTTGCAACAGGGAAGGCTGAGTAAGAAGTATATTTTTACAGCCATTACTGTGCAGACTGATCATTGCAATTGAGGGCATGTTTGTCACACATGGTCATTATATATATATATATATATATATATATATATATATATATATATATATATATATATATATATATATATATATATATATATATATATATATATATATATATATACACACACATTAAAATTTTGTGATTAACCATGTATTTGTGTGAAAAAAATATATATATATATATTATGGTTTACTATCAAAATGTTAAAATTAATTTGGTCTAACGTTCATATGATTGACCCATATGGTCGACACATGAATATTAAGTAGTTCATTTGGTCGACAGGAAGTGCATGCAAATTGCCTGTCGACATTATGTTGCAAACGGCGAGGATTTTCCCTTGTCTGCACTCTTGTGCAATCTTGGAGTTATAATATATAAGTAGCATGGGGTGGGGGGCACAGCCCCCCACTGAGGAGTGCAGGGGGGCGCACTCCTCCAGCAAAAACACTAGTGATATTTTGCAGGTGCTTTTTGACCATTTATATTTAGACATTTTTTTTGGTATTTTCAACATTCGGTGTAATGACTTTCAACGTTATGAATGTCGACCATGTGAATTTCAACATTTTGATAGTAAACCTATACATACATATATATATATATATATATATATATATATATATATATATATATATATATAAAAGTGTTGTGAACCATGATTATACTAATAACCACAGTTAGATATATAATATATATATCCACCTGCTAAACATTTCTATTTTTATGTATGATTATTTTTATATTGTTCATTTTTATAAAAATTACAGGGACTAGCATTAATAAAATTTGGAGCTTGCTGGATTAGAACTCTGGTTCACCTGTATTATGACCATTAACTGACAGGTGCTGCCACAGAAAGAGCTAGGCAGCAGATGTATTATTTACACTCAGTATTGTGTATGAGCTTATAAAAGGACTGATCCAGAATGAATTGTCTCCAGGCTTCTTTATTTCTTTCACCAAACCTAACCTGGTGGAAAATTCTCTGGCAAATAATTTTTCTTTTTTTTTCTCCCTAGAGGCCAGACAATAAGAATATTTTTGCTTCACCATGGAAGCTAAAGTGGCACCGGTAACTAGAACTATGCAAAAGAAAAGGGTTCCACATTAATACTTCTACTCTGAGACATGAAACTTACAGGTAACTGTAGAACTCTTTGCATTACTTTTTTTATTGTTACCTCCTCTGCCCACAAGCAAGGAGGTTGCCAGTATGTTACTTATTAACATCTTTATGAGAGCACGGTATTTTGACTTATCCTTTGGATTCAGGAAAGCATAAGTCTTTTATCGGATGCCCAGGGTGTGTAGCTCATTGAACAGTTATTGTATATGTGTTTGTGATGCTCTTTTGAAAATTGTGCTGCTTTCTTGCATGTTTTTGTAATATGTGTATCTTTAATACATGAGGCCTATTAGTTGATAGTGAACACATCTATTGACGTAAGTTAGTGCTGTCACATACTGATGTTGTTGCTGTAAAAGTCACCCACCTTTTAGTTAGTTACATTAGCAAGTAACATTATGCAAGGATCTGCCATTCATATTTATTCATAGGTTCATAGGTTCATAGGTTTATACTAGGCTATCTGCCCTAAGGCATTTATAAGCCTAGCCCAAATTTTTGTGGCTTACGCCACCCCTTATATGAAAAAATACTGTGCCCATTAGTTTGTTGTGCCTCTGTCCAGCAGTGACACAGAGATGATTCCCGGGGTAAACCTACGATCTCCCATCCACAGGTCTAGATTTCTCTTGAACAGAGTCAGCGAGGTGCTCTGCCTCACATGGACTGGGATTTTATTCCACAGCATAGGGAGTCTCTGAGTGATAAATCTATCCCTCCAGCACGTCCTATTTATATCCGTGCTAAGGTTTAAGTCGCTTGCTCTAGTGGTTTTGGTGGATTTGGATTTTTTGAGGTGGAGCATGTCCATTAATTCCGGGTTGGACATGGCCTTGTATGTCAGGCACATGTCACCTCTGAGCAGAAGGTATGCGACTGAATAGAGCTGGAGTTTCTTCAATCTGGCAGCATATGACAGATTTTGGAGTCCCTTTATCCTTTTGGTGAGGAACTTTTGGGGTCTCTCCAATTGCTGCAGATGTCGGGTGAGATACATCCCGAATGGGGCATTGTACTCGATCATTGGTCTGATAAGTGAAGAGTACAGGGGAACAATAACCTCACTAGATCTGGATGTGAATCCCTTCATGATCAGGTGGGCAATGTAGAAGGTCTTTCTAACCACTTTAGCAATGTGAGTGTCAAAAGAAAGGCCACTGTCAACCTGGGTCCCCAGGTCCCTGATAACCTCTTCTGTGCTTAGTGGATTGCCACCTATGTGGTAGCTTGGGGTTACCTTGTTTTTCCCGAAGGGTATGACTATACATTTTTTGGCGTTTAACTTCAGGCCATGGCTCTGGCACCAGCTATCTGTTTCCGTGAGTCCCTTCTGAAGGATATCCATGTCTGATGCACTTTCCACTATGGCGCCCAGTTTGCAGTCGTCTCCGAACTTTGTCAGCCAAAGTCCTCCTATGTTGGCCTGTACTTCTGAGAAGTAGATGCCAAACAATAGGGGGCCAAGGACCGAGCCCTGTGGGACACCACTTGTGACCGGCTTGGAGTCTGACACAGCGCCAGCAACTCTAACCCTGTGGGTTCTGTCCTTAAGCCAGTTTGCAACCCATCTTGTGACATATGGGTTTACATTTAAGCTGGTAAGTTTTTCTACAATACCCGAGTGGGGTATTGTGTCGAAAGCCTTTGCAAGGTCAAGGTAGGCTGTATGGACTGCCTTTCCCTCATCAATGGCCTTGGTGACTGTTTGAAGAAGTCAACCAAGTTCAAAAGGCATGATCTTCCCTTGACAAAGCCAAACTGGGTCGGGTCCAATGTCTGCAAGTCCCCTATATCTTTGTTTATGAGCTCCATTATGATCCTCTCCATAGCTTTGCAGACTAGACTTGTTAAGCTTATGGGGCGGTAATTACCAGGGTCCGTGAGGCGCCGCCTTTGTGGAGTGGGACAACAGTTGCCGTCGCCACTCCTTGGGCACGTATCCTGTAGTAAGGCTGAGATTAAACAGCTGCCTTATGTGCGGGTTTAATTCCTCATTTAGCTCATGTAGCACACAGCCGGGACACCATCCGGTCCCATTGATGCTGTGTTTTTAGCTTTAGAGAGAGCAGCTTTCACCTGCGCATTTGAGATGTCCGGGAGGCTACACTCGGCTGGGATAGTTATCTCTCCTTTACCCGGGGAGAGGGGGGTGAAGTTTGCCCTGAACCTGTCTGCCAGTATGTTGGCAATGTCTGTGGGTTCAGTGATTTTTGTATCATTTTGGACTAATTCTGAGCATATCTGGGAGTTTCCACCCAGGTTCCTAACATAGCTGAAAAAGGCCTTATGATTGTCCTTTGAATCCATGGCAATTTTTCTCTCAAAATTGGCCTTAGTTGATTTTATGAGTGCTCGTATTTTTTACTAATAATGATCAGGGGTGACTTCCCTTTTATGGATTTTGTTCTATCATGTAATAGCTTTCTCCTCTTATTGTAAAGTTTGTTAATGGCTGGGGTCCACCAGACTGGACGTTTGCGCTTTGTGGAAAGAGTCTTGGTTTTATTTGGGAGTGCCTGATCCATGCAGTCCTGGAGGTGTTCATAGAAGGCATTTGTAAGGGCTTCCGCAGCTTGGGTTGTGGTTTCCACTGGCTCAAGACATTTTTGGTATTTTCAACATTCGGTGTAATGACTTTCAACATTATGAACGTCGACCATGTGAATTTCAACATTTTGATAGTAAACCTATACATATATATATATATATATATATATATAAAAGTGTTGTGAACCATGATTATACTAATAACCACAGTTAGATATATAATATATATATGATTTCATGTGTGTGCTCAATCCACCTGCTAAACATTTCTATTTTTATGTATGATTATTTTTATATTGTTCATTTTTATAAAAATTACAGGGACTAGCATTAATAAAATTTGGAGCTTGCTGGATTAGAACTCTGGTTCACCTGTATTCTGACCATTAACTGGCAGGTGCTGCCACAGAAAGAGCTAGGCAGCAGATGTATTATTTACACTCAGTATTGTGTATGAGCTTATAAAAGGACTGATCCAGAATGAATTGTCTCCAGGCTTCTTTATTTCTTTCACCAAACATAACCTGGTGGAAAATTCTCTGGCAAATAATTTTTCTTTTTTTTCTCCTAGAATCAGACAATAAGAATATTTTTGCTTCACCATGGAAGCTAAAGTGGCACGATAACTAGAACTATGCAAAAGAAAAGGGTTCCACATTAATACTTCTACTCTGAGACATGAAACTTACAGGTAACTGTAGAACTCTTTGCATTACTTTTTTATTGTTACCTCCTCTGCCCACAAGCAAGGAGGTTGCCAGTATGTTACTTATTAACATCTTTATGAGAGCACGGTATTTTGACTTATCCTTTGGATTCAGGAAAGCATAAGTCTTTTATCAGATGCCCAGGGTGTGTAGCTCATTGAACAGTTATTGTATATGTGTTTGTGATGCTCTTTTGAAAATTGTGCTGCTTTCTTGCATGTTTTTGTAATATGTGTATCTTTAATACATGAGGCCTATTAGTTGATAGTGAACACATCTATTGACGTAAGTTAGTGCTGTCACATACTGATGTTGTTGCTGTAAAAGTCACCCATCTTTTAGTTAGTTACATTAGCAAGTAACATTATGCAAGGATCTGCCATTCATTTTTATTAACCATTTATTTTCCTATTCCAGGTTCAACACTTACTTAATAGTCCAGCAGTTGTAAATGTTTCAAAGCGGGGCTGAATCTGTGATCCTATCATACACAGACATTACATGGGTATCTAGGCACCAGAGCCATGACTTAAGCATCCCAAACACATGCTCTATGATATTTCTTGTTTATGAATGTGCCTCATTATAGTGTTCTTTGATGGGTGTGTGTGCATTTTTGATGGGCTTCATCAGCCACAGCTAGACTCCATACCCTGCATCCCCAAATAAATGATCTTGTGGGATATTCCACCTAGAAAACCTCTTATGAGTTGTGCCAGATATGTGAGTGGTGGTAACTGCCTGGGATGCCAATACAAACATACATCAGTACATACATTCATAGGTTCATAGGCAAGTACTAGATTAGTTGCCCTTGTGGGCCATATTAAGCCTAGCCAATTTTCCCTCAAGGGTTAGAATCAAACCCTGTACCTTGTGTCACTGAGCTAATCTCTTAACCATTATATCACACCCTACAAAAGTCATACTTGCCTCCTGAATTAGAATGGATGCTATCACCAGTCAGTGTAGGTTAAAACAGTGCAAACACATGTAAGGCAGTGTGGGATTCACACTTATATTCTCCTATATGGAGTAACACACACAGGTGGCTGCAGTGAGATTAGAACCCTACCTATCTAAGTTTACAAATTACAGAACACTGTACTTAATGCACGTGCCACACCTCAAGTCTAAAAGCAATGCATAACCATGCCAGTCTCCAAGGCAGTTTTGAATACAGTCATAGTCTTTGTAATGGAGACACACACACACACACACACACACACACACACACACACACACACACACACACACACACACACACACACACACACACACACAGTTGGCTGAAATGAGATTAGATCCTCTACCTGTCTAGGTTTACAGACTAGAGAACACAGAACTTAAGGTATGTACCATGGCACAAGTGTTCACCAGCTAAGAGGTGAAAACTCTCATTCTGAATGATTACCTTAGTATTACACATGAATTGGCAGTTAAAGGGGTGGAAGATCTTTCTGTTTATTTACACCCTTCCTTGTTCCCTGGGTGGTGCTTTGATTCAATGTGAGTGCAGTCCATGGCACCCAACACTCCAGGGAAGTGTGGTACGAGGTGAACATCCTGCATAGTTGTAGCTCTGTCCTCAGGTGCATGGGGAAAACATATGTAGTCACTGGCATGTTTGTAGCATGGCATTTAAGAATTGGTGAAAGATACTGCATGCTGATGCCTGTGACACCCCTATCATATCCCCCATTGGCCTCTGGAAGATTCCTGTAGCTAATATTCTAAGCACTACACATACTTTAGCCTCCACAGGAAATGGTCCTCCTTGGTGTGCCCTTGTTCTCAGTTGAGAATGACAGAGGTTGCAGAATTCCGGTAGTGTGTCTCTATCCACCCTGTAGCTCTCTACAATTTCCACCTCATGCAGAGCATGAAAAGTTAAATGGGGTCTAAACAACTTTCTTCTTCTTGGCTGAGGTCCATTAGCATCAGCAGCAGCATAGACTTGGGCCTGTTGCATATATTCATGTATAAGAGCAACAGCAGCCCCTAACATTGTTTCCACATAGAGTGGTTTCTATGGCTGAATTCCAGCAGGTTTTGGAATTCACAGGCAAAACCTGCAGTGAGTCTACACTATTACTTTATAGTTTGTTGAATAGCATATTAATTTTAGATTGGTTGATTAACATACAATTCAGCGGCTTATGCAGTAATTAGAATGCCACAATGTTTACTGGGTTTGATTGGCTCTACACATCGTATAGAGCAGCTTACCAAGTAAAAAGCAGCATGCTATCATGTGCAGATCGAACCATGATGAGCACATGGTTTTAGTGCACCGTGTATGGTTTATTGAATCCGGTTTATCGTGTCTTGGTCTGATGTTCATGAACAACAATTTCTGAGACAGTAATACTGAATAATGTATGTTTCATATGATACACTGGTATACATTCAGCTGCAGATACCTATGAAGAATGAGATGTGTAGCAGAAATACCTGATTGGCTGCGTGTAGATACTTTCCACACATCAGTAATGTAGTCAGCAGCTTTCACTCACTCTCAAAGGAAGGAGAAATTATACCATCTCCTTCAGATCCTGAAAGTACTGTTAGCAACCAAGCAATTACATTTTTTCTAATGAAAATTTCAGATCAGCTTTTACTATCTTTAGAATGCACATCTCTCTATCAACCATCTTATTACGGAAAATTTTTTTATTCAAATTTTCATTTAGACTGGTGTTTGCTACTTTCAGTTGTGAGTCATGGATGACAAAACAACACCATCACTTAATTAAATGAATGAAAAGAAAATCACACGCTCAAAAACTCTCTCACTATCTCTCTCTCTCTCTTTAATGGAACTCCATTTGCTCTGAAATGCATTTTATGTGGCTTCATAAGTTAATTCATTAATGTGTTCCAGCACATCACCTGGCAGAATTCTGCAGCACTTGGAAGTCATCAGTGATGAAGTACATCCACTGCAGCATTGGGATTATGTTGGCATGCATCTATATTAATAGGACACCATGTCATGTACTGGTATGCACCAGTGAAAAGCTCCTTAAGGAAGACATTGATAAACATACATCCTGATCTGGTGTATGATGAAAATTATTTTGGTAGTATTATGAAAAATCAATCACAGTACCCAGTTTTGTCAGGGCATCCACTGATCTACCAGCACCTCCTCACATCTGTCACTAGCATCTGATTACCTCACTATTACCATTATAGTAAGCCTCAACTTTCTGTTGTAAATGTTTTTCTTACTACTGAATGCTGTTACACCTTTGCAAATAAGAGAAAGCCAGAGTATCTTACTCAATTATACATCTTTGAAAAGATTACTACAAACATAAATATGTTAAAAAAAGTCTGGTGGTTATGGGATCCAACCATTACAGAACGAGAAATGCCTGCTCCAATTAAAAATTATGGCAGCAGTGATGTAGTTGGTTACCACATCTGCTCTGTGAACCCTATAAAGTACTCTCTATATAAACAAAAAACTAAAATTCACACACTGTCTCAATTAATATGAAAAGATCCATCCTAATGCTGAATCACTGATTTACATGAAACATACCAATCACTCATTTTTTTATCATTTCAGTTTCAACACTTCCCCAAGTAATGCATATTACTACTGCAGATGTAAAGTCACACCTGCACCTTGAATGTCTTTCCTCCTCCTCAAACGTTTGTTATATAACTATATGCCCTTTATATGTTTGTCAAGCAAGCAGTAATGCCCAACATGGTGTGTGTTAATCTGTAATTAATGCCCACCCAAGAGTGTTATGAGGCTCAATGACACAGGCTTCCATTTCATTGTATACAACCTGATCAAATTAAAGTGTGTATGTTAAAAGCAGTTAATCTTTACCATGACCTTGCTTGGCACCAGCGCACGTCACCAAGACCCTTCTCAGCAAATGTTCTTTGATTTTTTTTATAAAACATCTTAGCAAGTTTACAACTCTTGAAATATTTAATATCTCCCCATTTCTTCAAAGAGATACAATAAGCCTACCTCTCAGTTGGCCTGCCCTGCATACTGCTTAGTGTTGTTCTAATTACTGATTGTTTTTTTCTCACAGTAAGCAGCAGCGACTGGGTCCAACCTGCTCTGTTCATCCTCGCTCTGCTCTGGCTCAGTCCACTTCCCTACCCAGCCCCCATTTCTACCAACCCAATTACAATTACATTTATACTAAACATACCACATCCACTGCAACTTAACCATCCAATCCTAAACCACACCACACCTACTGCCACTAATTAACCAATCACTATCAAATTTGCCATATCATCCAATTGCTCCCAACTCCACCCCTCACTCAGTACATCAATAATTTCACCACTCCTGACAACTCATACACACTTAACTACAATCCTACTGCATCACTGAAAACAACATAATATACCTACACATAGCAATTATCAGCTTACTGGCTTCTTTATAACATCCCAACTGTTCAACCATATCAAAGCAGAGCTATCTTCATAATAATATTTGCACACAACTAATCATCTACACAGATTGCTAGTACACCAACAAACTACAACCAAACTCCCACATCTACCACATCATAAAATGGCAACCCTGCAATTATTTATTTATTTCATTTTATTTATTTTGCATTTGTTAACCTGGTTGGTCCAGCTGGGTAAGAATTTACCCTTTTTCAGTGGAGACCCGAGGGGAAAAGCCCCGAACAGACATACAAAAACATACGAATAGAGACAAATTAACAATATTACAGAGCAAAACAATCTTATGGATACAATGGATAAAAAGAAAACATAATGCACTCAATGGAATAGTACATAGCTATATATACAAAAATGTAGTCATAGGTTGTAACAGGAGAAACAACAACAATAAATCCAACAGGTAAGCAGGAAGGAAGTTAAGGTTGTAGGTAATATAATGAAAATAAACAAGGCATAATTAAGTGCTAACATTCACCCTAATCCAGGACGCAAATCTTACCAACTACATTAATAGGCACCCCCAACACACTCAAAAATAGTTCAAACATTCTCCTAATAAACATGGATATTAAAAGCCTAGTCAACAAAAGCAGGAGTTCCATGCCACCCTTTCTCTGTACTCCCCTGACATTACAGTCTTAACAGAAACCTGTTTCAAACCCTGCATAAAAAAAAAACAATGAAAAAAAACAATGAAATCCTACCCCCCTCCCAATTATAATATCCTTACACTTAAAAATCAACAACAATAAACACATTCTACATCCCTCCTAACAACACCCCTGGCATAATAGAAAACCTACTATCATGGGTATGCCTCTCCTTCAGAACAGAAACAATAATAATAGATGTCAGCACTGACTGGCAAACAGGATCCGCTGAAAACACTTTCTGTTTTATAAACTTACATGGCTTTACCCAAATTATAGACATACCATCAAGAGCAGACAAAAAGTAACAAAAAAATCAGTTCTCGACTGGATCTTTACCAACAAACCAGCAGTGATCCAACACTCAGGCTGCCTTCCTGACAAAGTAAGTGATCGTCTACCAACTTACCTCCTAAGACATTGTAACTGTCCATCAAAAACTGTAACATATAAACAGGGCCACAATAAAAATAAATTCTCTGCAGATACCTTTAAACAACTTCTACAAAACTGCAATTGGTCTCCACTAAAATACCTTACTCTGGACTCAGCTGTACAATATTTCAACAACAAATTCCTTGAAATCCTAAACAGCCTAGCACCCATTAGGAATATGAGATACAAAGCCAATGGCTGCATTTGGCTTACTAAGGAAAATAGACAACTACTTATACAAAGGGACAAACTCTGGACCCAGTATCAACTTAACAATAAACAAAGCTTCCTATGAAAACTATTGGCACCTACAAATTTCTCCAAAAGACAAATCAAGAATGATAAAAAACTTTATTACACAAAACTTCAAAGCAAACACCAAAAAACCTACAACAATTCTGGGTCACAATCAATCAACTCCTATATCTAGGGAGAGCTTCAACCTCTAACCCCAACACCCCAAATCCAAATGAAAGTAATGCCACCAAATGTAACTCTTTTTTCATAAACTCTATACTCTCTCTTATAAAAGTAAATAACAACACTCCACCAACTACCCAAACAGAAACTACAAGTAAAGCACCCCTATTCACAACACAACCCATCCAAACAAACAAAATAAAAAAGCTACTAACAAAACTAAAACCCCTAGTCGCAGACCAACTACCAGATGAATACCTCAAGCTATCAGCTGATGTCATCATCTGTCCAATATCAGTTTTGATCAATAGATACATTCTAGAACAATACATTCCCAAGATTTGGAAAATTTCACGTTATACCCTTACAAAAAGGTGGCACCTCACTCAAGCTTTCCAACTACAGACCAATATCCATACTATCCCCACTATGTAAAATATTAGAAAAATGCATACATGGACAGATTTTAGACTACCTTCTAGCAAACAACTTGGTAGTTCATTCTCAACATGGATTTTGGTCTGGCCACAGCACCACAACTGTCCTAAGTTTCACCAACATCAACTAAAAAATGATGGCCAGCTAGTATCCCCTATATTTATAGACATATCAAAAGCATTTGAGACAGTATCCTATCAACAGCTCCTGCAAGAGCTTGCATCTCCCTAATCTATCCAAACAAACCCTTTCCTGGTTCCATAGCTATCTTTTTGATTGTCAACAAGCTATCAAATGGCAAAATAATCTTTCATCCCTATTACCAGTAACTGTAGGTGTCACACAGGGTCCAATACTAGGACCAGTCCTCTTCTCAGTCTTCACAAACAACCTTCACACTGCCACTAACTTGGCTACAATTATAAAATAAGCTGAGAACTCCAGTGTAATCAGTGCTGCACTGTCCCTGCCACAACTTCTAGAGAACACAGAAAAATCCTTCTCAACCATCAAATTCTATCTAAACAACTCACAGCTCATTCTAAACCCTAACTAAACTAAATTAATGCTTTTTAGTAGCAACCATCATAAACCTAAAAATCTCAATCTACACTTCAAAATATCATCATCCAACAACACTGTAATCAGACTCAACCACTGAGACTAAACTAGTAGGTGTCACCATTGATAACTGTTTGAGATTCGACAAACACATATCACAATTTATCAAAAAAGCCCACACAAAACTGAGATCTCTCTACACAATAAAGGTGAACCTCATCAATAATTCCAGAATAAACCATGACCAGGACCCACCTATTATCTACTATAATGTACACTTCCTCCATTTTCACTAATTTCTGAAAAACTGACTTATTCAATCTAGAATCATGTTACCACATAATTGCCAAATCTGCTGCAGGTCTACCTCACACAATTCATCACTGCTTTGCTCTCAGATGACTAAAATGGCTTGACCTACCTAATCTCTTATCCTTCAACCAACTCGTTCAGGCTCACTCTGTCATCCATCAATCAAACAAATGCTCATCTCTCCAAACCCTAGTAAACACTGAAACAAAAAATAGATCCCTGAGGTCCTCTAACAAACTACTGTTGAAAGTGTCAAAAGGCAACAACAATTTTGGGGAAGCACTATACTCTAACTACATATCTAAGGCATGGAATAACATCCCAGAGACTATTCTGAATACCATCAACCCCACAACTTTTAAAAATCTGCTTAGGAATCACCTACATGACAACTGATTATGCTCCTGCTCAACAACAGGCTGAAAACTTTTTTCCTGTATTCTTCCCTCTCTTCTTCCTTGCTCCAGTAAATCACCTTTGTTTTCTCATTTCTACTACTTCTCATTTTTCTACTACTCCTTACTTTCCCAATCTCTCCTTAACCAAATACTGTAAAGCCAATATGTTTCAATCATGTACTTACATACATATACTGAAAGGCAAACTACTGCCATGCTACATGTAAATGTGTAAAAAAAATAAATAAATACAATTAACAAATGTATACCAGAAGAAATACAATTAAATGGCAGTACCTACTGAATATTCCTTCTGTACAATCTGGCATCTGTATGAAAGTAAGTGATAGCAAATATGTGATTAGAAAACCTATGTAGAGTATGGCTGTGCTGATAGATGTCAAATGATGTAACTGTGTACCTATCAAGCAACTTTGTACACTTTGTATGCATTTCTAAAAAGTCTAATAGTAAATAAACAAATATAACAGTATTTCTGTATGTGGAGGTTTTCTCCCCAGGCCTCCACTGAAAAATGGGCTACTGGCAATTGGACATCCCCAGTAAACAAATGTCAAATAAATAAATAGATGGCATACATTTGAGTTTCGGACTATTATTTTCTTCAGAAAATTCATACTAACACAAATCCTTTTAATTAAGCAAATTTGTAATTATATAATAGCAGTAATTACAATATGTTCCTATTTTTTAGCCTTTGTTCCTGCTTTACTTTAGGCTTTATCCAGATTTCTTCAGCTGAAAGGTACAGAGATATGCAAACGTCTGTACTGTTACTCCTACTCAGTCTCTCATTGCTAACACAAATCTAATAATCAAGTAAAATATGTTCCTATTTCGAGCCTTTGTCCCCTGTTTATTTTATGTCTATCCAGATATTTTGAGCTAAGAGTAACAGAGCACACCTTTCATTTGTCCAGATTTTTGCAAAATGTCCAGATTTTTTCTCGGATGTTCAGTCACAGCCTCATAAAATGTGTAGTTTTCTGGAAAATCATTGGGAGACTGAAGTCACTAGCTCACCTTCGACATGTCATTGCCACCATAGTGATGGAAACAGTTGACCTAGAATCTGCCGAGTGCTGTTTCATAAGACCTTGAAAGTGTCTGCAAGAAGATTGCCATGTCCTTGTTGCTGGTGCTTTAGTACATCTGAAATATCTGTGTTGCAGAGATGGCTAAATCTCTATTTTTTGGGATTTAAAGACGTGGGAGAAAGTTCAGTGTTTTTTTTCCCTACATTTTCTATTTCCCTAAACTTTTCTCTACAGAGATTTTAAAGAAACTTTACTTCGCACAAGATTGCTTAATCGTGTTGTGGAATATAATAAGTGCTGCTGTTTTGAACTGTGATTTTTTTTTTTTTTTTTGTAGAATTAGATGCTTTGGTGGTGATTAATTTCATGTCAGTGAAACAACAAAATTATTATTCACAGCAGAACTTATACAACAGATGGGAGCACTGGTGCAGTCTTCCAGAAACATACAATGTAATTTTCTCAATGAATATTAGAATATCTTTCAACTGCTATACTTTCAGTATAATGTTACGATTTTTGAATTGCTCATCAGATACGTACTTTTCTTCATATATGTCTAAGGGATAATAGAACACTGCCTATACAAGTAGTTTTAAAGTTTAAATGTAGGAGCCACGCATCTGAAGACCATCTATTCTGAAACAATTAAATGGAGCTCCTCCTTTGGACACTGGTGTATGCTTTTTGAAGGCCAATGACATGGTTCTGAATGTTCAGAGGTTGAGAGGCATGTAATCAGTATAATCATATGAAGAACATTTCATTGAGCTAATTTGTCTTGTACTGTGGCATCCATTTCACACTTTTATTGAGCTTTAAAAGTATCAGGCACTACCTGTGTCTGTAGACTTTTTGACTTTTGCTCAGCTTTGTTTATGCTTTTTATTTTTATTTTTTTTTGCCAGATACAATAATGGAATTGTGAATTTCAGTTATATACAAATAGATAAATAATAAAATAAATAAATGTGCAAGGGACTACAGTCATTTGGGTTATTATTGATTCAAATATGTAAAAATGATGCAAGTTTGATTTCTGAAACTTCCAGATGCATGTGGTACATAGATAAAATATTTGAACATGTGATATTTTCTTCAGTTGGTGCTGTAGGATTATAAACTAAGTAACAAAACAATTAAAGCGTTAAAGCATTGTGCAATAACTGCAATCTGTACTGTAGCGATGAATGACAAATTACATGAACCATGAAGTGGTTTATTCAGCTTCTCAAATATTTGCTAAAGCAACAGTACACTGGGGAACGCCGATTAGTTCTTTAAACATGTCAACACTATGTGCAGCTTTTAAAATCATCAGAGTGATTCATGCAAATGTCCTTGGCTAAATTTCAGCGCTTAAACAAAGTGTAAATGCATAGGTAATTTAAAGATAATTAATAAGATAAAATATAATTTGTTGGGCCAATATTTGGTCTTTTGTAATGGGGAAAAAATATCTGTCATTAAATTTTGTAACCACATCATTTTTCACCTTTTGGGGTCTCTGTTCTACTTAAAGTTGCTACTGGAAGTAATATATTCATAATGAAAGCCATTACTGCTAGTAAGAATTGTTTAGTTAACATTTTAGTAAAGGGGCTTAAACCTGTACATTGTAAATGTGATCTGTTAAGTAATAAAAAGCAATTAGAATGCAGCAGAGGCTTTAAATCATTAAATTTAGTTATGTAAATGGGCATCAGCAGTTAAAATGTTATTTAGAAAAATACCAATGATTCAGAAAGATTATGGAATTAAGCACTTCTGCATATTAAATATATATATATATATATATATATATATATATATATATATATATCAGTGATAATGTTGGTGACTCATCAGAATGACATACTCTTGAGTAGAGCACATATCTTATGCTATACTGCAGTGTCATTAGTGGGAAATTAATCCAAGCATAGCCTGTGAAAAGAAAACTTACTGTCTTCCAACATTTCCACAGTCAATGCTTGGATTAATTGCCCACTAATGACACTGCAGTACAGCTTATATGCTCTCTACTCAAGAGTGTGCCATTCTTTTGATGAGAAATTAATCTGAGATCCCATCTTCCTAAGTTTGTGGTAGCTCAGGGGATCTTAAAAGGTCTGATAGCAATTACTGAAAACAGAAGCAGTTCTTTAAGATTTATTTTGCTAACAAAATAATATTATTTTCAATAACAATATGTATATTTTATATTCATATGCTTATAGTATGAATAAAGTATAATATGTCACCACTATATTTATCTGCAACTTTTTTATTTTTTGCCTACAGCCAGTGGTTTACTTTCTCCAGCACATCTTAATTTTCACATATCTTGTACAAAACTTCATCACACCTTGAGCAATGCACCTCACATTTGCACACTGCTTACCTGCACGCAAACAGGTAAAAAGGCATGTACACTTAGTTAACCATAGCGCAAGTTTGATGCTTCTCATGCTATTGCATTATATACATGCTTATATGTCTTTTGTACCCTGTCATTCTCAGACTCCATGTCTCTCAGACTCCATGTCTCACCTAAGACTACATGTGGAAAAATTGCAAAGCAGACTTGTCCTGTGGCATGTGCATTAAATACTGTGATCTGTAGTATATAAACTTTGATAGGAAGGGGTTTTAGCCTCACTGCAGTCAGCTTTGTATGTGTGTGTCTCCATAAGGAAGACTAAAAGTATGTATCCAACACTGCCTTCTCAAACGGCATGGTTTTGCACTGTTTTGGTGATTGTACAAACATCCAGTCATGTGGTGCATGTTGTAAGTACTGTGTTCTGTTGTATGTAAAACTAGGTAGGTTGGGGGTCTTTTCTCACAGCAGTCATCTGTGTGTGAGCTGTTGGTGGGTGTCACACAGAGCAGTTTACAGCAGCCTGTGGGACACTGTCCTCTTGTCTTCAACAGACACTGTTGATGTCATCATTGGTATCAGATTATTGGATATGTATACATCACAACAGGCCAAGGCCACACACTGGCCTGAGAGACAGGTAGATGTCACCTTATCCTATATAAGACAGACATCAGTGACATTCCTGTTATTGTATGCAAAAACATCATGACATCTATTTGCAATGGTGATGGACAGGTTGACACATAGAAGACACAGGAGTCCCTGTGGACTATGATGTTTGAGGATGATATTGTGATCTGTAGTGAGAGTAGGGAACAGTTTTAGGAGACCCTGGAAAGGTGGAGCTATGCTCTACAGAGGAGAGGAATGAAGGTCACCATGACTAAGAATATGCATGTGTGAATGAGAGGGGGATAGAGGAATGGCGAGGATGCAGTGAGTTGAGCTGGCAAAGTGTATAATTTGAAATACTTTGGATCAACAGTTCAGAGTAATGGTAAGTTTGGAAGGCAAACTATTACACTATATGACTTGTAGTATTGAAAGTATCTGTTATCTGAAGATGTCTTGCTAAAAGGCAAGATGAAAAGTGCTTCATATTTTAGTTTTTAGGAAGTACTCAGTCTGATTCTTTATCAAGTAATCTGATTCAGTTGTTTATTTCATCAGTTTATATTTTCGTCATTTTGAAAGGCAGGTGAAGAAGAGAGTGCATGCAAGGTGGAGTGGGAGGAGAAGAGTGTCAAGAGTGATTTTTGACAGACAGGCACCAATAAGAGTGAAAGGGAAGGTCTACCAGATTGTAGTGAGACCAGCTATATTATATAGAATGTAGATAGTGGGACTGACAAAAAAGACAGGAGTCATAACAGATGTTGGCAGAGTTCCAGATGTTACAATTTGCACTGGGTGTAAGGATGGACAGGTGTATTAACTGTATATTAGAGTGTCATATTAGGTTATATGGACTGAAGACAAAGCCAGAGTGGTGGGATTATACTGGCTTAGACATGTGCTGAAGAGTGATGCTGAGTATATTGGGATAAGGATGCTAAGCATGGAGATGCCAGGTAAGAGGAAAAAAGGAAGGCCTAAGATAAGGTTTAGGGATGTGGTGAGAGAGGACATGTGGGTGGTGTGTAACAGAGCAAGATGCAGAGGATGGTTGGAAATAAAAGCAGATGATCTTCTGTGGTGACATCTAATGTACTATCCAAAAGAATAATAACAAGAAGATGACATCTGTGTTTGGAAAATAAAACATCTCTACACTTGTGGCAGGAGTATACAGTAGGAGTATTTATATGAATGTTAGTGTCTATGGACTCAGTTTGAGCTGTAACAGTGTGTCTTTGTATTACCTACTTTGCTCTGGATTGTGTGCAGAGGCTGTAACACTTTGACCTTATACATGCAGAAATGTCAATGCATTTATTTTCAAATACAGTTGGCTGCTGCTAGCCGCATACTTATCAATAACAGAAGTATTGATCCTCAGTATGAAAGACTTCCTAATGTACACCCTATAAGTTATTCCCCTAAAAATAGCAGTCAAATTACATATCCCCCTCCTTTTGCATTCTCTATGCACATACCAGGTTCAAACCTCCTATTATCACCTATCATTTTCCCTCTGTTTCCCCTGTTAGCATAGTTGACATGAGTTTTTGACTCAGTGCAGACAATGCCTGATGTGCACTGAACAGCCTATATCTATTATATCACTGAAGTACAATTTTCAAGAGATCCACCTACAGTAGGAATCTGGAATCAGTGCTCTCTTGCTTCCAGAAAAGTAACATTAAACAGGTTCTCCACTCACACACCTTTACTCCAACTCATAATATGCACCCAGTACAAACCATCATGTGGAGAGGTACTCTCCACAAACCAACCTAAACAGCATACACAATCATGCCACATCTAACACTACACCCAATACAGACAATACACATAAGAAATATTATCACCAGTGGCTCACCATAGAAGTGCTTACAGCAATGGGCATGTATTCCAAAGGTTTCCATAATACATACAAATGCCCCACTCACTAGCTTAAACAAGGAAAAGTTTAGTGCCAGCTGTGTGGTAGAGGTTGTTACAGCACACATGCAATCAAGTCTCTCAATGACAATTCCCACTCTTAATCCAGCATACTTCATGTTGGTATGCACAACTTGAGACATGACTATATGAAATATATGAACACAGACATGATTGAGCTACCTAAGTATGGGTCCCAGCCAGGTATGACCCTATGTTTGAGCAGCATTATACCTTCACCTAGGATGATACCACTATATAAAGAACAATGGATTTTCTGAAATTGCCTAAGTTTCTGATGTCATTCTAGGGTGATACAGTATCTGTCAGCGTGGGATGACATGGTGGACAGAACACGCTGCTTTGCCAGACATAAGGCACTTGACTGTACCAAAATCCATTTATCAAAAACGAATTACCAATGTGAAAATATATAACTCTAACAAAGTAAGGGTCATCCTGCTAAAACCTAGTAGTTTACATCTTAAACTGCACTCTTTGTAAGTGCTCTTCACAGTGAAGATGTTGACACCTGTGCAGTCACAGAAACCTGTTTCAAGGCTGCAGTAAGTACTCTGGCCTTGCAAGGCTACAATGCTTCCAAACATTCAGACAGCAAATGGAACTTGTGTAAACCACAAGAGGTGTTGTATCTATTTACATTGAAGATAATTATTTCTCAAGACTGGTTAGAGAAGATAATTATATGGAGTTATTCTACGTCCAATATACTGTGGATTGGAACCCTCTTTATGTTATTGGTATTAGTAGGTTACTGTCCACAAACATGAAAGGCCACACAGCTTATTTATTACTACATGGAACAATTAAAATAGAACAAAACAACCCAGGCAGGGGTGAGTGAAACTATTCATGCATTGATCATGATAATTATAAGACAACAAGCTCACTTGCACAATATTACATAGAGTTTGGCAAATGAAATGACATGGAAGAAATAGCACACCACCCCACAAGGTTATCTCATATTATAGACCTGTTTCTCAGCAATATCATTGAACAATGTAGTGGCACGTGTAGTGCCTGCTCTGTTAATTCAACCATAAAGTAGTATGTTTTGAGGTAGATATAGCTACTAAACTCCCTAAAGGAGGACTCTGGTTCAAAAACATCATCCAAATTAACTACATCCTCCTAAAGGATGGTCTAATGTACTTCTAAGCCCCATTTTCCACAAATGACATTAACTGCTATAGTAAGTTACTCTCTGATGCCCTTTCTACACATCTACACAAATGTATATACACAGCTGTGCCAGATAGGCTCAAACAATGATCCTCCAGAAAATACAAACCATACTGGTGGATGTCGATTATTACTACTACATTATACAGTAAGTGAAAGAAGCTGTTGTTTGGAAATACAACATTGAGAAACTAGTAATGGAAAGCCACTCTCCTCAGTGTAAACATGCAAATAAGACACCTTCAAAACCCTCACAGAGCAACTATGCCAATAATTTACAAAACATATGCAGGGATAAGCATAAGGCTTTCTTCATTTACATCTGCAAACTGATATATATAACTCAGCTGTATTTGGAACTAATTGTGTATGGTATCACACACACTGACCCAGTGTAAATTTCAAACATGTTAGCAGACACATTTGGCTGAAAAATGTTCCCCCTCCCACCATCAAACCTACTGCAAACCATGACTGCAACATCACCTCCAACTTGTGTTATATACAAAGAAAATTATCACTGCCCTCTCCAAGGCAATGAACACAGTCTTCATGGGACCAGATGGCATTCTGGTCTGTGTTGTTCATGTGCTTCAACAGTGAGCTGCTCCACTAGGCACCGTATTCAGTTACAGTCTAAATACTACTGTTGTTCACACTAAATGGAATACAGTAACCATTTTCTGACTACACAAGGGATGATCAGCAAAATGCAAGTGTAATTATAGATTTATAACTTTATGCAACCTCTGCTGTAAGGCAATGGAAACCATTTGCATGCATTTCGGACACAAGGACATAGGTGACCTCCAAACACTAGGTGTGTTTCTGTTAGGTGTTCTCAATGGTAGCTTATGGCTGCAAAACCTGGTGGGATTCAAAACTGTGACCAGAGATATACACAAAGTCAAAGCCCTGCACATATCCTATCGTAACTTGGCCAAGGCCTTCAACACAATCCAAAATTCGGTCTCAGTGAGAAACTAAACAAGGTGAATATCAACTCCTATGTTATCATCTGATTTACAAATGGGATGACAGACAAACAGCATTCAATCACAGTGGGAGACTTCACATCAAGCAGCAGACATGTCATCTGTCTAGTAACAGAAGTGTTAGTGCTGTGGCTCCCCATGTTTGACATATACATCTCAGAAGTCCTGAGCAAAACAGTGGGTCTGTAGCAAGTCATCTTTGTGGCACTAATGACTGCTAACAAAGCCATGGGTGTTGCATCAATTGCACAAAAATGCAGTAGCATACCCTGTGGTAATAAATGTTCCCGCTTATTATAAAATAGCCATGAATACACTATTCCCCAATTCTGTATTGATAGACCTTGGAACACATGTTGACAGCAATTTGGGTCTACTGTGGGGAGGAAGGCATTCTGCATCTTACATCTGATTCGCAATGGCATTACATCAATAGCAAAATATGTTATCAATCGCTTGTACTCCTCCTTCAGCCGTATGAATGAATATAATACTCCTTTTGATATGTATTGTACCTGACACCAGCACCAACTTGACAGACCTCAGACATGCCTGAATAATAAAACATCATTAGGTCTCCAGCATGTGTCTTCTGTGGGCAGACTGAAGTAGCTGTCCCTGTGTGCAGTATCATATAGATAGCTTTGAGTCACATTATGTTTGCCTTACAGGGCTATCTGTAACCAAAATGGGATAAAAGTGCTGCACATCCATAATTAGTGTGGGACTAGAGTTACCTGTTCAAGGAACCTCAATGTACAATATGATAGACATAGGATATGCTGGGGAGACAGACACATCTCTCAAAGGTTGTCACTTGTCTGGAGTAGGCTTCAAATTCATAACAAGTAGAGCACCTATATTACCCTGTTGAAGGACAGGCTGGGTGACGTGATGTGAAAATGTTATCTTCCATGGATCACTGCTGCTTCTCTTCTGGACATGGGCAGTCCTTGCTAGACAAAACTTGGCAAGCATTATATCTGCTATTGAATATTATATTGTGATGTAATGGCTATGCTTCTAAATGACATCAGGTCATATTCTAGTTACATCCTATGAACCTTGGAACCTATGGCAGTGCACATGCAAAAAGGAACGTTATACTATATTACCATTCTGATGAGATTTGCCTTCACTGCTGACATACAATCCTGAGCTCTGAATCTGATGGGTTGACTTTGTATGTGCACCCATAAGTTTGTACTAAATAATCCTTAAAGAGAAAGTTAGATATATTAATGAGAGACATTACATTGTCTGACTTCACAACCCTTACAAAAGCATCCAATATGAAGTAGGTAAAGTATTATGCTAGCAACTGTCTAAATGGCTAAGTACAATCTAATTGACAGGTACAATTATCAGTTCAAAAGTGCAAATGAATGTAATAAAGTCATATTAATATAAATAGTTGCCCTGTGCAATAGACACATAGCTTTAGTATCCCCGAATCCAAAAGATAGACAACAAGGATATGGCATACTTATCATCACTTGCACAAGGTGTTGTGTGGGGTGCAGGAGGCCTTGGCTGACACAAAAGGTCAGTGAGTGTGTGTGTGAGTAAGAAAGAGAAGCAGGCAAGATGGACCATGTAAATGTGTGTGTGTCTGTAAGTGCCCTTAATGTGACATTGGTGTGTGAGTGTCTGTATGAGCACATCCAAGCTCAGTGCTAGCTCTACGTGTCTGTATGACAGACAGCTGTGAGCAATGCATGGAAGAGCTAACAGTTCATTGTCTTTGCCCCCGACCATGCAAACTGGCTCTGCCAGGAGTTACACTGGCACATCCACTCCCAAGGTCAGATGCTGTACTACTACCTGAAGGCACCTGATATCTGCTGGACATACTTCCTTCAAGGGAATGCCTGGTACCATGATCCCATGGCCTGCTACATTTTGGTGTGGACAGCACACTCCCTACTGGAGCAGTTGATGTACTGCCACTATGGGAGCATGATCAGGCATGACCAAGTTGGCTCTCAGCCGATGTGGTTGTTGACCTATGCCCATGAGGCCAATACTCCCATCCCAGCACATGTTTCATCACAGACAATGTGTGTTCCATGACAGATACTGTGTACTGCCTCATAGACACATACCATTCCAAAGTGTCATTCAACTGATCCAGGGAATCACCAGCACAGAGGAGGTAGTCACAGATGTCAGACTGTGCTGCATCTGTAATCCTGAGCATTCTTCTGAAGTTCCTTTATGAATGTGTCTATGCCTCCATGATGGCCCTAAACATAAGTCGAGTGACACGTGAAGAGACACCTGCAACAGGTGGGGGAAGGACAGCAGGCCTCCTCTGAGCACCCCTATCAATCTGCCTGTGTGGGACCTCCCCAGCACCTTGGTTAAGGCCAGTGTCAACAGTCACTGAACCACAATAGCCACACTTCTCTGGTCTATGTCCACACCCTCCACCTGTCCAGTATCTATGTTCTCAGTGGACTGGGTATGCATAAGCATAATGGCTGTCAACCTCTGTGTCAGAACCAGCCTCTGCAACCCCAGCTGTGCCTCACTTTGGCCACCATCATCATCAAAGTCTGATGAGACACTGACATCAGGTGGCATGGGGGGACAGAGAACCAACTCCATACTCACAAGTGATAAAAGGAAGGAAAACTGGAGTAAATTAATACTTGCACTACTATGTTGAAATATATGTTAAGCAATTTACAGTGCTGTCACTATTACATACATTTATACTTCTCAACCTCTTAGAGCAAGAAATGTGGACAAAGCCATGAATAATGGGTGGATAAAGGCCCAAGAATAGGGGCTGATGTAAGTTATTGCCCTTACAAACCTAGAAAGTTGATAGAATAACAGGTATTGCTTCACAATGGCATTTCTGAAGGGTATGCAGTCTGACTTTGAGATCTCTGTCATTATTTTATGTCTCCAATCATTAATGACTTGTCAGTAGTTTGCAAGTCAATCACTATGATCTTAAATATGGGCCAGAAGTATGAGTCAAACATCTGGACATTCAGCAAATATCTGTACACTTGACAAGTATGCAGACAGTACAGCAATCCATACAGCAGGCCTGAGAGGACACTTTAGCAGATATGTTAGAATATATTTACAGTACTGACATAAATGTATTCTGCTTACCAACAGCAGGAGCCCTATATCTGTGAATTCCTGATGGTCCTGGAAAAAGTAAAGGAAGAGGTAATGGCAATAGCACCACATTTAACAGTATAACGGGGGTAATACTTTTAGTCATCTATATCTACAGTAACTGCAGTGTTAACAAGAATGTGGCTGACAACCTCTAAATGAGCGGGTCTACTTCAGATCACTGAAATAGCATCTGCGGTGGTGCAGTGGTAGCGTTGTTGCCTCACAGCAAGAGGTTCTCCCATTTGATTCTTGGCTGGAGTGCAGGGAGTGCCTTCTGTGTGGAGTCTGCATGTCCTCCCCGTAGTTGGGTGGGCATTCAAAAGACATGTGTAAATGGGCATGCCTTCGCTGAAGGTTGGATGCTGAGCTGGCAGCTCGGTGTTCATGAAAATCTACTGCCAATCATTAGCGGACCGGAGTTCAGCTGTGGCGACCCCTAACCGGGAAAAGCCAAAAGACAACAACAAATTCAGATCACTGAAATCCCATTTCACTGACTTTCATTTCACTGAGACCAAATCACCTAATTTTCAAAATACTAACAATTTATTTCACTGAATTGTAAGCTATAGACTTCCCAGCAGTCGTGGCAATGTGTAGAGTACTGTGAGCAAGTAAAAGGTATATGCCCTTTTCCTCATTGTAGTGTGATCCTGGAGTTAGTATATATAATTGGGGGTGGGAGTGAGGAGCACAGCCCCCCATGTTGGGGGGTGTGGGGGTGTAGCCCCCCACTTAATTTGGTTTTATATGTCTGGTTTCTGTTAAGAGAGTAAGTAAGTAGTTTTTAAGTTGTAGAAAGATGTGGTCATTAGTTCTCTGAGTGTGTTTGTCTATGGTTTCCCATTTTGTCTTTTGAAATTTAGCATTGTAAGCTGTCAGTGAAATGAGATTCAGTGAAATGAGTTGTCAATGTTGTGAAATTTGGATGATTTGGTCTCAGTGAAATGAAAGTCAGTGAAATGGGATTCCAGTGATCTGAAGTAGACCCAAATGAGGATAAAACTGCAGCTATCTTAAATAGTTCCACCAAAAAAAAAAACAACCTGACGCACATATAAAATATATACACTTTTACAGAATGAATGCAATAGTATTCTACTGATGATCTAACAAAGCATACTTGGAAGCCCCTCATGAGATACAGGAGTGGCCCCCACATCCAGAACATATTGGTTAATGGATTGCTGGGAGCTGTCCTGTGTGGTAATGTTTGCCAGGAATTCCTCAATGGCAGTGAGAGGGTGTTCTGCTGCAGGCCTACCACCAATGATTTGTCGATCATGTGCACTTCAGCCACATGCCTACTTGCAGCATGAATCATGTCCATGGTTCTGCCTTGTGCCTACTCATAGCTGCGATTGTGTTGCCCAATTGCATTAAGGTTTTGGACTAATCTGTCCTGCAGGGCTGCATGTTCTAACATATTAGCCAGTCCTCTGGACATCAGGACTGCATAATGTTGGTGCAATGCCTAAACTATGAGGTCATTGTCTGCCTCTGAAAATGGGGGCCTACACCGAGTGGGCATATTGTGTACTAAAGGACAAAATAATGATAACACATATAAGGATCACATGCATAGAAATAAAGTATGTACAGATAAGGCAGTATAGGAAGGCTCTCAGTATTTACCACTTGATTACAATTTAAAGATTCAACAGTGGTTATAAAACAGCAAGGGGGTACAAAAGAAGGAGAGTAGCAAGTGGAACATATCCCTGTTTGTGCCACAATAGATACACAACTATGCACATGCACCCAACAATACTGTCCATTCTAGTTTGTGCCATAACATGAACTCATCTTGCTCCCCCCAGAACAAAATAACAGGCTAAGAGAAAATCGTGGTAACCAAACAACAGTGCAATGTTAAAAGTGCTATCAAAGGACCTATCCATGAAACTTGTACATAGTTATCACACAGCAATATACCTTCAGCCAACTCTACTTGCTCTGTACCTCTCAAATGGCTGGAAAATAAGGCCATGTAATGAACCGAGTTCTAAGAAATGCTTACAGATTTACTTCACATTATTCCTAAGTATATTCCATCATATGCATTATTTAGGTAACAAAATGGATATATACCTGATGGAGTATAATACTCCTCTGTCAAAATATACTGCTCCAAAGAAACGTGTAACTGAATTTAACTTATTAAATAACTCTCATCCACATTGGTTTGCCTAGCTACACATTTTCCTTTTTATAATGTGCACATTAGTAATTGATTGCATCTGATCTAGTCTGTGCTTCAGAGGTGCTAATTGCAGCATACACTGCCAAACTACATACTAATCAACCAATCCCGTGGAGCTACTCTACAAGACATAAGGCATCGATGTAGACTCCATGCCCTTTCTTATATGTGGAGTGAAAAAATAGTGGAGTAAAGACACAGTGTAAGCACAGACAGCTTATTAGTAGCAGCTGCCTTTTAAATACACTTGTCTGTGCTACAGGCTGAAGCCGATGCTGCTTATGTTGCCAACAGCCATGCACAGGAGCTTGAAGACTTTGCAGGCCAACAACACAGTAGAGAAACTGTGACATCTCTGGCAGCCTTGAGTCAGATACTGAGCCAAATGCACAGAACCCTTACCAGTGGAAATTAAGGTATGCATTGAACTTAGTATCTTAGTCACAGGAACCTTACAGGCTACCAGGGAACATGCTTGGTGGGTCATAGGCATCAGCATCCAGGATCTTTCAAGCATTCTTGCATGCTATGCTACAACATGACAGAGAACACATATATTTTAACATAATTTCTGAAGAGAGGGTCACAAGTATGCTACAACTGTAACATAAATCATACTACCCTCCAGTAATGTGTGCATGCATGGCAGTCATCTACACATGAGAACAACACCTGGGGAACAGGGTAGGGTCTACATTAACCATAAGGTCTACCACTCAAACAACTGCCAAGCCATGTGTAATGGCATGGGAATCATCTGGAACATGTGTGCCGATGACCCTTGCAGTTAGCATGTCTTCCATATGTGCCACATCTCCCAACTGCACCAAATGTGTGCTATGGGGTATATCTCCAAGGCTCACTTAGGTGTGGATGCATGCTATGCACTGGAGTCATGGCTGATGAAACACATTTGAGATGCACACACACACAAAGAGGATCACCTTAATGAGACACACAGTCTAACCTGTAATGCCATGGAATATGTTTTTCAGCTACTGCACTCACAGTGCCAGTGTTTACATACATATGTTCAAGGACACCATTAGAATCTACTGACATGTCCCTCAATTGTCATAGTATGTGCTATGCTACCCAAGTTAATATAGTGGAAACAGTTGCAGCAGGATCAGCAAGGGGATGGGGAACACATCCTACCAACGATGCTAAGGTCACCACAGCCACAGACCGATAATGTCTCAGAGGAGGAACCAGCAGCAGGTGGGGTTGTAGTCAGATATAGCCGTGCTCAGTATGTCCTTGCATTGGCTATGAAATAAGCCATAGCACAATGACTCACCATGTAGGAGCCTAAAACCATCCTCTGACATCACTATACATTTGTATTAGGAATGCATTAGAGATAACAGTTCTCAGCCATAACTAAATCAGAGAACAGGCAGGATGCCAAACATGTAGAGTAACCAGGCCAACACAGTCTTGTTAGTGTCATAGCAGACAGACAACTTTGCTCCCCCACCCTAAAAAGAACGTTCAGTGCTTGTTTGAGACATCCAATCTATCTTTCCTTATTTGGCAGTTGCATATCATATTATTTCCGGTAAATATCCTTTGACATTGTAAATGCGATGATATAGAATGGTGTACACACCGCATGTCCCAGACTACTGGACAGATAACTGATGAATGACCAAGAAACACAGACATGTAAAACAGTGCTGTATATTTGCAAGCAAACATCAGCCTTCAGTCCTGACTTTTTCATTGACCAACTCTCTAGAATTAACTGGTCTCATCTCACTACTCTCTCCTTAGATGAGGCTATCCACTCTTTCAACACCACCTTTCTCAACATTCTAAACTCCCTAGCTCCTCTCCACACAATTAGAATCAAATCTAACACAGCTCCTTGGCTAATCAAATCTGCTCAAACCCTGATGAAAAACCGAGACAGGATATGGAAATTATGGACTAAAACTAAGACACCTTCTCTCCTACAGACCTATAAATAACTTAGGAACCAAATAAAGAAAATTATCAACAAAGACAAAACAAACTTCTATGCTAACCCTCCCACTACCCTAAAATCAGACCCCAGAAAAATTCTGGAACACTACCAATCACATATTACATCCGGGAAACCCTTCCCCTCCAAATCCTTGCCCAAATAAAACTCCAGAAGAAACTGCCATTACATTTAACAATCATTTTATTGACTCAGTAACTTCCATAATCAGTTTCTCTTCCCACCAGGAAAAATGCCAATAACCTCACAATCTCTACTTCTCCTCAATCTGTCTAACTCTTTTTCCCTTAAATCTGTATCAACTAACTAAAAAATCCCTGCTCTCTAAACTCAAACCCTGCTCCCCCTCAGCTGATAATCTACCTTCCTATTTCCTACAGATTGCTGCTGAACCTCTAGCCTATCCAGTTTCCATCCTGATTAACCACCCTCTCTGAATCATATGTCTCAGTAATATGGAACAAATTCTTTATGTTACCCATTCACAAAGGTGGTAATTTCTCTGACATATCAAACTTCAGACCAATTGCTATACTCTCTCCCCTCTCTAAAATTCTAGAGAAATGCATTCACAAGCAGATAATGCAGTAACTTCTATAAGAAAACCTTCTTACACACACACTCAACATGGATTCCGTCCCAGACATAGTACCACAACTGCACTAATATCCTTCATCAATACTGTATCTCTGGCCCGTGACAACAATAAACTTGTCTCATGGCTGTTCCTGGAACCCTCCAAAGCCTTTGACACTATCTCCCATCCTCTCCACTTGGACAAACTCTCACACTTAACATTCTCTCCTCCCACTATTTCCTGGTTCTTTACCTATCTCTCTAACCACCAGCAAGCTGTTAAATGGCAATCTTCACTACCCCCCCCATTGTGCCAATGGGAGTCCCCCAGGGATCCATACTTTGGCCACTGCTCTTTAATATTTTCACTAGTCTACTTTACACCTCTTGTCCCCACTCAACACTTGTACAATATGCAGGCAACTCTACTGACATCACCATTGCAGATAATCCATCAGACCTCCACTCTACTACCCAGGCACCTTTCAACACCATAGAGACATGGCTTTGTGATAAATTAATTCTCAATTCTAAGAAAACTAAGCTCCTACTCTTCCTCCCGAAGAACCTTACCAATCTCAAAATCACATTTACCATCCTATCAAGCAATAACACCATCATTACTGTTGAACCTAGCACTAAACTGCTGGGAGTCATAATAGATGATCAGCGTTAATTTGATCTCCATGTTACTAATTCTATTAAAAAAAAAAAAAAAAAACACCAGAAACTTGGACTCCTTTACCGTACTAAGAGATATTTAACCAACACGGCCAGAATAACTTTCTCCCGTGCATTTCTTCTTCCCACCCTTCTATACAGCTGTCACTTATTCACAAACCTTAACACCGCACTTATTACAAAACTTGAAACTACCTATAATAAGGTGGCCAGATTCGCAGCAAACCAAACCTATAAGTCTCACCATTTCTTATCCCATAAGCAACTGGACTAGCTCGAATTCCCCCATCTGCTCCTACTACATCAACTAGAAATTATCCACTCCATCCTCAATATGCCCTCGTTCTGCCCTGGCCTTTTATCTATTTTATCTAAATATTCCCCGACCAGGAGACAAAGCAGCTCAGACCAAGACTTGCTACAAATTTATAAACCCAAAACCAAAACAGGATGTTTACTCTATAATTATAACCCTGCTGCATCTTGGAACCAACTACTTCAAGAAATTAGGTCCCTTGACCATACCAAGCATTTCAAGCTAGCCACTCCTAGATACCTAACAAATAAATGGTCCTGCCACTGTAGTCATCCCCCCTGAAACTACCCTACCTCAGCTTCGAATACCCCTCCCTACACCAGTCCTCCCTTTTTTATTCATTGTTCTCCCACTATCTCCTTCCCTTCTGTTCTTTTCAGTTATACCCTCCCCTCTATATCATAACAAACTTTAACCTCTCTGTCTCACTGTTTTTAACCACTTAATCTCTATGCTATTTTTTTGTATACATGCTGTATATAACCAAATAAGAATTATGAAGGCATTATTCCTTCCATATGACATTGTACCCTAATATAATTTTCAGATGATTGTAAATGATATTTTGTTAACTGTTTGTTGTTAAATGTTTAAACTCACTGTGGAGTTTTTCTCCCTGTGTCTGCACTGAAAATGAGCCAAAAGCTCAGTTGGACTAACCCGGTTAACAAATGTAAAATAAATAAATAACAGGGTGTGTAATCAGTAAGTGCAGTATTTTAAAAGTGAAACATTTCACTGCATGAACAGGTAACATAATATTTTATTATAACTATACATTATTTACAATTTGATTGT
Organism: Protopterus annectens; assembly: GCF_019279795.1. Taxonomy (NCBI): domain Eukaryota; kingdom Metazoa; phylum Chordata; order Ceratodontiformes; family Protopteridae; genus Protopterus; species Protopterus annectens. The sequence continues at coordinate 229,776,254 of NC_056736.1, forward strand.
GTGTTGGGCATACCACTCAACTGTACAGATTTTCACAGAATGTCCTGATTCTTGACCCATAGTTTTGGTCTATTTCTCATAAAATTGCAGTTTTCTGGCAAATCATTGAGGACTGAAGTCAGGAAATAATGGAACGCATTTGATTTTCAGACTGCATATCCTTCAGAAAATTCATGCTAATGCATAACCTGTTATTCTATCAGCTTTCTAAGTTTGTAAGAGCAATATTTAAAAAGTGTCCCTATTTTTAGGCCTTTGTTCCCCCAACATTTGTGCCTTTGTCCAGATTTCTTGCTCTAGGAGGTTGAGAGATATGGTGCTGGATGACTGTTGATGCTTACTACAAAGACGCAGCATCACACAAAGACGCTTTATTGAGAATATGTGAGTGACAATTAGTATTGATTGTTTACAATATATCTGCTAATTAACTAAATCTGTAGCAGGATGGGTTAATGCATTGGTGATGAAGACAGATGTTACTGGGTTTGAAATAATGTAAAATAAAAGTTCTGTGAACTAGTAAATCCAACAACCAGAAAAGAACGCTTATCATCTCCGTGTCTTGAGATGCTGAATTCTGTAGAAATAGCAGCAACCAGATGTTAAATAATCACTTACAATGGTCAACAGTGAATAAAACTGGTTTATTGTAACAAAACCAACGGTTAACGGTTAAGCGCTTTCACCAGCTCCACAGCAAGCTTCATCAGAACAGTACAAAGCAAAACTGTTGACGTTTAAATAACTTATTTGGTGCCAAAAGCACAGTTTAAAAATAATACATTTAAAGACATATAACATAAATAAAAACATTTATTAACCCTACTGAATTAATAAGCTAAGCGTGTCCCTATAAATCTAAATAACTACTTGATATGTTAACAAATGTAGTTTACATTATGTAGATATTTTTATATATTTGTATTCATGTATTTTTTTAGTGGATTGTTATATGATATATAACAAAATATATATTATCATATATTATATTGTATGGGAAGATGTAATGATTAGTGCTTGTAGATAGGCTAGCTAGCATCTGTTCTATTTTTGTTGACATATTTTTGTTGACATATCAAGTAGTTATTTAGGTTTATAGGGACACGCTTAGCTTATTAATTCAGTAGGGTTAATAAATGTTTAAACTGAGCTAGTAAACCACATTAAATTGCTAGGAGTAATAATCAATGAAAACCTCAAATTCGATCTGTACATTCAAAATAATATAAGTAATACCCATAAAAAACTAGGTTTGCTCTATAAACACAATAATTTCCTCTCCCTTCCTACTAAACAAGTATTAGCATCATCCTACATATTACCTTCTCTAACGTATGGTGTGCCTTTACTAATCAACTTGCAAAAACTAGAAACTTACTATAACAAGATAGATAAATTTGCTACACTCACCATTCAACTCACCACTGTATTGCCCTAAAAAAGTTACAATTGCTTGAATTCCCCCAATATGTATTACTCCTTCAGTTCACAATTACACATAAATTTATTTATAAAACATGACTGCCCTGCACTTAGATCATTACTCACCCGTTACAACTCCATTAGGCCTCTGCAATCTGAACAACAACATCTTTTTCAAGTTCGTAAACCTGATTTACCTCATGCCAGCTATTATACTCTTGGAACATTGCCAGAAAATGGAATAATCTACCCTCTTATATCCACTTACAACAAAGCCCTTACAACTTTAAAACTGTGCTGCACAATCATATTCTCTCCAAATGGATGTGTATCTGATCAAATCCTTCATCTGCCATTACTTAATCTACTAAATGAACCCAAATCTATTTATATTCAAGCTCCTGCTCCATTACTTGTTTTGTTGATAATTCCTAATGAACTTTAACTACTAAATTCAACTTCTTGCTTTCGCTTAACTCCCTAGCCCCTTTTCCATTTTCTGTGTCTCTCTTCTACTTTTCTTCTACTTCATTCTCCTTCCTTCTCTACTATCTCTTTCTCATTTTTACTGTCTGTCTCATTTACTATTTCCCCCTGCCTCTCACCTTCCTTTCCTAACTGTTTTTCCTCTTTTTATTTGTTTTATCCTTCTTTACTATGTATTACAAAGTTTTCCTCTTATGCTCTACTCTCCATGTTTCATATATATGTGTGTATATATTTATATACATGTTTTTATTATTTATCCTAAGTAATGCCTTGCATTATATGCTTACCTTGGTGATTCAGTCTGTATAATTTTAACCATTCTGTCTTGCTTGCATTGTGCCATGATATTATTGACTGTACTTTGGCCATGTTTAACTTTGGTGTTAGTTTTGTATCTCATCACCTTTATCTATTTTGTCTAATTATCATGTAAATTGCTTTCTTAATTTTTTTCTTCTTAATGTTCTTCTTGTAATGTTCTTGCTTCTCCATGAAACTGTTTTTTTTTTTTTTTTTTGCAAAATTTTATTTAAGTCTGATGATAACCTGGAGCTTTTATCCTCAGGCCTACACCAAAAATGGGCTTACCTTAGCCCAGTGGACTTTCCCATAATCAAATGCCAATAAATAAATAAAATAAATAGAATTATACATAATAAACAAAACAGAAGTAGTACAACATAATATAATAAGAAGAAATTATGGTTATATAAATAATATAATAATAATAAAAATAATAATGCAAAATAAGAAATCAATAAAAAAGAAGAGAAGAGGTGGGGTGAAAGAAAAAAACTAGAACATTAGTAACTTCACAGATAATATGCAAAGCTTTCTACAATTAATTTATTCTATTCTGTTGCATTTTACATTTAATAATACACTGTTCCTAACACATACACAGATCATATCTCAGTCAGCAATCATTCATGGGTGAATATATTGCACATATGCATGTTCCATGTACAGTGATTATCCTTGAGAGCAGACCATTCAGGCCACAGGTATAGAGGTCTGCACTTCAAATAATAATGATGACTACATAACAGTAGTGTATATTTTTAATGATGACAAGCTAAAACTGTTTTGTAATCAGCTGAGTTTTATATCTGGGAAGTGTTTTATTTGAACCCACAAGCAGTGATTACTGTAATACTGTATGTTTCCTTTGGATTATAACATAATACAAGCACTTTATAGATTCATGTTCACTGTTATCTGAGAATGTGCAACTGTTGCTTTATGCTACAGACCATAGCTCTCCACCTACTATAGCAGGATATCTTGACCTATCATAAAATAATGTGAATACAATGATCCATAACTAGAAACATATTTCAAATATTGCTCTTACACACACATGGATAGTGGCACAGGATTTGTGTTAACGTGCGTTTTGACACTCGTTATTTATTGACTTTAATATAAATTACTTGCCAGACAATCATGGATCTTACAATGAACAGACCAAAACAGTGATTCTTAAATCTGGGTATTCAGCAGAAATAAGTACAGCTGAAAGTTCTGCTACAGAGTAATGTATGCATACTTGCTTTTCCATTTCAGTTATGCATTCCCAAGTTCATACAACTGCATGATATAACAACTAATCTGTCTTTAACTGTTAAGGCTGCAATAACAATAGTTTATATAATTATGCTTACAAACCACATGCCTCTTGCATCCTGGCCAATTGCCTTGCATGGAACCTCACACGGGAGACCCTCTCCACTGAAGCTGTGGAAAAAGGGAAAAAGAAGAAAGCATTATGATTCACAGTTTTTACCATATTCAGCTTGAATATTTTGCGAGTATTAAATGAAATTCATACATACACATTTCTGCAGTGCTCCCTGCCTGACACTCCCTGATCCAACAATTAAGGGAATCCAGTTTCCTCCATCAGAGGTCATCAAAATGGTGACAGCATTGTTCCCCAGTGCATGGGATACCAGTTGCACTGGACAGAGCCGTTGCCAACCTAGACCAGGCTTCAGGTTTGTATTGGGAGACGGTATAGTTTTCCTACTTGAGGCAGGGCCCATGATCCTTAACCAGGAGCCCAATAAAGACCTTGGACTCCTGGACACCCCAGTGCTGTACTCTGAATCGCACACCCTCTCCAACACCTGATATATCTGTACAAGTTCAAGCTCAATGTCTAATGTTCAGTTCCTGCCAATTTACTTTTAAACATCATGTTTTCCTGCCAATTACGCTTACTGAGAATGAGCACTGTCTGCATTTTGATACAAAAAGCTGTGCCCCACTTACCATCAGTCAAACATGATAAAACAAGTGGATTGGTTTGCGAGCTGCTAAGTGCACTCATCTTTTTCAAATGTATCAGAAAATAACTTTCAACTACCGGAATTCCATGGTTGCTTCAATGGAGTACCACTTTAATTGTATGAGCTGCACTGTCACAACAGTATAAGTAAAGTTTGCATACCCTAAACTAAAACCCAGGGCCATCTGCATTCTAATCCAACACTCAACACATGTTGCCATAGGATTAGTTACATGAGGTCACGTATTTTAGTATTCATTGTTAACTTGATTGTATGAGAATAGTACAGTGCTGCTTAATGAGTTTGCATGATGCCTAGAGTTCATCAATAGGAACTGAAAGCACCTGCTTTCTATTTTTAGATATCTGGGTCATGTCTGATACATGGGTGATCCCGTTGCACAAACAAGGTAAGCATAGACAAACAACACGGTGCATTGCACAAACATGGCAAAAAAATAAAAAATAAATGAGAAAAACCAAAGTATACAAATATAACTACTTCTGGCATTTTTCCCCAACATTACTCATGGCTCTGGCCACATGTCTTCCACTAACACAATAAGAGGACTGGTCTGCATTTATGTGCAGAGCAGATACCTCACAACTGTACAGATTTTTGCAGGACATCCAGAGTTTTGGCTGATATTTTGCCATGTTCCTTATAAAATTTGTTGTTTTTTTGAAAACATTTGGGATGGCAGTCACTGAATAATGACAGATGTTTTCGTTTCAAATTTCATATTCTTCAGAAAATGCATACTAAAGTACAAGCTTTTATTCTATTAACTTTCAAAGTTTATAAGGGCAATATGTGCCTATGTCGCTAATTTGCAGCATTTGCCCCACTTTATTTAATGGCTTTGTATAGATTTCTTACTGTATGAGGATGAGAGTTATGGGGGCAGACTGTCAGTGCTCTCCTGTACACGGATTCATTATCCATGTTGTTCTATGAGGTTTTGCGGCCAACACTGTGAAACCTCACTTAGGTGTGCCGCGCATCACTAATATGCATTGCACATTGCCAAAAGTACATTGTGGCCATGTACATTGATACAGTCTGTGTAGGTTCTAAATGGAGCCCACACCGAGTTTATTGAATCCTATAGCATAAATTGTCCTTTTCTCATCAGTGAGAACACTGAAGATCCATACCCAGTCATTAAATAAGCTAAGAATATCTGTAATAAATGCACTTCATTCATGAATGACTCAGAATACATTCCACGTATTTCCCCTTTTCTCTATAACTTTCTTGCCTCTCTCCATTCATTCATAATATATTAATTTGCTTCAGATTTAATCCCTACAATCTCTTATTTCTTTATTTGTAAAAAAAATATTCCTTTTATCTTTATTGTGTCCTGAAATAATTGCTTTCTTATTTATTAAACTGTAGAATTGCTTTCTCATCCATTTCTTCTTTCCTGCAATACCTTTCTTCATTCATATATTTTCTTTGACATTAAATTAGTATGTGCATAACAAAATAAAACTGGAGATAGACCCCCCCCCCCCTTCTAACTCACACACTTCTTATCCCAGCCTTTCTTTTACCTAGTATATTATGCAGTTCATCACCAAGCCAAATAAGTGCCTTCTCAAAGAATAATATTTCTTTAAACAATGTTCCATTTTTATTTCCATCTCAAAATAACAACTAATGAATGACATGACGATTGCAACTCTTTATTTTTTCATCAAAAAATTTCTGAAAGTCTTGTAAGACCATACATCTACAAAACATCAGATAATCTATTATGACTTCTGTTAATTGCATTCTGTTTCTCAAAACTGAACAGATTATTTTCATTATCTCATTTTACTATATCATTGATGGATTCCCTTATTGATGGCTTTCCTTATAGCCACAATTCTCTCATATCTTTTCCACTTACATTCTAAATTTGTTTTGAATATTCTCCTCAACACATTAGATAATCTTACTTTTTAAATTTGCAACCAAAGTTTGATGTCATTTTGACATAAAGCAGTTGAACTCTAATTATTTACTTAATTGTGCCCCCCTTTATTCATATAAATTTATAACTGTGCTAAAATCTTCTACTCCCTGTAACTTATGCAATACCTTTAAAACAAAAATGTAGCAAACCACAAGCCTCTTAACTTCCCTTAAGGACTCCTCATGAACCTCTTATAAGAACAAATCCAAAAACAAATGAAACAGAGTTCAAACTGGCTGTAATCTTTTATTATAAAATGTAAGCGCTTTCAGGTTACAAAAAACCTTCATCAGACAAACTTCACATAACCATGACAGTCTTAAGGCTAGTTTTAAAGGTACAGAACTATTTAACCCAGGTGGGTTGTCAGCAGCCAACTGTATGATCCATCTTAACTCTGCATACTCTGTATCATTGACACTGCCCCCCCCCCCCCCCCCCTGTTTTCATCTGTGCAACATGCAGAACCATAAAAACAAAATTATGATCTGGAAAGTTGAAACATGCTGCTACAATGCATTATGTTTATCCTTCTGTCTAATAGATGACAAATGTTGCAATATTCTTGTTTTTAACTTACAATTAGTTTTTCCAACATAAAAACTCGGACATGACTTGCAGCATGGCCAGGTAAACCACATTCTCTGTATGGCAATCTGCATAAAACTCAAATGTGTATTTTTTATTTGTAACAGGATGTATAATACAATTCACATTTCAACATGCTTTACAATGCCTACAGGGAAAAGTCCCTCTTCTCATGTGTGCAGAGGAAACACCATTAGCAGTCTTCTTATTTTTCAAACCAGGTTCTATGCATAACATGTCTTTTATATTACTATTTTGCTTGAAGGTAAATCTGGGCTTCTCATCTAAAATATCCATCAAGTGATTGTCACTTCTTAGTAGCTTCCAGTTTTCTTTAATAATATCACATATTTTATACACATTATTACTATAATGTAGCATTACCTTGTTTTTTTTTTTTATCACACTTATTAGATGGCTTCAACTTACCTCCTTGCTGTTCTTTATTATCAGAAAACCATGGTCTAGCCCTGGCTTCCCTATTAGATATTATACTGTTCTTAGTTTTTTTTCTAAATTTTCCTTTGAAAGGTCATTTTCCTTAAGATGTTCATTTAACACATCTATTTCTTTATAAAACTCATTATTGTCTGTGCACAACCTTGAAAGTCTGTATCCTTGCCCTTGCATAATATTATGAAAAGTATGCCTAGAATGCATACTATGTGCATTCAAATAATGATTTCTCCAGCATTGTTTCCTATGCTAGGTGGTGTTTATCTTACCAGTTGCATTTTTATTTAATGTGACATCTAAAAAGGCAATGGTCTCATTGCTATGCTGTACTGAGAACCTAAGAAAATCTATAGTTTTCATCAGGTAATTAACAAAAAAAATATCCTCAACAAATCTGGCATAAAAAATTGTTGAAGTCTTCCATAGATGTTCACATTTAAAAATAGATTTTATCTTCCCAAAAGGCTAACACTAAATTAGCATATGAGCTGGCACAGGGTGTGCCCATGGAAACACCCTGTACCTGCCTGTAATGTGTTCCATTACAAAGAAGATGTTATTTTCTAACACCAATGCTAGTGCTTCCAGGATTAAAGTATTGGTATTCTCATCATATATATTAACTGTATGCAGTACCTCTTTCACTGCCTTTAACCCAAATTCATTTGTGATGACCGTGAACAAACTGATGATGTCCATGGTTGCCATCAACACATTCTTCAAATCTATAGTTTGGCAAGCGTCATACAATTTTGATAAAAATTGTGCAGTGTCTTTCAAAATCCTAGGAAAATAAGCAAACAGATTTTTCAGTTTTGCTTCTACCCACATAGAAAAATGTTCAGTAACCCATCCCATCCCCTCCCTGAAACTATTGGCCTTGACATGCATCTCCTTGTGCTGGCATACATACTACTCTCATCCCCCTGGGCGCTATTTTATATTCCAAACATACTTCCATATGAAACCTCTGCCATTGCAGGCATTTCAGTTTTCTTGTGGTATTATCTAAACAAGTCAAAAGCCCAAAGAAAGTCTCATTTAATGGCTCATCTGCAGATAGACCAGTTTCCTGTGTGTAATTCTTCATCAAGTCCATCCCAAGTAAAGGATTTAAACAGGAAGAAACATTACTTTTGAATTTCTCACTTACTGATCCCAGTGAATGTTTGTGTGGCTGGTAAAAGTGCCTAGGGGATGAAAGTATTATGTAAGCCAGCACAAAGAGATGCATGTCCTGACCTATTAGCGCGCTGGCAGCAGATAAACATAGATACCAGCTTTCGTTATATGAATTTGATTATAGAATCTTTTTCACCTGTTGAAGAGGAACTTCATAGTGAGGTAAAAGATTTACAGAGTAACCTACAAATGCACTATAACACAGACCAACATGTGTGTAAAATTACCCAAGTATTGAATAATATAGCCTTGTTTGAAAATAAATTACAGCAAACAAAGATAAAAAAGCTGCAAAGGGACTATCAGGACTTCATGACAGGCTGTATTTTTACATGGCCTGGTGAGCAGGCCAGAACTGAATCTAATCCTGCACTAGCAAGTAACTTACATACCAACAATGTGTCTACTGAGCCCAGTGATGCTTTTCAGTATGTTAATGCTCAACAAAATGCGAATAATGCTTCTGTGGCTACAACCACGACAACAGAAGGTTCAATGGCTGCCATGGTTCCTAATAGCAACTCCTCTACTATAGCTTGGGCTGATGACATCACACATGGAACTAAACAGCCCAGTATCAGTATGGGAACAAGACAAAAAAACTTGCTTCCTTCTTCGTCATCTTCTTCTTTTTTTGCAGCAAGGAGCAGCTCTATGACTTTTCCAACTTTTCCAGTACCAGTAAGGAAGAAAACAGAAAACAGGCAAGGTTGCTCTGTACAAAGGGATGTAAAATGGCAGAGAGTCATGAACTGACTGATTTTAATGATTGTAATGTATTTAATATATCTAGTTTTCAACTGACTAAAGAACAAATTAATGTTTTAGGTAAAGGATTATCACTTGTACCCAGTAGGGTATCAGTATTAAGTGAAGTTGTACTGGATTTGCTTTTGAATGCCATTCTGAATAATATGTTTAGGGGAAACAGCCATTATACTAACATTATGAAACATCCGATTATTTTTGTACCAATTATGCACCCCACAGTTCATATTTTTTTAAAAACTGGTGAGGATGAAATAAAACTTTATTTTGACAATGCAACATGCAGGTTTAATAACTTAACTTATTTGGAAAGGCAAGCACTGCTAAATCTAATCAATGATGACAAACTGGTTATCAAACCAGCTGATAAGGGTTGGGCCTTTTCAGTTATGGATACTACAGCATATATACAATCCTTGGATGCCCTAACTAGTGATATCATTACTTAAAGAAATGCCACACCTTTGATGGTTAAGCACTATATAAGTAATGTTGGTAAGAAGCTAATTGCTTTAAGAACAAATGGAGTGTTAGATAATGACTTGTATGTATTTTTAAGCATTGAACATCCTGTAATTCCTATTTTAAAATGCATAAAAATACTCTACCCCCACCAATGAGACCAATAGTTTCCGGGAGAGGATGGGTGACTGAACATTTATCTATGTGGGTAGAAGCAAAATGGAAAAGTCTGCTTGCTTATTTTCCTAGGATATTGAAAGACACTGCACAATTCTTATAAAAATTGTATGATGCTTGCCAAAATACAGATTTGAAGAATGTATTGATGGTAACCATGGACGTCAACAGTTTGTTCACGGTCATCACAGATGAATTTAGGTTAAAGGCAGTGAAAGAGGTACTGCATACAGTTAATATATATGATGAGAATACCAATACTTTAATCCTGGAAGCACTAGCATTGGTGTTAGAAAATAACATCTTTCTTTGTAATGGAACACATTACAGGCAGGTACAGGGTGTTTCCAAGGGCACACCCTGTGCCAGCTCATATGCTAATTTAGTGTTAGCCTTCTGGGAAGATAAAATATTTTGAAATGTGAACATCTATGGAAGACTTTAGCAATTTTTTATGCCAGATTTGTTGATGATATTTTTTGTTGTGGGCACAGGGCAGTGATGAACTGTTAAACTTTGTTGAGTACCAGGAGAAAACTACAGATTTTCTCAGAGACCATTTCCTTTTTAGATGTCACATTAAATAAAAATGCAACTGGTAAGATAAACACCACCTCGCATAGGAAACAATGCTGGAGAAGTCATTATTTGAATGCACATAGTATGCATCCTAGGCATACTTTTCATAATATTATGCAAGGGCAAGGATACAGAGTTTTTCGGCTGTGCACAGACAATAATGTCTTTTATAAAGAAATAGATGTGTTAAATGAACATCTTAAGGAAAATGGCTATTCAAAGGAAAATTAAAAAAAAAAATAAGAACAGTATAATATCTAATAAGAAAGCCAGGGCTAGACCATGGTTTTCTGATAATAAAGAACAGCAAGGAGATAAGTTGAAGCCATCTAATAAGTGTGACAAAAAAAAAAACAAGGTAATGCTACATTATAGTAATAATGTGTATGAGATATGTGATATTATTAAGCAAAACTGGAAGCTACTAAGAAGTGACAATCACTTGAAGGCCATTTTAGATGAGAAACCTAGATTTACCTTCAAGCAAAATAGTAATATAAAAGACATGTTATGCATAGAACCTGGTTAGAAAAATAAGAAGGCGGCTAACGGTGTTTCCTCTGCACACATGAGATCAGGGACTTTTCCCTGTAGGCATTGCAAAGCATGGTCAAATGTGAATGGTTTAAATTGTTATATGCATCCTGTTACAAATAAAAAAATACACATTTGAGTTTTATGCAGATTGCCATACAGAGAATATGGTTTACCTGGCATGCTGCAAGTCATGTCCGAGTTTTTATGTTGACAAAACTAAGTGTAAATTAAAAACAAGAATATTGCACAATTTGTCATGTATTAGACAGAAGGATAAACATAATGTACTGTACCAGCATGTTTCTAGCTTTCCAGATCATACTTTTGTTTTTATGGTTCTGCATGTTGCACAGATGAAAAAGGGGGGGGGGGGGCATTGTCAATGATACAGAGTATGCAGAGTTAAGATGGATCATACAGTTGGCTGCTGACAACCCACCTGGGTTAAATAGTTCTGTACCTTTAAAACCAGCCTTAAAGAAAAGGTGGGTGAAGTATAGAAAGTAATTGGTTGCTTTTAGAAATGTTTGAATATTTGAAGACTGTCATGGTTGTGTGAAGTTTATCTGATGAAGGGCTTTTTTAACCTGAAAGCACTTACACTTTATAATAAAAGATTATGGCCAGTTTGGACTCTGTTTCGTTTGTTTTTGGATTTACATTTAAAACACTACTTTTTTTCTTTTGTAAATGCATTGTAATACTCATAACCTATGCTATCCAACTCAGAAACTGTATCTGATTTAGGTTCTTCCTGAACTACATTTAATAGAACTAATAATGTTTTTAACCATAACATTTCTTCCCACATTGAAAAAAATGAAACTTCCAACATTGTATTTCCCAATTGCCAGTTGTCAATTTGTGATATATTTTCTGGATATAAGTTTTTGTCTCATGTAGACTCCACTGTTAGTCTTCTAAACTCTCTTTCACTTTTTTAAATATCATAATCAACAATGAGATTATTTTGCCTCATTTTACATTAAAATTTGTCTCCATAAAAACACTGTAATGTTTTTCCATCTCTTCTCTGATTTTACTTATTTATATCATTCCCCTAAGTAACCATACTTCAAACATTATTCAGCATAGAAACAAAACTCTTCTAGTCCCTTCTGTCTTTCCTCTAAAAATTCTTTCTTGTACATATGTCATCTTAGATTTGCTTTTCCAATCAAACTACCACTGACTCAAGATTTATAGTATGGTGTCAAGTATAAGTTTTCTTTTTAATGATTAATCCATATTATAATTGTATGTATTAATTGAGTACTTTTCCTATTTATTAATATGCCTCTCTCTGCTTTAGACCACAGAAATTTGCATTACGCTATTGCATCTGCTTCTTTAACCTACCCTTTCATATTTAGTAGAATATGCACTAACCTGAATACATCAAAATCAATTGTTTCAATACATTTCAGTACTAATTTGTGTTATACTTTTGACTTTTTGCTCTTCATAGTCAAACAACACCTTTCTGTCCTATTCATCCTCTGTGTATGTGTATCTTTATCACAGTTCACACTTCATTGTCCAGCGTGAAGGTAGTTCAGTGAGCCTGCTTGTACTCCCTTCTAAATTTACCAACTACTCTTGCCTATAACTCTAAGTGTTAATAATCACGAAACATATATTCTGTTGTACAGACATCCTTATTACTATAAGTAATACTGTACAATGACTGTAAATGTCTCAGCTGTAACCATATTAGTTGGTTGTGCTAACCACAATGATCTGTGTTACTGTATGATGTCATGCATTGTGTACTGTAAATACTTTGTATTGTGTTAATTTCATTTTGTGTATTGTTAATTGCTAGTGTAGAGTTTTTCTCTCTGGGCCTACACTGAAAATGGTCTCCCTGGTCCAGTGGACCTTCCCAGTAAACAAATACATGTGTGCATATATGTATATTTATTTCTATATCTGTATTTGTATATCCATATACATAACTGTTCTACATCTATCTTTCTCCATTTATATGTGTGTGTGTGTGTGTGTGTGTGTGTGTGTGTGTGTGTGTGTGTGTGTGTGTGTGTGTGTGTGTGTGTGTGTGTGCGTGTGAGTGTGTGTGTGTGTGTGTGTGTGTGTGCATGTGCCTGTTCTTTTATCACTAATACTGAACCATACACATGTATACATAAAAAGATAAAGTCAAAGTAAACTTTATTGTCATTTAGAACTACACACGTGTAGCCTAAACAAAATTTTGTGCATCAGCTCAATTCTAGAGATTACAAAGGAAAGTGAATGAAACAATACATACAAATAGAAGAATAAACATAACTAACAAATAGAATACTGCTCCCAATACATACCAACACTCATATACAAAAATAATACCCTCCCCTGAGTTAAATTAACTACCTGATTTAAAGTAAAACAGAACACACTACAGATTGAAATCCCTAAGTTAATTGACTTATTATGTGTCCAAACCCCAGAACTAGTGCCTGAGTTCGTAAGTCTAATCACTGTAGGGTAGAAACTGTTACTGAATCTTGTAGTCCTGCAGCGGCTGCTGCGATATCTCTGGCCGTTGTCAGATGCTTAAACAATCCATGCGCAGGATGCATGTTGTCCTGTATTATTTTGTTGCTCTTTTGGATGCTTCTTGCAGAATGAAGAAGTTGTATCGATGGAAGACTGGAACATGTTACCTTCTCTGCAAGCCTCACCACTCTTTGTAGCACCTTCCATTCTATAACTGTCCAGCTTCCAAATCACGCAGTGAAGTTGCAGGTGAAGATACTCTCTATTGCACATATATAGAAGGTGGAGGGAATATGAGGAGGAAGCTTTCAGGCTTCTTAAAAGGTGGAGGCATTGGTGCACTGTCTTGACCAGTTGGCTGGTGTTCCTCAACCACGAGAGACCCCCCGATATGTGTACACCCAGGAATTTTGTACTCTTACCCCTCTCCACACTCTCATCATTGATACTGAGCACTGGTCGGTTTGTTCTCCTTTTCCTGAAGTCAATGATAATCTCTTTGTTCTTGCTTACATTCAGGTCAAGGTTGTTCCCCTTGCACCAACTGATCAGAGATAACACCTCCTCTCTCTACACCCTTTCATCCTCATTTGTGATGAGCCCCACAACTGTGGTGTCATCAGCAGTCTTAATGATATGGTTAGACTTGTACTTAGCATAGCAGTTGTGGGTCAGGATGGTGAATAACAGTGGAATGAGAACACATCCCTTTGGAACCCTGGTGTTAATCATGATGGACTTTGATATGTTCTTACCTGAACACACCCTCTGGGGTCTCTCAATCGTAAATACAAGATCCAGTTACAGAGATGTTTACTGATTCTTAAATGTGCCGTTTTTTCTAGCACCTGCATTGGTACCACTGTACAGCAACCAGCAGCCCACTTTCAGAAGGACCCCAGGGGTGAAGGGTAAAAGATCTTGTAAGAGCAGAGAACCAATCACTGTGGGTGATACATTAGTAGAGAATCCCATTGCAGTTTTTCAGGTACTGTGCTATCATTCCAATGAAAAATATGTAGCCTGGGGTAATTTTGAATGAGTTAGTGTGAAATGACAAATTATTGCTACAGTAGTCCTTTTTAGCTTTTACTAGGGATGCTTACAATTCTTTGCTGGTGACATTTACAACTTTTGTAAGAAAATTGTCATCATGTGAGAGGTAATCGTCAGTGGTTTGTTGGCTAGCTATGTGCTTTATATATGGCAATTTTGAGAAGTAGTGTGAACTACTGGGTGCACTTAGCATCATTAGAAATAGCAATAACATTTTCAGGTTGTACAGACTGGATGAAACATTGGCTGATTTTAAGGATGGCAAAATCTAGGCAAAGGCTGATGAGCTTAGCTATGGCTAAATGTTTGCTGATAGGTAAGCAATTATTAAGAAGAAGAGGAAATAGGTGGAGATGAACTGGAATGGCAGTGACTCAAGACAGCATTTGTGAGGACTGTAGAACAGATATGCAGACAAGACAGGTATGGAAGTAAGGTACATAAGGAAAGCTGTAGAGGCATACAGCAATCAACAAAGTCATCAAAGAAAGAAGGAGTGCAGGTAAAGGTGGGAGTTAGAAACGATGAACTAGCCTAAGAAAGAATCCTGGTTGGCTAACAAATGGCTAGTATGTTTACAAAGAACAAAACATTAGAGGCACTCTAACAGTTTCTGGATTAGTAACTGGCACAAATAAACTTTATCAGGTTGCAAGGCAAAGACAGAAAGCTAAAGAAGATATTCATCAGACATCCTATATAAGGGATGCCAGCAACAACCTGCACACCAGTCCACAGGACATCAGAGACAGAAGAAAAGAATATCTCCAGCACTTCTGAATGAAGACAATCCTACAGACTGCCACAGGCACAGTCTATAGGGAAAGGATAAGAGGAGTCCAAGACAGAAGAAGTAAGAACAGTATTAAACAAAATGAAGTCAGAGATATGACAGGCTTAGAAGAGGCCATGGCAGATATGAATAAAATGTTGGGTGAGTTAGGGGAGAAATGGCTCCAGAAGGTATTCATAGCAATATGGAGAGAAAGGCATACCCCAGCTGACTAGAGAATAAACATACTAGTGCCAGTATAAAAGAACAAAGGGGGACTTTCACAAGTGTGGGCACTATAGGGGTATCAAACTCCTGGAACACTGCATGAATGTTCTGGAGAGCTTGACTGAAAAACAAATATATAGACTTATAGAACGTAAGATGGGAGATGGGCAATTTAGATTCAGATCAAGATGCAACACAATTGACCCAATGTTTGCAGTGAGTCAGATAGCTGATAAGAAGCTGATGAGGAAAAAGCCCTAATGGGCATTCCTAGACTTGGAGAAAGCATATGATAGGGTGCAAAGAAAGCTGATTTAGGCCTTCCTGTGATGGTTAAAAGTTCAACAAACATTGCTAGAATTAGTTCAGGCTACGTACAAGGAAGCAATGACACAAGTAATAACAGTTTTCATACACACAGATGGGAGTTGGAGAGGTCAGATCAACAAAGCTGCTGTATGCAGAAGATGTGTCATTACAGGGAGACCTTGAACAAGAACTTCAGCAAATGATAAGAGGAATGGAATGCAAATTTGAAGCCACACCAGATAAAACTGAATACAAATAAAACAGTTGCAATGATATCAAATGGGGAAAATCAGAATATGTAAAACAAGGATGAAATGACCGTACCAAAAAATGCCAAATAACCTCACACAAGGTCCGGTCAACACATGCAGCTCCCAATGAAGGCAGCCACACCATAAAGATAAACGACAGTTGAAAAATGACAATTTGCCAAATAATAAAACAAGATTTATTTATTAAATCAGAAATTATTTCATTAATTGACTAAAAAATAATGTCATGATAGGGTTTATAAGTATGTGTATTTTTTAGTCAATTAATGAGATCATTTCTGATTTAACCAATCAATTAATGGGTGTATCTTTTTAAACACAATAGGATGTGATGACAAGTGATTCTGATGAAGTTTCCTGTTTGGAAAAGAAAGCGCTCAATCTGACTATTGGAATAAATCTTCTTTATTATTTGACAAATTGTTGTTTTTCAACTGTCGTTTATCTTTATGGTGTGGCTGCCTTCATTGGGTGCTGCGTATTGACTGGACCTTATGTGAGGTTAAAATCAGAAGAAGCTAAGAATTGAGACAGAAGGGAAAATAGTGGAACAGGTTAACCGCTTCAAGTATCTGGGCATGATGATTGAGAAGAAGGGAAACCTGAATGAGGAGGTCAAAGCTAGAATCAGAGGGGTTGCAGTCTGCTGGCTCACTGTGTCAGTGATAGTGTGTGACAGACGAATGCCATAGAAGCTGAAAAGTAAGGTTTAGAAAAGAATGATGTGACCAGTACTACTATGTGGTACAGAAATCTGGGCAGTGAAGAAAGATCAGTTATAGTAGCTGAAGTTAATGGAGATGAAGTGTAGGAGATGGGCAGTAGGATGCACACTGAGAGGCAGAGGAAGATCTGAAGACATCAGAGCATAAGCCCAAGTAGCTCCAACTGCAGAGATGATCAAAGAGAACAGATCATGGTGGTTCAAGCACATGTGCAGGAAAGCAGAAGGCAAACTGGTGAAGAAGATTTGGGACTGACAGTAAATATGCAAGATGAAATAAGGTTATCATGGCAAAAAGATGAATGGATTCTGTGAGAGAACTTACAGCAAACAGGCATGACTGTTGAAGAAGCTAGAGGAATGGCATTGAATTAAGAAGGATGGTGACAGCTGATGTGACACCCTGGGTTCATGCATAAAATGAGAAAAATAGTGCTGATGAAGTTGCTATTGTACTTGGTTTCACCTTTGAGGAAAGTTTATATTTTGTGGGCAACTTTTTTTTTTTTTTTTTTTTTTTGTATGAAGGTTTTTTTCAAATTAATGAATTGTTAGGTGGTTTGATGTGGCCAGAAGTATACATTACTCAGAATGCAGTGATGGTTTGGCTGAAGTATTTGAAGAATTCAAAGAAGGATCAAGCAGGTAAAAGGCACTGCATATTCTATTTAAGGAATAAGGAAAAGGTTTTGTGCCCTGTAAGTTGGGGGTTAACATGAAGAGGATCTCAGGATGAGATAAGCAGATATTGTTATTTCAGGGTTTTATCTGGTGTGCTGGAAGATGATAAGCATTTTGATTTAATTTTGAGGAAAGTATTCAAGTATAGCTGTGATTGATGTGCACTACTTATGTAATTCTTTTTGGATTGACAAGGTATCTGATTTAGCTTATGAAGATAATTCTATGTATGCAATCAAAAGGCAGGACAGATGTGTTTTTAATGCTTATACATTTTATATGAGCTACATTGGTGTTGCGTGGCAGTTATATGATTTAGGTTTTGTTTGTTTTATTATGCAGCATGAAGATGGAGAGCCATATTATGGTATTCTTAGGTGCATTAGGTAGCAACATGAGCAAGTGTGAGGAATGAGGGTCTGTTTTTGGGTCTTGATCCTGACTTGTGGGACATATGAATCCACCCATCCATCCGCAACCCCTTTTCCCACTTTTGCATATGAGGTTGGGGTGTCAGTTCAACAGTGACATTCATCTAGAGCCAATGTTAACATGTGTTGGTATGGAATTCGATGAATACATTTGTATCTCTTATCAGTTGTGGATAAATGTCATTTCAAAGTGTCAACTCCAAATATAGTTATGATACATCTCAGAAGTAAGGATGTGGGGATAACTCCAAAGTTAAGATATTTGATCTGGATTATATGGGATTTGTTTATGGTTGTTGCAGCAGAAGTTTTCAGGCATGGTAATTATTTGATTGGCTATTATTCCTAGGTTGGGATAGTAAGTAACTTTTAAGATACATTGCTTGAGCTGCCATATCTTTAACCATAAGCCATAATGGCCTTACAGCATTGTTATTTTAATGCTATGAGTCCTGTGTAGTATTAAAGTGAACAGAATACATCTAAATAAATTGTGCTAGATCATTTTAATATTCACTTGTCCTTTTATTGAAAGAGATGGTAGTTGATGGTTACTGCTAGAAAGGGTGAGTCAGGAAAGGAAGTAAGGAATGATATCATTTAGTAGGGGGAGTAGTCTTTTGAGAAGCTACTTTTCTTTACTTCTCTATTGATCAAAAGTAGGAGGTGAGATAGAGTAGTATTATAATGACAGGAATGTTGTTACAGTGCTAATTATGTTATCTAAGTTCATTTACAGGTGAGCAGTGATTAAAGCACTTCGCTAGTTGCATTGCAAGTTAGCAGTGTTGGACACATCTGCCAATCATTTCTTATGCCGGACATTGCATTTTACCAAGTAGTTTATTTTCTGAGGGCAATATAAGTTGATCACATATATAATTCATAGTGATTGCAATTTATACAGTATGTAATATTGAAATAACATTGGTTGCATTGCAATTTGCTGCTCGGTTAGTTCATAGATAAAGAGTGTTTGTTCTTAATATACAAAATTGCAATGCAACTAACTTTATTTCAAAACTACATAATACATGAAATGCCTGGACAGAGTAAAGAAACATGAAAGGAGGCTTTGTGGTTGGCAGGAAGGGTGTAATGTTAGAATAAATGAGGGGAGTGAGTTCAGTAAGTTAGTCTGGGATTAGGAAACTTTCATCGAAGAGGGTGCTTAGTCTTTAATGTGAGAGAGTATTTAACAGTAGGAGAAAGGAATGCTTGATCTTTTGATGTAGGTATTTGGAAGCCCTCCCACAAATCCTTATTTAGTCAAGCTGTAATGGTGGTTGGAGCAATAGACTTTTGGAGAGGTTGCTCTTTCCCTGCTTGTATTCTAGTGAGAAGATGAAGGTAGGAATGAATGGTATCATAACACTGCCTCGGGAATTGTACGAGTGGAATTGTTTTATTCTGCTCATGCTATCTAAGTGCATTTACGGATGAGCAATAATACATGCACTTGTCTAGGTTAGTTGCATTGCAGGTGAGCAGATTCTGATGCACTTGCCAAGCATTAATTATGACATGCATTGAATAATGCCAAATATTTTATTATTTGAGGGTGATATGGGTTGATGACATGTATATAGTTCATAGTGGTTGTAATTCATGTATTATGTAATTTTGAAATGAAGTTGGTCACATTGCCATTTTCCCAAGGATTTAGGAACACCATTATTGATCTCTGTAAGATATGCAGTAAAAACAGACTGTTTGAACAATGTAGAAGTTTGTGATTTAGAGAAACATTAGCTCCAATGTGGAAAGACCTTATTACATGCTAACTTGCAAGTCTCTGAATTATTGTTATCTACTGTGAGTACAGAACAGCACTTTCTGCAGTAAATACTCTTGGCCCGAGAATCACATTGGCACAGGCAGCACTCCTCATTCAGTTGCCCCCCACACAAATATCTACATTAACTTATACACACATTCCCCCCACACATACACACACACATACACACACACACACACACACACACACACACACACACACACACACACACATACACACACACACACCCACATGCACACATGCACACAGACACACACACAGACACACACACACGCACACAGCACACACACACACACACACACACACACACACATCACACACCTCTTTCCAAGTTGTCAGAATGTCCCACAATGTCATCTTTGTTTTTCCTTCCCCCTGAAATTATGGATGATTACAGACAGGCACTAATGCTAGAAATGAAGATTCCATACTTCGTATTGTATAGAGACTGAAGTGCAATTGTAAAACTGAAGCGTTATTAACATTTTAAGTGAGGTGAAACTGAGTCACATTTCAAAAACTCTCCCTAGTCTTGTCTAATGTTTCTCCTGACTTTTGTCCTGATGCCTTCATTCACACATGGACAACACCCATCCCTCTCAAATGTTTAGTAAAATATCTCATGCTGCACTGATGTATTAGAGTTATGGATTAATGTGCTTATTTCTTTTCCAAGGATGCTGGATTCAAATTTTTTTAAGTATTGCTATCCCTGGTGTTTAGTGGTGGTACAGAGAACTACTATCCTGTGGGGAAGGTGCAGGGTTTGATCTATACTACTGCTTTTAAGGCATGCTTCTAATAGTATCCTTGATGTCTAGTAATCCCCACCTCGACCCAAGTTTTTCATTTTTTAAGTGCCTTTCTGGCACAATATGCAGAGTACACTGGTGTCTAGTGTCTTCCCATCCAATGACATGTTTTAGTGCTTGTTACTCTAGGGCAGTGTAGAGATATGACAGTCCCTCAAATCCCATTCTCACACACATACTCACATTCAAACACACACACATTCATGCACACACACACACACACACACACACACACACACACACACACACACACACACACACGCAGATACACAACCAGCCCCTCACACCTGATTGTACTCACATACACACTCAGCCATTCACCTATGCACACACACACACACACACACACACACACACACACACACACACACACACACACACACACACACACACACACACACACACACACACATGCCTAAGCAGATTCTGCAAACTCACAAGCAACAATGCACTCACACTGCTGTCTCACACATATATACAGACTTGCACACACACCCCAACACTACCTATCCACTAAAACCCAAAGTACTTCCCTCTACTACAACAAATGAATATTAGCTTTTGGCCATGTTCATTACCTGGAGTGACCCAGAAGTGGTCTTGTTAACTTATGCAGCTGATTAATTCCCTGAATCTCTTTGCTGTCTAAATGTTTTACTGAAGGCAGTTCTGAGGGAAAGCACGGGGTTAATTAGCATATGCCGCTCCACCAGATTGACTCATTAGCATTTATCATGACTGCAGAGATAGCTCACAACAGTATGCATGTCTTTGTTTTGCAGCAGCATGATAAAGCTGTTTCTGAATCAGAAATGAATACCGCTATGTACCCCTTGAAGTAATGTTTCTTTATCTGACCTGCAGTGGGCTTTTGGTGTTGGAGTGGTCATGGCAAACTTCTCAACTGTCCAGATTTTTGTGGAATGTCTAGATTTTATTATTATATTTTTTAGTCTGTTCCCCATAAAATTTGAGGTTTTCTGGCAAGTCACTAAGGATTGGAGTCACCAAATAATGACACACATTTGAGTTTCAGACTTGATATTCTTCAGAAAATTAATGCTAACACAAAACCTGTTATTTTAGAAACTTACTAAGTTTATAAGAGCAATATTTAAAATGTGTCCCTTTTTCAGTCCTTTGCCCCCCATTATTTCAAAATTTGTCCAGATTTCTTGAGCTAAGAGGTTGAGTGGTATGGTTCATGGACAAACATTGACAAAAACATACAAAGAGTACATCTAATCAAAAAATATTCAGCAAATTTCATATAACCAGAATTTAAAATAATTATTTTTTTGGAATATCCAACATAAGTACTCATTAAATGCTCTCAATAGTAATGTTTATGTACCTGTTAGGTGTTGTAGAGTTTCATATTGAATAAAAATAATTTGCATTTTACTGACTGCAGTGACAACATTTTTTTGTTTGATATCTTATGCAGTTATTTATACATAAGTTTTTAAATATATAGCATGTTTCTATAGCTAACACTGCACATATTAGGCCATCTCTTATCTTGAATTAAATAACAATATGACTGACATTCTTTTGAACAAATTGTGTTTCAGCATGGGTTCACTTTATAACATCGAAATACTGAAATGTCGAATTTCAGTATCTTGAAGCTATAAAGTCGAATGTTACAAATAGCGAACGTTCATAATCGTGAATTTCATATATCTTGAATATATGTCGAATTTGTGGTTATGAAGTTGCGCTACGTAATGTCCGGGTTTGTGTTTTGTTGGTGCGCGGTGCCGTGTGTGGATGTAGGTGTTATGTCAGGTAAGTGAGTGTTTTGTAAGGGTTTTGAGTGTGAGTTAGAATGTGTGTGAGGGATTGGAGAATGTGCGTGTGTGAGTGAGCTTTTGTGTTGTGTTTGTGCGATCTTGGAGTTAGTATATATATGTAGGGGGTGTGTGGGGGGTGCAGCCCCCCACATGGGGGGTGCAGGGGGGCTTGCCTCCCTGCTTATGTGTGTGTGAGTTGTGTATGTGTGTTGTTTTTTTGTTTATGTTGTAATGTGCGTGTTGTGTTGTATGTTTAGTGTAGTGTGTGCTGTGTTTTCGGTTATGTGGTTTCGCGGTTTTTGTTTGTCGGTGTTTTGTGGATTCGGTTTTATAGTCTCGAGATACTGAAATTCGATATTTCAGCATTTCGAGGTTATAAAGTGAATCCGTTTAAGCATATTGTTTCAGTTTAACTGAATATCATATACATTGGTTATCTAAGCTAACAGTATACATTTGCTTTAGCTTATAGTTGTATATAGCTAGTGCATTGTTTTGAATAGAGAGAAATTCATTGCCAACAAGGATCTAATTGCTACTTACTAAATATTAAATAAAAAGCATTGTAATTAATGGCATTTGAAAATGTTGCCACAGATGAGAAGCTTTATGTAGATTTCTCCTAAGTATTTCCATTATTCTAAGTAAATTATTATGATTTATTTTCCAATTGTTCTTGATAAATAAGATACTTTATTTAATCTAATTGTCTCACCAAAATATTTTTTTTTCATGAGTGATAAGTGGCTTATTTCATTAATATAACAACTAGCATGCCCATGCTTCAATGGGTAGTATCTCAATCTTATGCATGTAAACAAATAATTCATCCACTACATATACTACATTTTATATAAGGGCAAATCATTTAACCTTCACTTGGCAAGAAGTCTGATAAATGCTTCGGCTGACAACCAAACATATTTACCCTGGCCTTTCACTCTTGTGAAGTACAAGTCTTACATTGGGGTGCTACAACCATAACTATAAAGTCCGACCGATTTTCCCTTTTTGATTAGGAATATAGGATTTCAAGACTAATATGGGGAATGTAGTTATATACTTGTAGAATGTCATTTGTGACCAATGTCTTATAAAAAGAAAACCTAGGGTAATGCAAAAACTTTAATTATCTGAGTTTTGTTTAAAAAGCAGAGCAAAGTTTTGTTCCACCCATGCATTTGGTCTTTAGTATTTCTGATTACACTTACGATATTTATGTCTACCAAGGTGTTGGTAGAAATGGTCATTCTAATACCCAAATATTTCATCATTTATTAGCTCTACATGCAAAATTGAGGTGGTTTATTTCTGCTGTATTTAAATATTTGTGAGAAGAATCTTACAGTTTCACCAATTTTAGCTCTAAGTCTGACAAACTTAGTAAATAATCTAAACTAATCATTACTTTCTTGGTTTATGTGGGGGTGCTAAGCAATATGACAAAATCATAAAGTTAGATTGGTGTTAATATCATCTTCTGCAATACCAAATGTTCTGATTTATCATATAAATGAGTTTAAGTGACAAAGGCTGTGAGAATACAATAAAAAGGTGAGAACTGGGAATATTGCATTGTGCTGTGGGTTAATTGAATTAATGGGGATGGAATTTCCTTAGCAAATATGCTTGAAGTTAGGTTGGCATAAAAGTCAGTACCATCTCATGACATTTTCTAGAAATCCATATCTGTACATATTCCCAAGTAAGAATGGCCACTGTTCTGCAATTAAATCGTTGTGAAACTCAGTAAGCATGGTGCTCGCAGTAATTATTAACTAATTACATAGCCATTAAAGTATTAACAATAATGTAACTACATCTAGGGCCCAAACGCGATGTAATAACCCCCAGCCACTATAAATAAATATTCAAATCATTTTTCAAATTTGCGGACAAGAGCCTTAGAAAACATTAATATTGTTTGAAGGAGGGATAAGGCCTGTAGTCACATATGTATTTATTTGGCTTAAATATCACATGTGCATTGTCTCTAATGACATTAAATAGAAATTAAGTAATAATAGTTTCATTACAGAAGTTTAGCATAGATTATTCCTCTGTTTTTGAAGGACTCACAAAAGAGTTGTTATCCTATCCAACCGTAGTGCCTTTCAAGATGGAAAAACTTTCATAGCAGAATATATTTCTCTTAATGAAACAGGTTCCAGTATGTGAACAATTAGCTATGCACGGATCTGGGTAGTTTTAAATGCTCTGTAAACTACTAACAGTATCACATAACAGGTATGACACATTTGTAAACTGAGTTTATTTTTAAGTTAGGATTTTGCAAATATTTACTTGGACTACACAAATTTGCACTATAGAATTTCTAAGTGCATAAAATCAGCAGTTATGCGTTTTTTTCTTTGCAGTCTATAAACTGTAGCTAAAAGTCTTTGAGAAGGAAATTAACTGATCCAATAAAATAATTTACATCTCTCAAAATTGTTATTATTACTCTGTTATTTTACATTTCTAATTAATTTAAGTATTTAAATTTCTTGATATATGACTTTTATTGTTAAGCCCTGTGTTTAGTTCAGCTGCTGTTGTAGTTTGGCTAACTTTGCTTGTTGTAGTAACTTCTATTTTTTTTTTGTCTTAAAGGATAGTTCTCTACATTTGAGGTTAAAATACCCCTAGTAAACAGAAATTCGTTCACCATCTTTCTTTCATTATTTTCTGCAACCTGTGATGAAGTTTTTAGGTTTTTTTTGTGATTTTACTTTGCACTTTAAAAACAACAGGTCATTTTTTCTCTGTTGGACTTCTCTTTGAGAGGAATTTTTCTTGTAAAATTAATGTAAGCATAGCACGATCACACAATGCTACTGAGGTAACTGAAATAGTGTATACACATTGCAAGAATGTCTTGTCAACTAGTAACATCATATAATCTCTGGAAAGGTAAACATTGGGATTTATAAGATTAACTGTTCTTTATTTTGTAGCACATATGCAATATGGTCAAAAGTATGGAGAAAAAGGACATACATAGTAACTGCCACCAGAAAATGTATGCCTCATAGTTTCTCAGAAAGTTAATAATATGTTAATATCTGATTTTGGTATAACACAATGATACATTTCTTGGCATTTTATATTACTCTATGGTTTTGACACCAGCTATTTGTTTGGGAAAGGCCTTCTTGGAAGATCTTGATGTTCTCTCAGGAGATAATGATGGCATCAAGTTTATTCTCATGTGTAATCTTGGTCAGCCATGAACCTTTCACATTTGCTTTGACCTCCATGAAGTAAATGCCAAAGAGGAGTGGTCCAAGCACTGGACCCTTGTGTATACCACTAGTGACAGGTCATTTGAATTATATAGAGCCAGACATCCCAATTTCATGGGTTCTATTTGTGAGCCAGTTAGCTATAGAATGAGTTACATGAGGATTTACATTTAGCTGGGAGTGTTTATTTACAATACCTGTGTGTGAAAGGTGATGAAAACCTTTGCAATGTTTAGATAAGGGGTGTGTATTAATTTGCCCTCATCCATTGTTTCAGTAAACTCCTCAAAAAGTTGACCAAGTTAAGTAGCCAGAATCTGCCTTTGATGTATCCAAGCTGGCTTGGGTTAAGAGTTTGCAGGATATCTAGGTCCTTATTTTCTAATTCCATAATGATCTTTTCTATATCCTTACAGATGAAACTGGTCAGGCATGGGGGTCTATAATTACTACGTTCAGTGGCACCTCATATTTGTGCAAGCTGATCACTGTTGCTGTCCTCCATTCATTCAGTACAAGGCTTGTTTGGAAAATGATATTGAATAGCCACTGTAGTAGGTCTAACAAGTCCTATTTCAGCTTGACCAATAGACAACCCTGGTATGCTATCTGGTTCAATAGAAGCAGGGCTCATGGCCTCTGATAGGGCCTTGAGGACTTGCTCTTGGGAGATTTGAGGGAAGAAGAGTAGATATGGGTATGTACACTAGGCTAAAATGATTGAAAAGGATGACTAGGTGTGTGCAAAACTTGTCCAGCAGTGGATCGAATATGTTCCTTGGATCCGAGTATGTGATGTCATTTACTATTAGCTCTGCAGAGATCTGGGGATTGTTTCTTAGGTTGCTGAGTAAGCTAAAGAAGGCTTGGTAGTTATTCTTCACCTGGTTGGCTATTTTATCTGGCATCTGGCTTTGATTAATTTGATTGTGGCCCATAGCTGCCTGTTATGTTTATTAAGTGCAGTTTTAGCATCATGAAAGTTAAACTTATTTTGGTGTGCAAGAAGTCCTTCTCATTTATTATACATCCTGTTTATATTTGTCTTCCACCACAGGATATTTTTGTTAATATGGAATTGTATTCATGCCAAAAAGGGACAGGTACATCTATGCAGCTCTTTACATGTGTATAAAATTTGAAAGTAAAGGATTCTACATAAACAGTGGTGTCATGATGAAGGAAGGGGATCTTCAGTATAGCCAGGTCATCATTCAGTTTTACTAGATTAGCCTTAGTATAATCTCTGAATACTGAGGTATTGGAGTAAGTCCAGAATTGTATCACCACTAGTTGTGGAGTGCACAATCTGTTATAAATTATCTGTATTATTGAAGCCTAGAAATTTCTTAGTGCACATGTTTAAGGATGTGTGAGTCTGCCATTTGGTGGAGGGTAGTTGAAGTCACCTGGGAGATTACTGTCTGTCTTAATGCATAGGGAGTCTATACTATTTAGGTAAGACATATGGGCAAAATATAGACATGGCCCTGTAGTTAGCTATGATATGAAAAGGTGCTTTGTTGATAGTAGGCTGGATATGAAGACATTCCAGGCCATTATCTTGTCTAATGAGTGTAGAAGTAAATTGTTATTTTTAAGAATATGGAGACACCACCATCTTTAGTGCATTCATCTAGTGTGGTGGGTTGGAACTTGTAATAGGCATTGAAACTCTGCATTCATGGAGTACTTTCATTGATCTTGAATTAACTCTCCATATCAATGCATATATCAATATGCTCCAGGGTAAGAAAAGCATGTAAGGAGTGGTTAAGCTGCCTAACATTGTCTAGCAATACCATTTATGTTTTCTGGATTCTGTTTTGTAATATTGGAAGTTGCCTAACATTGCCTAGCAATACCTTTTATGTTTTCTGGATTCTGTTTTGTAATATTGGAAGTTGCCTAACATTGCCTAGCAAAACCTTTTATGTTTTCTGGATTCTGTTTTGTTATATTGGAAGTTGCCTAACATTGCCTAGCAATACCTTTTATGTTTTCTGGATTCTGTTTTGTTATATTGGAAGTTGCCTAACATTGCCTAGCAATACCTTTTATGTTTTCTGGATTCTGTTTTGTAATATTGAAAGTTGGCTAACATTGCCTAGCAATACCTTTTATGTTTTCTGGATTCTGTTTTGTAATATTGAAAGTTGGCTAACATTGCCTAGCAATACCTTTTATGTTTTCTGGATTCTGTTTTGTAATATTGGAAGTTTTCCAAGACTACCATTGCCTAAAAATGGCATTAATATGGTCAACAATGAGTAAGCCAACATACAAAAGCCTTGGGGAGATATGTACAAGTTAGGACTCCCTACCATTTCCTCCCTGGCTTATATATATTGCCCCCACTGCCACATACACCCACTTGACTGACACCAGAAGATAAGCCAATTATTGAAGTCAGTCATCTTTTTGTTTGTATTGTGACATCATTCTTGGTTATGGCAGAATGCTGCTTAAGGCTATAGTTCATACCTGCCTCAGATTCTAAAAGCTCCATCATGTCTCACTTCATATAATCCAGGGAAATAGGTCTGAAGTAATTTTCAATCTCCTGCAGTATGATTGTATTATATATGTACTTGTGTTGCAATGACTTGAGTGCAGTAGTGATATGGTGAATACTGGCACCCGATAGACAACTAACTGTGACCATCTCCTTGCACACCCTGATTATCGATGTGTCTTACTATAGAGTCACCTATAACTAAGATATTCAATTGTATGGTGGTCTGCCTTTTAGACTTTTGACAGGAGAACATGTGACTCTTGGATGTATTATTTCACAAACTGGTGCTACCTGTGGTGTGTTTTATGTATTTGTGAAGTTGCTGATGTTACTTACCTCTTAGGTTACATTTAAGAGGCTTTTTCTGGTTTAGGTAGGTTATTTTTAAAAGCTTACTTTATATAGGTCTATGTGTTTGGCCTGAGCTGTGTGTGACTGGCTTTAGTGTGGTGTTTTGTGCCACTTACAACCTGCTTTTTATTTGCAGTGGCTACTTGTGAGAGCTTTACCTCCATTAGCATTATATGTCCACATTTCTCTTATACTGTGTCAGTTTGTTTAAGTAGGAGAATGTTGTCAATAAAACTGAGATAATTGCTACATTGTCTCTGGATACCCATTTATATCAATCTGGCTACAAACATATTGATACTTCTTACTACATGCTTGCCTCATGGTCATCTATACATGAATAATGTACAACATGGCAAACAGGTTGTCTGTTCAAAGAGTTGCATAGTACCCATGCTTGACATTTACTGTACAAACAGGTACTACACTTGCAATAATACTTCAGAAATGGAAGTAAACAGAGTACCCAGTTTCTTTGTGTCACAGTAAGGAGGAAACAGAAATCCTATGGTATATAACAAAAGTCCATGTAAAAGGATGAACTCAGACCCAATCTCTGTTCAAGATTATATGACAGGGTATAGCCAGCATTTGCATTACATTTAGTGTTGATAGTTGTTGAAACAAATGATCTGAAATGTCCTATTTCCAGTTGTAACAGATGCAAACAACAATCAGGCTAAGGAGCAACACTCCCTCCTGTCTTTCTGTAGAACTTGCTTTTGCTCATATACACTTTCAGTAGCATTATGTATGTTATGTTCTAAAAGAAGATTATTTTCAATTGCTTAACCAAGAATATAGAAGAGAAAAAACATTGCTTTTTCATTCAATAAGCAGTAAGTGTAATGAGATACTACAGTTCCTGCTACACCTTGTGAACACCGTGTGACAGAATAGTACATCTATAGTATAGTATATCTATAATCACATATTGTAAATATTTGAAAGACCTTGTGATCCATCAAAAACCTTTGTATAC
>NC_056736.1:229810647-229825647 GCF_019279795.1 Protopterus annectens
TCCATAAACACACGTATACTACTATGATGCTTCTCAGTATACAGTATTTTCAGTATAAAGGGAATCAAGAACACCTTCCTCAATAATGCAAGCAAAATACTTCTCTTCCTAAGAGTAACTAGACTACTATTTGTACTCATCTCCGTTCCATTCCCTTGTGCTAAGAAAAAAGAGACTGTGGTTCAGTTTTCTGGTGTATAGGTTGATTTCCATTAGAATATCTGCTATCTGCCCTTCTCCTGGGTACAAATTTAAATCCTTTTAAAAATAAAGAAAAAAAAATTCTTTAGTGATGACCTTATCACTGCAATTGTAAATGTTGTACCCTTGGTGTGTATGTAAAATTGAATTCCTACTTTAGATAGATTAGCAAACAGGACAGCAGAGAAAGAAAACTATTACCCCAATTATACAAGTTCACAGCAGAAACAACCTTCCCATTGAGGGAAGGGGAAAACAGGAACTAATCCAATAATGGTCTAGTTACACTTAGGAAGCAAATGATTTTAATCCACCCCTTCACCCATTGCTAGGTACTTTTGAGAAAACAGTAACTGAGGACATTTATAATTTTTGGATGGGTAAGAACAAATTCCAAAGTAATTTTACTAAGGAGGAAAATTTCTCATTGAAGCAGCTGAGGGAGGATCCAACTATACGTATCATAGCACCCGATAACAAGGGAGGGATGGTCAGCTATAATACGGTGGACTATTCTAACATCATGAACAATATTTTATTTGATGAAGACACCTATGTACAGGTATCCAGAAATCAAATTAATATTTCTTATATTAGGATTGACTCCTATTTAATAGAATATGTTACAAGTCAACATATCAGTATGGATACATACGCATTTTTATTTCACAGTAACCCCATTGTGCCTGCAATTTTTGGCATACCCAAGGTCCATAAAAGCATTACTGCACCACCTTTTAGGCCTATTGTATCAGCTAATGGGTCCAAAACCCATTCACTGGCAGTATACGTGAACCAACAGGTCAAACACATGGTCGAGTATGCTTATCATTTGGTGAAGGATTCCTGGGAATTTCTGGGTTGGCTCAAGGAAGAGTGTTGGTTTGCAGACTTGTTATTTTTGACCACAGATGTCAAGGATCTCTTCACCAGTATACCTAAGGTGGAAGTTTTAGAATTGTTTGGGGAAACAATTTTTTCATGTTCCAGGATGAGTTGTGAACAAATGGCCCTCATTTGTGAGCTTATGGCCCTTACTTTGGAAAACAACTATATATTTTTCAAAGGGCAATATTTTCAACAAACTAAGGGAGTAGCTATGGGCCAGCATGTGCCCTGTGTATGCTAATATTGTTCTTTTGGGATGGGAGAGGAGAAAAGTTTTTAACAGTGAGTTCTGGTGTCGCATATACCTGTATGTTAGATTCTTGGATGACAGATTTATATTATAGAAAGGTAAAAGGGAGAGAGTGGATGATTTTATAAGATTTCTGAACCAGAGCACAATTTTTTTAGAATTTACTTATAATTGTCACAAGATTGATAGAGATTATATGGGCACTAAAATTACACATACCAATGAAGGATTCAAATCCAATGTATATCACAAGACTACATTTTGCAACTCTTGTTTGTATTTTTCTAGTAGTTATCCTACTAGCAAAAAGAAGAGCCTGGTTAAGGGGCAAGCTATAAGAGTGGCGAGAATGACCTCCCACTTTGAAGAGCTTAAAGAAGAGCTATCTAAAGTGGTAGAAATGTTCTGTATGAGGAGTCACCCAAGAAAATTGGTAGAAGACATTGTTGATGAGGTTTATAAAGAGTGTGGGGGGTACACTTAGTGAGGTCCATCTTGACAATGAGAGTATGGGCTCTGGTAAAAAGTGTGATAAGGCATGTATCATCCAATATAATCATGTTTCCAGGGGGATAAAAGACATCATAAGGAGGAACCGGAACATTTTTCGAGTTGACCCAATGGTGAACAGTTTTCTAGGTAACCAACCACTCTTCATTACAAAAAACAGTGTAAACATCAAGAGGATTTCGGAAAATGGAAGTATTGACACTGGGGCCATTGAGATAGGCATGAGGCCTCATGGTTCATGCAATCAGTGTGGTTATATTAATAAGAATGTGGATAGCTTAGAAAATAAAATGCACAATAAAATTGTGCTTAAAAAAGGTAATATGGCACCACTAAAATAGTGTATTTGGCAAACTGTAACAGCTATTCAGCATTTTATGTTGGGAAGACAGGGTGAGCACTTAGACACAGGTTTTATGAACATTTATACAATCTCAAACATAAAAAAGAGACCAATGTCTTACATAAACACTCTTTAAGCTATAAGGGCTTTAAAAATTTCACCTTTTGCATTATCGAACATATTTCAACAAATCCTAGGGGTGGGGATTGAAAACCCTGTTAAATAAAATGGGAACACAGTGGCCACTAAGTCTGGCTGCAAATTTCCCACCAAGTCTAAATTAATTCATTTAAATTGCTCCTGTTTTAAAGGAGAAAGCAGACAAGTTATGGTAGTGGTTTTAGAGGGCCAAAGAATTTTAATGGAATGTGTTTAATTAATATTTTCATAATGGTCTTAAGCAAACAGTGGCATTTAATTTATTTTAAATATTTTATATATATTTTTTTTACATTTTATATATTTCATTGTGTATTCTTTCTTGTGGTAAAACATGAGAAAGTTTGATGAGCAGACCATGTGATTAGTCAAGGTTGTATCTATTGGAAGTATTTTATCCAATTGGAAAAGTCTTTCATTTATTTAAACAAGTTTAATATTGTTTCTGTTGATTCTGATGAAGTCCCCGGTTTGTCAGGGATGAAAGCACTCAATCTGATTGTTCACTAAAGTGTGATGTGGAAACCTATTCGTCCTCCATTATATGTAGTTATATAAGTCCACATAATGTGAACTGTTCTGTATAGTGCTGTATCTGCGTTTGTTACTGCTTGCCCCATACTGACCCATGCTAACAGCTTGAGAGGTATGCTCATGCTACATTGGTTATAGTAGAATTGTAGTCACTGTACTCAAACCTGACACTACACACCTGTATAGTATACAGTTCAGTGTTTTCAGGGATGTAATCTGTAATGGCAGTAATGGGATATTTCTTTCTCACCTCACCCCTTATTTTTATTTATTTATTACTGTTATTTATTATGATTTAATATTAACATATTTTGTTAAACTAACTATATTTTGGAAAAAAATATTTCATTATTGATATGTTTTATTATTTAACAATAACATATTTTGTTAAACTAACTATATATTGGAAAATGTGATTATTTTTATTTTTTACTATGATGCAGTATTAAGATATTTGTTAAACTAACTGTTTTGTTGGCCTTATGGTTTACTTTTTACTGGCATGCTGTTATCATACTGACTGTTATGTTACTTAATGTTGTGTTGCACATGATATACATTAATATGTATTTGGATGAAGAAATATGATGTTCGATTCTGTTAATACTGACATTGGTTTGGTTATTACTAACTGAAACGTATTGCTATACCTCATTATCACATCAAGGTAGACCGGTTTTATATGATCCCCATACCTTGCTTCAATCATCTATGGTACCTAGCATGTCTGGGACCCAGCCCGGTGGGGCCATCTCTGCTGTCCCTGCACTACCTGTGGTGTCGGGTAGTACCACCCCAAGGGATGGGCCCTGGCCGCCTTCTGGGAAAAGTGGTGGAAGGGTGTTGCCACCCATGTGGAACTGGTAGTCTTGGTGTTCAGGATAATACACTGTGGCTATAACCACTGCCTGTGCCGGATTGAGGGCATGCTGGCCACCCTGGTGGGGCAGCCTTACACTGGTGCCCGACCTCCAGCACAGCCACCCTCGGGGCAGTGATGGAGAAGTGTCAACATTTCCATGGGTGCGATGTAAGTCACACTGCTGCCATCTAGAGGCATGTGGGACTCAGATTCTACAACACTCTCCCTATCAAAGTTGGTCCACCCACCTCATGTGTCACACACCTCCCCTGTCTGCTGGCTTGTCTGTCTTGTCTGTTTGAAAATGCATCCTCACCTACCACACTTATCTCCCTCAGATGTACCTATCTCCCTTACCCACCATTCCTCTCTTACCTGAAAAAAAATGGGTACCTGTCCCCACAAAAATATTGTCCCATATATAGCTCTTCATTTTGCACACGTGTCCACTGGACACATGTAATTTGGTCCATTTGGCTTCAGAATGCAGTTATGTTGTCCTTACCCCTCTCTCTGGGTTTGAGAATCCAAATTCATCTACAAATTTTGTCAAAGTGGACAGCTGTTGCTGTACATGAAATGGATAGATATGGTTCTTTCCTACACCCTTCCTGCACATCCATCCCTGCCTTTCACTATGTTTTTCCCTCTACTTGCCCCAACCTCACCACTTTCCTATCTCCTCTTATTCTTTTCTTTATATATTTTTAGCGTAGAGCACACAGCTCTGCTTAGCTCAGCTAAATAGAGGTATAATGACTATATGTGTTTCTAACACTGTAAAACATGTACAAAATAAACACCTCTGCTGTGTTTCGAACCCGAGCTCATCACACCTGTAGCACACTACATTAATCCACCACCCCACATAATTCTTACTTAAAACAGATGGTTTAAACAAAATATAGCAATTGCTAATTACAGTCATTAGGTGTGTTTCAGCTGAGCTGCATGCCGCACCATACCATGCAAACTGGAATAAAAAGTAATGGAATAAATGGGAGTGTACCTTGGACTCTCTGCACCACTAGACAGTGAAAGACATGATAGTGGATGTAACTGAGGCCTGTGATAGCAGGTAAATGTGCCCTTCTATCAGCAACATGTAGAAAGTTATATGCTAAAGCATTCATGGGAAAATACATATTCAACTGAGAATCTGGTGCAGAAAAAAACATCTATATAAAGCCATGCACATTCTGATTGATGTAGTAGATGTATGTCACAGCCTATATGTGTGCACATATATCTTTCAAATGCACCCACCATAGCAGTGCTTCAGTAGCTCAGTCTGTTAAATGCCGTACAGTACATTTTGACACACACAGTCTTGGGTTCAAATCCAGTGTTGGGTTGCATTTCAATTACATTATTGTGAAGACAGCAATTAATGAATGACTCATGCACTCATTATCTACACAAAGTATTGCAAAATAAATAACTGCTTTTCACTGCTGGAAGTCACAGGCATGCAGGTAGGGGCACACATCACATATCTGTATAGCATTATTATATGATACCTAGTACTCTGTTATTGACACAGTTGCCTAACATATGCACCTTGAGCACATGTTGTAATTGGACTGTAAAGGGTACTGTTACCTGGGTCTGCCTATACAACAAGGCTGACACAACTGACACAGATACAACTATAGCTTGTTGTCCTCCAAAGCGTTCATACTCACTGTCTATGTCTATTACCAGCAGCAGCAGCAGCTGCAGCCTGTGGTACACATAGCTCTATGTAAAGGTTTCTGCTACAGACCTACTCTCATGTGATGATGCATTCTCCTCACTCCAGTCCATCTCAATGGCTAAGAAAGGGGCTCTGTTCTACATGAAGGCCTTATATATTGCAGAGTGGTTGCATGTCATTGGCTAATGATAATGCAGCTCAGCTGTTTTGGCTGCAATTAGCATATCAGAGTCACAGATTGGTTTAGAGGTAATTACCTGCTAATGAGCATCATGTTAAAATGCAAGCAGCTGACTATGGGCAAACAGTCTGTATGAGACTTTCCTCACACAGAGCACACCTTTGAAAAACAGTACTAGTAGCACATTTCAGTAGAGGTGTACTTCACTCCACCAGGTGTGTAACTGTTTTTTGTGTATAACAGGATGCAGATGGGAGGATAGAAGTATGGTGAATAGGGATTACAGCAGTAAGCATGTCTTAGACCTGTGCTGATGACATGTCATTGATACCCTACTGTCTTACACATACAGGGGGCATGCAATATATCAGGGTTGCTTTGCTTTTTGTTATTGTGGCATACTGGTGTGGTTGGACTGTCCCAATATAGTTGTCATAATAGCACACTGCTATTTGTCTGGCACTGATCTTATGACATATTATTGGGTGGCTGGCCTTAGGGGACACACCACAGTAGAACGGAGTTTTGGGGTGTATGATCTTACAGCAGAATCTCTCATGGCACACAGGGAACTACCAAAGTAATGATACTAGCTCAGTTGTGTCCACACACATAGTATGTTGTCACACTGCAGGGTACGACATGTGTGAGAAAGCAGTGGATAGTGCCAGCCATTTTGTTCTTGCTGTATCTGTACATAGTAGATATCTATGATCTTTGATCCTGTAATGTGCTTCCCTTTTGGTGAGTTTCAGGACTAATGTATCGCAGAAAGCATGCCACTTTCTCAGATACTGAGAATGAACTACTAATACTTCAAGGACTATGGCAGCATAATCACGTCTTCCTATCTAGGGGAGGCATAACAGGGAACAGTGGGCTGCATTGTGGGCAGACCTTCTCTGGGTTGAGAATGAGACTGGCCACCAGGACAGGACATATGAGCAGGTTCGACACCACCAGACATGGTGAATGCTGCACGAAGAGGGATAGCTGATGTAGACAGGGATCATGCCATCACCAGTGGAGGGCCTGCAACAGAACATCCACTCACAGCCACTGAGGAATTCCTGGTGAACCTAGGGGCATACAGCAGCTCCCAGATATCCATCACACCTTACATTTTGGAAGTGGGTGCCACAGTGTCCACAACAGAGGAACATGGAGGTATGCTTACTGTGATCACCATTATAATACTGTAGCAGTCCTTCTGTCAGGCTGTACATACCTTTAAGTGGGTGTCAGGTCTATGTGTTGTGGGGGGGGTAGCTCAGTAGTACAGCCATACTCAGAATGTCAGCAATACATCAAGTAACATAGTAGCTACTGTACATGTGAGATATATGCAGGTATTACCTTGTTGTGCTGCAACATGCAGTGATACTGAAATTACATCACCCTAGCATTTTTACAGGTCCATCAGGAGTTGTCCAAGGCCATGGTCCTGCTCCTGGTAAGCTTGATACTGTTTTGTTATGGAACACACATATGCTATTAAGGGTAAGGGCCACGATAATTCCCTATGTACAGGTAATGTTGTGTATAACCAGAGTAAAATGTTTGTATGTTCCCGTCTGGAACAGTTAGCTAAGTTTCCTAGAGTGGATAATCACAGGAGTGTAGTTGAACAAGCAGAAACAGTTTTGCAGCTATAGTTCAAAGTGAATAAGCCTCCTAGTGTACATGAGGCAATTCATCCGATGTGCCTTGTATATACTGAAAGGTCAATGGTGCATACCTTAGGCACTGATACTTGTATTTGTATATAATTTTTAAGATAGGTGTACTGGGCTTTATGTGCTGTTTCACCCGGTATAGTGTCATACTGCATACCTAAAAGGTGCATTGTCCTGGCCAGGTGTCATGTGATTTATCTGATTTGTTTGTTATAAAGGCCTTGAGTCTAATGTGTACATTGTTGTAAGGAAGTCTGTTGTGCATGAAAGCTGAGATGAGAGGATGTGAAAGTGGTAATGCAGTTGTGGATCCTCATTATTATGACTCTTTGTGGATTTTCCATTCATAATAGTGCAGGTATTAATGTACTGATTTTTTCTTGGTTTCCACAGGTGACTGATATATATGGGACAGTCAGACAGTTGAGACACTGAACAGGCCATTGTGGCAACTATGACTTAAGTGAGTGTGGACACTGGCCATAGCCAGACAGCTGGTGAGGTCCCTACATGTGGATTGACAGGGGTGCTCATCGGAGGACTGCTGTCCATCCACCACCTGTTGCAGGTGTGACATCAAGGGCCACTCCGCACATGTACCCGGCCATCATGGAGGCACAGGCACATTCTGAACAGAACACCAGACATATGCTTAGGGTTATGTATGCAGCACAGTCTAACATCCATGACTGCCTCCACCATATTGGGGACACCCTGGATCAGTTCACTGATGCAGTGGACAGATGGTGGCCTGAGACAGAGTCTGTCTTGGACTGTACATTATCTGTGCTGGATCATGTGGTTGGAGTTGGGCATTTGATCCATGGATATAGGTCAGGAACACTATCTGCTGAGAGTCCATGCAGCCATTCACAGTTACACTCCCATAGAGGTAGTGCATCCAGCGCTACAGAGGGGAGTGTGCTGCTCACACCATAATGTGGAAGGCCATGGGTTTATGGTCCTAGGTGGTCCCGTGGATGACACGATCCCAGCAGACAGCAGTCCCTGTCAGGTACTAGTGCCATGTCTGACCTTGGGCATGATGGTGCCATTGCAACTCCTGGCACAGCCAGTTCCTGTGTTCAGAGCTGGATACAGGTAACTGTCAACTCTAACATGTATGGTCCACAGCTTTCCAACATACACATGTGTAGGGCTATCACTGAGCTTGACTGTGTACACACACACACACACCACTGTCATATGCAAGTCACCTACAGACACACATGGCACCTCCCCATGCTCCATCTAACCCCTTCCCCTTCCTGACTTACACACATGCTGTCAACCATTTGGGCTAGCCTAGGGCTCCAGCACCCCCACACATCACCCTGTGCAAGTGATGATAGCTGTGCCACATCCCTGTCATCCTTCCTATCAATGCAGGGGAATGAAGCTATGTGTCTGATGCACAGGGTGACTATATTACTTGACAGTCCCTGTCAGGTACTAGTGCCATGTCTGACCTTGGGCATGATGGTGCCATTGCAACTCCTGGCACAGCCAGTTCCTGTGTTCAGAGCTGGATACAGGTAACTGTCAACTCTAACATGTATGGTCCACAGCTTTCCAACATACACATGTGTAGGGCTATCACTGAGCTTGACTGTGTACACACACACACACACCACTGTCATATGCAAGTCACCTACAGACACACATGGCACCTCCCCATGCTCCATCTAACCCCTTCCCCTTCCTGACTTACACACATGCTGTCAACCATTTGGGCTAGCCTAGGGCTCCAGCACCCCCACACATCACCCTGTGCAAGTGATGATAGCTGTGCCACATCCCTGTCATCCTTCCTATCAATGCAGGGGAATGAAGCTATGTGTCTGATGCACAGGGTGACTATATTACTTGACATGTACTATTGTAATGCAGTATTGTTTTGCATGCCACGTTTAGTGGTCACCAACTTATACTGTATGCTGGCATGTGTCATGAATACACAACATACATTTGTGGACGTTATGTTGCATGATGTTGTACTGGTGGTACTGTTACACAATATGTCATAGACCTGTGTATGTTTCTGTTGTAGGAGTCTGAAGAGATAACCTATGGACACATGGCAGCAGTGTAGTGATACAGTATGGCATGGCAGCACACAGAAATATGACTCCAGCAAGGTACAGCAGTATACATGCATGGCTCCATAGGTTCACATCTGTATGTACCAAGGACAATGGCAGCAGTCAGCATACTCGTGCATTCATAATTTGTGATAAGGCCTGCTGTAGGGCAAGGTGTGACCTTGCAGGAGTGCATATGCTGCCTATCTTTAGAGAGCATAGTAACTGGATGACTCATTGTAAGGACATTAACCTACTATGTGACATTAGTACTACATGATTTTGGGAGAAATGTATCTAGCAGACATAAACATATCCTTGAAACCGACCCTGCCTAATGGTACAGAGAGCACCTAAGTGCACCTCAGCACATTTTATTTATTTTACATTTGTTGACCGGCATAGTTTGACTGGATATATGTCCATTTTCAGTGGAGGCCCGGGGAGAAAAGCTCCAGATAACACAGATAGAACTTAAGAGATATGAGTCAAAAATATTTACAGTAGGTACTCACAATATACACAATGTGTAATTGTATACAAAAACAACAGGCTGCAGCAAGCTATTATGAGGAAGAGATGCATGCAATATTAATTTACATAAGGCATTGAATAAGTAGTGATTAATCAGGGTTAGTACAGGGACAAAGCCAGTGCTCTTTAAAATACTGTTTGAGACCTTTTTTGAAGAGACTTGAAGAAGGTTTGAGGGTACGGTTAGGTGGAAGTTAATTCCAAGTTTTACCAATGACGTTGGCATACAGGGAGTCACCGGCTGGGTTAATGGCTTTGTGGGTTTGGACCAATAGTTTATTGGATGATCACAGTTGCCTTGAATTACTGTATGGTTTTATGATATTTTTGAGTGCCAGAGTATTTTCATGGTGGTACAGAGTTTTGTGTGCTACTATAAGCTGATTGAACAGAAGTAGGCTAGGCAGTTCTAGCCACCCAGGAAGACAGAGGTTTTGACAGTGATATGTCATATATACTGAGCCTATGGCAAATCTGACAGTATGGTTGCAATAGTGAGAGTGGTTACGAAGTTCAGGTTTGCTCATATTGGAGAGTATGGGGGAGGCATATATAAGGGTAGAGAGTAGTTGTGAGTGGGTGATTGCAGTCCTAGCTAATGGAGTTAGAAAAGATTTGCTTCTATATAATGAGCCCCAAGCCTCTTTTTAATGGTCTTTAGAGTTTTATTGATATGCAGACCACATTTGAATTTATTGTCCACTATTACTCCTAAAAGCTTAGTATGGTCATCTGGAGAGATAGAGGTACCATTGTTGGATGTTATGAAGAAGGAAAATGGAGTAGATCTACTGGTGGGGGTAAAGAGGAACAGTTTAGTTTTGTTGGGATTTAACAACAGATGGTAATTAGAGAGCCAATTTTCAACTGTGCTAAATGTGTTTTGTGTTAAGGTTTGCAGGTCTAAAGGAGAGGAGGCCATGGAGATCAGGGTAGAATTGTCTGTATATTGAATGCAGGTTTCATCAGGGAGGGCAGCATGAAGATTGTTGATGAAGATATAAAAATGTAGAGGACCTAAAACAGAGCCCTGAGAGACACCAAGGGTGAGATGTAGCAGGGTGGACAGTTTGCCCTGTCATAATACAGCCTGTTGTCTACCATAAAGATAGGCTAGGACCCAGTGAACAGCATGGTTATCTAGGGAGATGGATTTTAGGTAATGGATGAGTAATTTGTGGTTGATCATATCAAAGGCCTTCGACAGGTCTAGAAATAGGGCTGAAGATAGCCTGTTGTTGTTCCTATTTTAGAATATGGTATTTGTAAAAGAAAGCAGGTCAGAGGTCATGCATAATATGGCCTAAAGCCATGCTGAGAGCTGGCAAGCAGACCATTCTGAAAGAGATAGTACATAAGCTGCTTCTGAACGCACTTCTCCATTATTTTGGCTAGTGGTGAGAGAATGTCAATGAGTGTATAGCTGGACAGTTCTGTTGAACTTCCACCTTTGTGAAGTGGGATGACAGGGGATATTTTCCAGAATGAGGAGATAGTTCCATCAGTTAGTGTTCTATTGATTAGAATAGTAATGGGGAATGCTACGCCATCGGCAGCTTTTTGTAGGTACTCTGCAGGAAGGAGATCAGCAGAAAGAGTGGTTGGTTCTAGTGTTTTGATAAGGGATCAAATAAAAGTGGTAGAGACAGGTTGGAAGCTAAAGGGGAATGAGAAGTGAGTGTGTTAGTGGTAGAGTTAGAGTGGGTGGGAGTAAGTTGGTTAGCTAAGGACTGAATAGTTTTAGTGAAAAAGCTATTAAGGGCAGTGGCAACAGTTTCTAGGGATTTATGGGTGTAATTTGATGGAGTTCGGGTAGTAGATTGTCCTGGATGAAGAAGTTGGTTAATACCTGCCCAATACTTTTGGGGATTGTTTTGGTGTTTAAATTGGAGGTTCTGGTAGTAGTTTTTTTTCTCTCTAGCAAAATGATTTTTTTTGCATCATTTCTAAGTTGACAGCTCACTTGGTCGACGGGGGCTTTAGTTGTTCACCATTTGGTCCATGCTATATTTCTAAGTTTGATTTTTATCTTAGTTTCCTTTGTGAGCCATGGGGTAGTATTAGATTTAGTCTTTATAGTATGTACAGGAGCATGGGAGTCAAGGTTGCTCAGGAATTTATTGTTATAGAAAGTTATGGCTTCATCTAGTGGTAGATTTTTTAGGATTGACCAGTTGGCCAATTAAACTTGTTTTAGGAAGTTTGTAGGATTGAAATTTTTATTATTATTATTAGTTTTGTGGTGGGTTTCTGCCTTATGCTTAGTGATATAAGTTAGTGAATGATCACTTAGGTCATCGGGGAGAGTCCCAGCTGTATACAAGCTCAGGTGGCTATTGATAAGTACGCAATCTAAGATGTTTTCCCTGTTGGTGGGTTTACTAATCCTAGTGAGAGAGGTTATTATCTGTGTGAACCCAAACAGATTTATATGGGTGACAGGGGATTCAGCCAAGCAGGTGCACCATTCGATGTTAAAGTCACCAAGAACAATGGTTGCTTGGGAGTAGGCAGTGTATAACTATTGGAGGATATCTTCCAGAGTGCTTATTTTATTGCCTGGGGGAATGTAGACAAAGACAATATTTATACTCTTATTATTGTTAATTTGCAGTTTGGACATGAGGATGTCTGTGTTATTAAATGGGGGCGTTTGAATTGGATCTCCATCAACACTTAATGTATTTTGGAAAGAACTGCTATCCCACCTACCTTCTTAGCTGCTCAGTATAATCCATGTATGATGTAGCCTGGGGGGTAATACCTTATTATTGGCAGCAGTAGGGTTAAGCCAGGTTTCTTTAAGACACATTATGTCTGGGGAATGAACTGTTAAGTGGGCATGTAGGTTGGGGATTTTATTATTTATACTTCAAATGTTCAAGTGAAATGTCAGGAGAGCATTTGTGGGACTGTTAAGGAGTAGTTTATTGATGGAGTTGGTGGTGTAGGCACTATTGTCACCAGGTGGAGATGGGCCAGGGTTGGGATGGATGACCCATCAGTAGCGAAGTTGTATTGAAATCTGATTATGAGCTTTAGAAACTTATGAATAAGTCTTCGATATTGCTTGTCCCTTGGATTAGATTTTAAGATTTTAATTGAGTGATGCATTAAAGGGGATGAGGGTTTGGATGTGTGGGAGATAGTTAGGTGAGCTAACTTGTAAGAGAAGTCTGGGGTGGTAGTTTGACATTTTGGGTAGTGGAATCCATGGTGGCACTGGTTTTCATAGGCAGTGAGGTGATACAGGATGAGCATCAGGGGGAGTAGAGAAAATACTAGTGTTTTTGTTGATGCTAGCACAGGAAGGGGCCTGGCCATTATAGGGCACAGTTTACAGCCAGGATTTGACAGGAAAGGTAAGAGAAAAGTTGGGTTGTAGAGAGGGAGGGCCACTTGATGATGTATGAGATGCTGGTTGGGAGGAAGAAGCAGGGGGAGTGGCTAGGATAGTATACATTTAACAGTACTGGGGTGGGTGAGAATTGGGGGTAGGGCAGGGTGGGAGTGAGCCTGAGCGCAGTGAGGGCAAGCAGAGTGTGGCTAAACTGGACCACAAGATTTATACAATTAAGTACAATGTAAGTTTATAATGGGGATGCAAGTTATTTGCCTTAGTACATTTTAAAGATGGCTCCCAGAGGAGTGGGTATTGATATAGCCTTCTATGAGTATGGCTTGGGGCAGGGGGCAGTAATTATCAATGTGAAACTGGGTGGTTAGAACTGGTTGCAGAGCCACCCCAGTAGGAGGGAGTCAAAAAAGAAAAGAAAAGAAAAATAATCAGAAGCCAAGAAATGCACGTAAGACAATACACTATGTTAGAGCTTTTCAGCTTACAGAAACCAAGTGTTGCTAGCAAGCTCTTTAAGGATGAGTAGAGCTAAGGGAACTGGGACTGAACTAAAGGTTTGTTTTGAAACAGTTTTGACCTTAGACTCTGGAGCTCACCTGTTTGCATACAGAGAGAATAAGGAACTTGTACAATTAGTAGAGTATGTTCCTACCTAGTGGCCGACTTCATTAAAGCTCTCGAATTTGGAAGCTGAATGGAGCTCAATGCAGCTGTGCTCACCACAAAATGATAGTCACAAAGTAAAAGAAAATTGTTAAAAACAATTCAATGACAATCACCTAATAATTGTACTGGAAGGCTTGCTTACAAAACTTGAGATTTCCCAAGGCTGATTTCAGCTTTTGCTGAAAATTTGCTTCAGAACCGAAGGTGTGTGTGGGGGGTCCACAATCCCAAGGCTTGTGGATGGCCTGAGTAAACTGCAAAGAGAAAAAGTAGACAAGAGTATGAGCAGAAAGTGAATAATACAGTTCTTGGAGAAATTGAGACAACTGGGGGAGTAGAGGATATTAGTAAGAGAGTGATGGAAGGATTATCAGAAGACAGAGAGTGGGTACAATAAATAGTGCAATAAGTAGGTACACAGATAAATGCCCAGAGAAGAATAAATAATCACAAATAATAGGAACCAGCATCTAGGCAGATCATAATAGACAAATTTAACAATGTACTAAGTCTAATAGGTTAAAATAGCACCATAGTTAGGTAAGACACTGGTTAGAATGTGTAACGAATGCTGTGTTTCTGCTTTTCAAATACCAAATAAACAAACAACTGTATATTTCTACTTACAAGTACAAAGTATGTTTCTGCTTACAAACCCAGTTAGAACTGTAGTTAGATGAGAAGCAGGTTAGAATTTGCAACAAACACTGTTACTGCTTTTCAGATACCAAATAAATAAACTGTATGTTTCTCCTTACTAATAGCAGGTATTTTTTCTGCTAACTAATACAATGGAAACTGTACTTAAGTAACAAACACTGTTTCTGCTTTTCAAATAACAGATACCAAATAAATAAACTGTAGGTTTCTTCTTACTGATAGCAGGTAAGTTTCTGCTAACCAGTACCAATTAGAACTGTTGTTAGTTAAGATATTGGCTGGAATTTGTAAAAAATGTGTCTCTGCTGTTTGTGTACAAAATAAACAGCAACTGTATGTTTCTGCTTACTAATACTAAATGCAGAATACAGTGAAGCAGATACCACTGAAGGAATTGTCTA
>NC_056736.1:229828147-229830647 GCF_019279795.1 Protopterus annectens
TCCGCCCCTATTTCTGCAGTACTGCACTTCACTCAAAATGTTCAAAGCATTCCCAGCTGTTTGCTGTATTAAATATGTGACTGGGGTTGGTAATGTTACACCACCAATAGACTGAGAGTCTGCATACCTCTCAACTGTCCTGTTTTTCACAGAATGTCCAGAGTTTTTTCTCATATGTTTAGTCTGTTCTTCACACATTTGTGGATTTCTGGTGCTTTATTGAATGTTGACATCAATGCATTCTACTAACTACAGACAAATAATTGTGTGTCAGACTTTATATCCATCAGAATATATGTACCACTGCAACACCTTTTCTTTCAGCAAGGTTTATGTGACCAATATTTGAACTCTGTCCCTATGTTTAGGCCTTTGTCTGCCCAGTCTTTCTAGCTTTGTCCAGCTTTCTTGCACTAAGAGGTTGGGAGGTATGACATTCTGTGGAAACACCAGCATACTACTACCTCGCTTACAAAAGATGTGAGTAATTCAAGATTAGAACCATCAATACCTCACCCATGCCAGCTTCCCTAGCCCATTGAGCCCCACAGGTCAGAAGACAGAGAGGGGT
Source organism: Protopterus annectens (assembly GCF_019279795.1). Lineage (NCBI taxonomy): Eukaryota > Metazoa > Chordata > Ceratodontiformes > Protopteridae > Protopterus > Protopterus annectens. The sequence goes on from NC_056736.1 coordinate 229,828,719, forward strand.
CATCCATCACACATTCAAAAGCATGCATACATATATACATTGTTATCCTACGTTAAGAGAAACATACAATGTGTGTGCACTGTCTATGTTACAGCTCTGAGATTGCCTGGTCCACTGCTATACCATAGCTGATTTTCTGTTAAAGTGGTTATACGGGTACACCGCTATGTTTGGAGCGGGGGACCAACAGCACATGATCAGCTTGGGTACACAGTAGTCCAAATATCATGTGTTCCCACTGTTTAACATCTCCCTTGTCTGATGTCGTGAATATTCCAACCATGAGGTCTAGTGAAAATTAAGGAGCACATACTATTGGACTTGGCATCAATTGTCCCATGTGGATGTTAACTTTGACCAAATAGCCCACTATATTTTCTAGCATAACAGCAGCAGATCCATACATATGGTACCTTACTATAGCAATTCTTACAATTAGTGTGTAAGTTAGAGACTTACCTTGAAAATGCAGAAGCTGGCAGAACTGTAGTTCAGGGCTGACTCTGTGTGATGCAAGCAGTACACAGCCAATACATGGATAGGTACAGATTGTGTGGATTTCCTGTCATCAGCTATTTTATTATATGTATGTGAGTGGGTGTAAGGAGTCAGTCCCTGGGGCCCTAGGTTGTCAGTGCATCTGTTATGCATTGCCTCCTTGCCAATGCCAGGGCATACTGAGCATGTCTACATCTGCCTACAGGAACATCTTTATGGGTTCCACCTTCGAGTCCTCCTGTGAGTGTGGCTGTGTTGACCTAGACACTGGCGGGGGGCTGTGTATCCTTTCCCTATGCTGATCCTGCCACAGCTGCATCTGCAGGATCATATTGTGTAGCATGGCACATACTATGAACATATGTGCACATGTGGCTGGAGAGTATTGCAGAGGTCCATTAGATATATAGAGGCTCTATGATGTTCCTGTTCTGTGTGTGTGCCTCATTACAACTTTCTTCTGTGGGTGTGTGTGCATTTCTGATGGGTGGCATCATCGACGGCTCCAGTGTGTAGCTAGCATCGCAGAGTAAATGGCCATGTGGGATGTCCCCCCAACAAACATTTGGTACAGCTGTGATGTGTGCCAGATATAAGAGTCATGATAGCTACCAGGGCTGCCAGCACACACATTCATGATGATCTCCAGGGCATTGCACATAACTTGGCAGTAGATGGAGTGGGACCCCTTGCGGTTGATGAACATTCTACTCTCCTCATTGAATGGTGCCTTTGCGTGTACATGAGTGCAATCTATGGCACCCAGTACCTCAGGGTAGTGTGCTACATGGTAGAAGTGTTGCATATTGCTGGCCATCACCTCAGAGGTAAGGGAAAATATATGTGGTCTCTGGCATGTGGTAGCATGGCATCCAGGAAATAGTGGAGTGCCCTGGATGTTGATACCTGTGAGACCCTCATCATGTACCCAGTTGGTCTTTAGAAGGTAACTGTAGCTATTATCCTAACGGCTACAAAAAACATTGTTTCCATTGGAATGGGTTCTCCTTTGTTGGTTCTGGACCTGAGTTGAGGGTGACAGAGCTCTGTGAGTTTATGTAGTATATCCATGTCCACCTTGTAGCGCTCTTAAATCTCCAGCTCATGTAACTCCTGGAAGGATACCCTGGGCCTGAATAATCTCCTCCTTTTCTGCCTAGGCCTATTGTCAGCAGCAGCAGTGGCAGCAGCATTAACTTCAGCATCAAACACATACAAATGTAGCAGACCTGCAGCAGCCCATAACATTCTTTCAGTTAAAATTCCAAAGTCTGTACTCCAATGGTGGAGAGTATGGGGGGAAAATCAGACTGTAGAGTGTATGCACACTTTATATTGCTCTACTATAGATGCTGCCTGCTTGATTGGCTATCTATGATGCAGTGCACCTAATACATCACTGACATCATATATGTATGTATGTATGTATGT
>NC_056736.1:230135647-230308147 GCF_019279795.1 Protopterus annectens
TTATATAAATATACACACACACACACACACACACACACACACACTCACACACATATACATATATACATATATATATATATATATATATATATATATATATATATATATATATACACATGTATAAATATATATATATATATATATATATATATATATGGCTTCACTTCATAATCTTGAATGCTGAAATACCAAATTTCAGCATTCTGAGACCATGAAGCCAAACCATTCACAATACCGAATCACACAATCACGAACATACATACACCACACATCACATAACACACACAACATTCCACCCACAGCACACAAACCAAACAACCCTACACTACCTCCCATGTGGGGGTCTATGCCCCCACACACACCCGTACTTATATATACCAACTCCGAAATCGCACATAACATAAAAAAAAAAAAAACCTCACACCACGACATTCTCCACTCGCTCGCACACAAATACACATCACACAAACACCAACAAATCCAACACTCACACACATACTTATACCTCCGTACCCTTACCCACACATACAACATACAAAAACACACACAAGCACTCACTCACCTGCAATTTCAGGCACCATAACACTACACGCAACGTACCAGAAATGCATAAGTGCAAATTCGAGATATTCAAATTCGCTCATATGGACTTTCAACATTCTGCATTTTCAGCTTCATGATCACGGAATTCTGAAATCTGGTATTTCAGCATTTCAAGATTATGAAGTGAAACTATATATATATATATATATATTTATATATATATATATATATATATATATATATATATATATATATATATATATATATATATATATATATATATATATATATATATATATAGTATATATATATATGTATACATATATATTTATATATATATATATATATATATATATATATATATATATATATATATATATATATATATATATATATATATACATATATATATATATATATATATATATATATATATATATATATATATATATATGGATTCACTTCATAATCTCGAAATACTGAAATATCGAATTTCAGTATCTCGAGATCATGAAACAAATCCACAAAACACCGAAACAACAAAACTCGAATCCCAAAACCACGAAATTCAAAACACCGAACAAACAGCACACACTACACCATACATAAATAACAACACCCACATCACAGCATAAACAAACAAAACTACACACATACACAACTCACACACATACACAACTCATACACGCATAGGTAGGGGGGGCAAGCCCACCTGCACTCCCCATGTGGAGGGCTGCGCCTCCACACCCCCTACTTATATATACTAACTACAAGATCGCACAAACAGGTAACAAAAGCAAACTCTCACATGCACATTCTCCAGTCCCTCACACATACATCAAACATATCAGCGCACTCACATACACTCTAACTCCCACTCAAAACCCTTACAAAACACTCACTTACCTGACATAACACCTAGATCCATGCACGGTACCTCCCACCATCAACAGACATTCCTGGACATTATGTAGTGTAAGGCCATAACCGTAAATTTGAGATATTCAAATTCACAATTATGAACTTTCACTATTGTAAACATTTGGCTTTATAGTCTCGAGATACTGACATTTGACATTTCAGTATTTCAAGATTATAAAGTGCTCCCATATATACATTTATAAATACATAGATATAGATATATTATAGATTGGCTAACTGCCTTTGTGCGCCATTCAAAGCGGAGACAGTTTTCTTTTTTGCGCTCAAATTATCCCATCCTATTTGGTTAAAGATTGGCCTTACCCATCCCATGGTCAATAATTAAGTGTTACCCCTAATGAGAATAACTGGGATCTTACCATAGATAACTGAAGGGGACTCATGCATGGAATAAAGCATTTAGGAGCTGCCTCTGTCTAGTAGTAGCACAGGGGGCGGCTCTTGGGTAAATTTTCTGTTTCTCATCCAAAGATTCAATTTGCACTTGAATATGGACTGGAAGAACCTTGTTTTATGTGGATTTGGGTGTGTGTTTTATAGCTGGGGTATCCTTTGCAAGATACACCTGCTCCTCCAAAATGTTCTGTTGACATTGCAGAAGAGATTTAGATCCCTAGACCAAGTATTTCTGATGCCATTGGATGTTTTAATGAGCGATAAATTCATCTGTATTGGGTCAGAGAATGCTTTGTATAGCAGACACAGGTCACTTCTTAGCAGTCTGCAGGATAGCAAGTATAGTATTTCATTTATTTATTCCCATTTATTTAGTAAAAAATTCCAACTGGACAAACAACCCCCTTTTCAGTGGTGGCTCTGGGGAAAAAAATTCTCCATGAGAAATAACTAGCATATGAACTACCTACAGAATGCTCAGGCGATATTTAGCAGCATGTCATACAAAGCTTCACGAGAGCTATTTGCACACATATACTTATACCACATATGGAATACTCAGGTAACATTATCAGCATTACATCCCCAAAGTGACAATGAATAAAGTGGATAATCATGAAATAAGTATATTTTGCATCAACATATTCAACATTGGGACAGTTAAGTAGTATACACTAGGTTAGATATAATTATATGCATTTTGTCATAAGAAAATACAAAATGAGAATATTTCTGATATGTATGTATACATAGGAGGGGTACTTAAGGAGAAATTTGATTGGTCAATATCACGGTCACAGCCTAGAGTCAAAAGGAACAATTTTAATTTATCTTTGAACACATGTATATTGTAGATTGATATAATTTGAGGAACAATTGAGTTCCAGGACTTTGAGATACAATTGGAGAAAAAAGCATATCCTGCTCTGTTGTGAGCATTGTGAATCGAGAGGAGATTTTTGTCTGTGTAGTGGATAGCTGTTATAATGGAGTGGAGATGTAGTATAGCACACAGAGTGGGGTATTTGTCAGGGTGAAAAACTAATTTGTGTGCAAATTGAAGTTGAGTGTAGCTGAGTAGATGAGGCATCTCAAGCCAATATAGGAACTGAGGGCAATAAAGTGATGTATGGTGTATATATCAGATGCAAATTTTGCTATTTTATTATAATATTGCTCTCATTTAGTAATTAGGATAGACTGGAGGTTGAAGAGAATGGGAGAAGCATATAGAAGTGCAGGCAGCCTTTAGGTGGACGCTGATGTTATCTGGCTGCTTTCAGTCAGATCTCGTTTGACGCCATATGGTAGACTTAAATTCTGATGTGCTTTTTTGACTGCTTGTTGAAAGTGGTAGTTGAATGTCATGGCATCGTCTACTATAACCCTATTAATTCAGTATTGGAAACTACCTCGATATTTGTGTTATTTGCAGAGGTGATTTAAAAATTTGTTTTGAATGTACTATGAGTCTTAGGAGTAAAAAAGATGTTTTCCATTTAGTATTAGGTCTGATTTTGTAAGCCAGTTTACTGTGGAGGGGAATAAATCCTCCACAAGCTGTATGAGAAGAGCAGGATTTGGGACAGAGCAGATAAGGATTGCATCCTTGGTGTATTGGATTTGTTTGGTGTGTTTTGAAGCAGTGTGTAAATTATTGATAAATACATTAAACAATAGTGGTCCTAATATGAAGCCTAAGGGAACAACGTCAGAGACTGGTAAAAGGGTAGAGATGCTAGATTGCCATTTGACAGCATGGTATCTATCAGACAGGTAGATGAGGAACCAGGAGAAACTGGAGTAGGGCAGATCAAGGGAGATGAAGCAGTGCGTTGTGAGAAGGGATGTTAAAGCCTTTAGATAGGTCGATAAAAATGAAAGATAAAATAGTACCTGCTTTGCAGTTATAATTAATGCTGCTATAGAAGTCTACTAGTGTAGCAGTGGAACTGTGTTTTCCCTAAAGCCATGCAGGGTAGACAAGATAACTGAAGTTATCACTAAGAATGAGGTTGAGGAGTTGAGTTTGGAAGCATTTTTTAAAAATGTTTGATGGGGGATATATATGGCTACATGGTTTCATGGTTAGAAAGAAAAATTGTATTTTGCCCTTTGTGCAGGGGTAGGATGAATGATTTCTTCCATAGGCGATGCGCTCCCTATTTGAGAATGCTCCAAGAGCAGAGGGAGGAGAGGGAAACTGCAATGGCTACAGAGCACCAACATTTCAGACAGGCAGGAATGGAGATGAAAGAGACAGGTTTAGTAATAAACATTTCATCTTATTCATTAACTGATACTCAACTTTCTATACTGTCAAAAGGTTTTAATTTTATACCTGCCCAAAGAACAGATTTGGTGGAGGTGTTGAAATGTCTCAAGTTGTTTGCGTGTAATTTGAACATAAAAGCTTTATTTAATGAAGAGACATCTATGTATGAGTTTTTTTAAAAAAACAAGTACCTTCATTCAACTCTCACACCCTATGGGAGAGACTTTCATTGGAATGTGTGAGAAACAAATTAGAGAGAAATTAGCTGGACAAGGTAAAGCTAAGTTTTATAACATGTCAAAGTCTGAACATAATGCACTACATGAACTAAATAATATTTCTAGTGCTGTTATTAGACCAGCTGACAAGGGAGGGGTCTTGTGGTCTTAGACAAAGACCTCTACTTACAGCAGATGAACATTTTATTAAAAGATGTTGACATATACTTGAATGTACCTGGTTCCACTGTGAAATGAATTATTGAGAAGGTCTTTTTTTTTGGTATTTGATCTACTGATTACCAATTTGATTAATGAACTTTTATTCAAATACTTTAAAGTAGAATATCCATTAATTCCTAAGCAGTATAGACTGCCTAAAGTACATAAACATCTGAATATACCACCTATGCATCCTATAGTATCAGCAAGGGCTGGGTGACTGAACCTATATCTATTTATGTGGAAAATAATCTACATCATTTTCTAGATCAATGTGTCACTATACTGAAGGCCACCAAGGCATTTCTAGAGAATTTGTATATAAACATGTATCTTACATACTGATTATTGGTTTGTGACCATGGGCATAGAATCTTTATTTACCGTCATTCCCAATGAATGAGGAATATCTAGTATCAGGAAGTTTCTGAACAGTAAGAACTGGAATGACAGGAATGATTTTCTTATCTGTACACTGTTAGAATTAATACTTGATAACAATGTTTTTACATTTAATAATGAATTTTACCTGCAGAGGGTTGGCGTAGCTATGGGCACAACATGTGCGAACAGCTACGCCAACCTTTGCTTACTTCAGTGGGAAATAGACTATCCCCGGGATTCATGAAGCTCGGTGCAAGGACGGCGGTAGGCTTGCGCTGACAGTGTGGTGTGAAGATGGCGCAGTAGCGCCAAATGTATATTAATGAAGGCGTGCTGCCGTCACAGCCACGTGCACAAGAAAGGAGTGCGAGTGCATATGGCATGTCGAAGTGCCGCACGGAGGCATGGAAATGGCAGCTGCCGACGTGCAACCTAAAATGCTTGCATATAACAAGTTGCAAGATAGTAATCACATCTGTTAGTGTTCCTGGATACTGAAATGTATGCAAAGCATGCAAGAAAGTTCCTACGAGCACAAAGTGAAGAAACAAACACAAATGCATGGCAGGGGATAACGGGTCCCTATCCCGCGAACAAATGACATGGAAGACCGTGTGGCCGTAGTCCAACGCCATTTAGATAGCTATACCAAGTGGAAGTGAAAAGCATCATATGTTAGCGAGCCGCCAGTAGGTACGTCCAGCCCAATGGTGTGGGTCACCAGCTGACCCATAATGTGAGGGAGGGTACACAGCTGGGCAGACGTGTCCATAACAAAATGCATGATAAATGTAGATATCTAGCCACCCTATGTCCGAATCATATCCCACAAGGCATGTAATAGTCACATACAAAAGGTATGTCCGTAGTTCACATACCAAATGTGATAGGAAATAGAATAAGCATGTAAACGAAACAGAAGGAGCATATAAACAGCTACAACAATAAGGAAACATGTAGGCCAAAAGGAACAGTATTATCCATACTGTCGACAGTGGGGACATGTTGTCTAGTACAGTCAGATATGTGTACGGAATATATCCCATCCTGGACATAGGAAAAGGTGGCATCCTACCAATGAGTAGAACAGGCTGCCAAAATCCAGAAATCAGAGGTACAAGCCAAACTTGTCAGGATGTGTCACAGTTGAACGGGTAGTACCCGGGTATACCAACCATGTAATGAAAGTTAAGTATGGGCGTCTACCTATGTGCATGAGGCATAGCATGTGGAAAGCAAACATGGCAGGGTAGTCCACACAACCATAAAGGTACCTGACACATGTAGGGAATTCAGTGTCTTACTCTGGCCGTGTCATGGGCCAACAACCAAAGCAGTGATTTATGGGGTGTGAGGAATCTGTGTGTGTGGGGGGATGGGTAATGGTACAATCCTCCAAGGCGATACTGTGTCGTATGCAGAATAGGTGAACTGGAGGTGTATGAGGGAGCAGCGGGTGAAGCTGAAAGAAACACAAACACATGTATAAATAGCTGCAATACAACCAGACAGGCCATACTGTTGAACACAATCCCACAAACATATGAATATTGAAATGTGCGATACAAATTGATAGACATGTCACTGGCACATACCCACAGATTGGTCCTGATGGATCTGGCCATAACAAATGCAACACACCTGGATGCATAATGGACTACCCAGCATCCCGTCCACATCACACAACCCGCTCCCGTACCTGAACATCCACCAAATCCAGCCATACTTGGCCTACTGGTTTGGAGCAGCCACAGCTACACATAGTGACCACTACGCATATGTGGTAGGTAGTGTCACCCTAGGCAGTTGCAGGATTGCACACTATGTATCCCTGGCATGTAAAACCCCCAGCATGTTTTCATATAGCCAAAAAGATGTTTGTTATTTCCTTGTGGATCGGTCCAATTTTTGGATATCCCTCATGGGATATGTAACCTGTGTAAACATTAGAATGGAAGACACGAAGTCCAGTAGATATCTGGACACAAGTTGGAATGTGCATTAGAAGTGCACAACACTGTCCAGCCCTAAGTGGTCATGCATAACCTACCACCCAGGATCAAACACCTGCCCGTGACGCACGTGTCCCGACACATATAAGCGGGAGAATATATTGCACACATTCGCATAGTGGCACATGGTATAAGGGTGATGAAGGCACTGACGTAAACAGGATACTCCTGATCCACTGTGTGAGGGACAATTAATGTGTATGTAGGTGTGACCTAACCAACAATGGTACAATGCCAAATGTCTTGTGACAGTAGGGAATAACTATGCACCATACTGCATGTAACAGTTGCCTAAAGCGGTCACGTCAGGATAGAATAAAATGTAAGTCGTACAAGAAACAGGCAAACAACAAAAGTGCCAAAGGTATAAGGCTTACAGCTAGGAAACAAATGACTGTTCTAAACCTGCAGTGACTGTGGCTATGTGTTGGCCCAAAAAATCTGGTGTCCGCAGTATGGTTGTCATCTGTCCCGCTTTGCGAGGGATAGTCCATCGTTGGACAGTTGTGTGACAAAAGACATATCAAATGGCAAATGTCCTGGGATTGTAGGACATAATTATGTCCCATATGTGATGTAAAAGTAGCAGAAAATAATTATTGCAGTATCTACAATACCTAAATGTTACAAAAAACAGAATAAGCAAATAAACCACTACAACAATAGGCTTTTATGTTGGCAAATAAGTAAATTTCTATCTGTTGTACTGACCGTGGGTATATGTCAGCATTTAAAACCAGGTGTGTTCTGAAAATGTCCCATCTTGGCCATGTGAAAAGGTGCCAACCGTAGTCACCGGAATACAGCACAACCCGTACATATGACAATATCAACGATACCAATGGTCAGAGCATTCGCACAATAACTGGCCAGACCCTTAAAAACTCACAAAGCCAGTGCCCTTTGGGGGAAAGGTGTTGAATGAGAATGACTACTCACAACAATGAAGAGTACTAGACGCATTTAACTGCAGACAATTAGTAGTATTACGAATCTGTCAACACGTTCCAAGTTAATAGTACTAATATGGTAGAACTGTCCGTGATTGTCCCTGAGTTGTCATAGCCTTGTCCCTGTCACTGTAGACACGAGTCCCCGACTATCAGAGAGGTCCGTACACAGAAGTACACCAACCAACTGTCCCAGCTGTGGACTAAACTATTGCATACCTGTAGTGATTTCATAACAGATGTCCAGAATAATATTCATTGTATGTATAAATAAATGAAATAGTCAAATGGGAAGGGAAACACCACCCCCCCCCCGAACCTGCATTATGTAGTGGAACCACTCCTCGCTCTAAATTATGTAGCGCTGACCCAATAATGTGGTCAGAGGTGCCCAAACACCTGTGTCTGTAAACACAGGTAGACTGTGAAACTCTGAACTAACTCTGGCCATGTGCTACGTCTAATCTTTGAACAGTGCCAGGGCAGTGCTAGTCATGAGTCGGCCTAGCCTAAACCCAGACCACCACATGAAAACCCTGACAATCCAACACGTGTATGTGCAAGGACTATAAGCGTAGGGGTTATGAATATCCTTGGAGTGAGTAGACTCGCAGCACGGGTCTAGAGCAGTAGGAAACAGGGAATGTCCAAATTGTAGTACTGTGGTTTTCCCAGCAGGAGAATGGATGCCTGCTGTGTAAGGGAAGCGGTGAGGCATATGTCAGAGTAGCTATGAACCATGGATATACATATAAATGAGCCAGAACACCAATAGTGTAGTGGTTACAGCATCCACCCAACGTAAAGGCAATCCCGGTGCAAGTACGACTATAGCACATATGAATTGTGGAATAAAAGCCTCTGTGCTGTAAAGCCAACAGTTATACATGTAAAGGTGACCGCGTTCACATGGATCCGTTATTCGGATTCCATCAAAGTGGTACTGTCATAAGGAATAAGACACATGTAATCCTAAAGACGTGCTTGTAAATATATGTAACTCAGAATAAGTAGATGCAAGTGGGCCTGCGCGGGTGTACACAGCTATTAACATAGCAAATGTATGTTGTCTTCTACAGCTGTACCTTTCATATATATATATCTATATATATATATATATATAGTTATACAGATGTGTGTATAGAGAAATATCCACAGACATAACAGAAATATGCAATTATATAGCTACATATCTATCTATATATATACACACACACACACATATATATATATATATATATATATATATATATCTATATATAAATATATATATATATATATATATATATATATATATATATATATGTTAGGAATGCTGAAAGACGAAAGCAAACCTAAGTGTTGTGAAGAGAATCCAGAGCAAGTTAGGAAGTATGAAGTGCTCGCAGCGTATGTCACATAAAGCTGCACAAGTGTGGGTAGAGCACCGCTCTCCACACCAGAGGCAGGGCTAAACCAGTGGCCATAACATCGTTGAAGTGCTACGTCAACATTGTAAACAGACAGGACATGTTGCGACCACCTACACTTGTAACACGCAAATTGTTCGTAATGCATCACACCAGGAAAGGCACGTATGTGCAAATAGTAATGGATGGTGAGCCTGTGAATACACGAGGCAGTACAAAATGTGTGTAGGGCCCCAACGCTCATGAGAGGGCAATGTGTAAAGGTGTGTCATGGCTGCGATATCAGGTGTATAATGTCTGTTATGTGGGGAAACTCAACACGGGTGTGCAGGAGAAACCATGGATATGCGAGAATGGACACAGGAGTGATAGGGTATGTTGCGCCAGGTGCAATGGAGCGGCCTGTGGAGTTCAGCTAGTAGGGTTACCACCATTTCAAATGCTCAAAGTGGGACATTTTCTGTAGAAATGTCAGATTTGCAGGACAAAACATACCCATGACCAGTGCAAATGATATAACTTCACCTTTCTGCCAAAATAAAAGCTTATTCGTGTAGCATTTGAGTTGCTTATGCTATTTCATATCACATGTAGGTGTTTCAGAGAAAAAAAACTGCTTTATGAAACTATGAAAGAAAACATAGGAAATATTTTCATACAATAATCTCAGGACACCTGCCATTATGTCAGTTTTTCGCAGGACACAACTGCCCAAAGCAGGACTGTCCCTCACAAAGTTGGACAGGTGGTAACCCTAGCTAGTACGTAGTTGTGATTCCCAGATAGAGCGTCATTTGCGTGGAGACATGCGTGGCTGGGCGTGTCTTTGTCAGATGTTGTGCGTCAGGTCTGGCAGCATGGCACATAAAACCTATACACCACTCATGAGCAGAACAGAGTTCTGCTGTGACAACCCCAAACCGGGAAAAGCAGAAAGACATAACTAAATGAAGACAACATTTGTCAACGTACAGTCACAGTAACACAAACATACATCCTTTCAACAGCAATAATATGAATGTGTACAGAAACAAACACAGTAGGAATAATAGGCTGCGCATATGAGGGATAGGTCGAATGACACTATCAGAACCCAGCTAGCAGCAGCACCCCAGACATGAAAAACCTGCGACATTTGTCCGCTGCACAACATGCAATATACTGAGCACAAGTTCACTGGAGTGAAGTGCAAGTGTCAGAATGACTAAGGCAATAGTATGCTGTTGAAGCAGGGATAAAACCAATACGCATGTGTAAGTGTCCATGTCCGGGAAATGTATAGGTTAACGGACACACATATGTATATATAGATAAAAATGTATATAAAGAAATAGCTATAATAATTGACATAGACATATATATCCATACGGACATAAATATATATATATATATATATATATATATATATATATATATATATATATATATAAATATATAAATATATATATCTATAAATATATATATCTATAAATATATATATATATATATATATATATATATATATATATATATATACACACAAACAACAGGTAGTGATATATACACACAAAACAAACTATATGTCAGTGTAGATATACACATTCACATAAATAGGTTACTTCACAGCAATTAGGGGTAACATATTTACAGCCCAGGTATTTGTGACTGGGAGGTCCAATAAAGAAATGTTGTACCCCCCACATCGCCCAGCTAGGCTGGACAGGCATACAGACAGGCAATACAGATCAATACACTGCCGCTGTCCAAAACACCGGTAGGAAAGGACCAGTGGGAGAGTTCTGCAAGGTCTACACTTTAAACATGGATAATGGTGCCTCTTGCAGGACCCCAAAAATTCAGGGTACGTGTGAACCTGTAGTCATCGATGCGAGCAGGATGTAGGTGTACATTGGACAGTAGGTTGCGCAAGTGTGATAATACATGGGTTGACAAAACGTACGACATGTGTCCCGAGATGGGGAGAGTGGGCAATGTGTAGGGGTGTGCTCATACTCCAGCTGTGCTCGCAGTAAGTATTTGTCACGACTGCTGTAGAGGGGTACCAGGTAGGTGGACCATGGGTATGCATTAATGGGCTTAAGTGTGCAGGTGCTGGTTGGCAGAGATGTAGTAGGCCCGCCCAGTGGAAGTCATAAATATTCCTATGTGGGCATAGCATACGCCTACACCTCCCAAACCTGAAGAGCACATCTACCGGATAGTTTGTAAACCATCGGAGAATACAGAGAGACCTACACAGTGCCCTGTACCCGAGTAGCATGGACACCCATAGTCATGTATCAGAATGTACCAAAGTCCAAAGAAACACTGCCAGAACTACTGATATTAGGTGAACAGATGGCGGAATACAGGCAATGACAGATGACAACATGTATGAGTCATAAGCAGCATGTACCTCGGCAAACGTGAATGAATACATATGTTCTGTGACTGTGAATGTGTCTGGTTAATAGAACTAATCGTCTAAATGTGTCCCACAGGGTGTTATGCATTGTTCCTGATACGGTGTTCAGTCACACCCATTGGTATGTGAGTTCTGCTACTGACAGAAACCGCATAAGTTGCTGACCACTTCAGGTAGATGGTAGCATAATAGAAGAGGTTAAACACCCATACGCCTGCACGGGTCACACCCGTCTGGGCAGTTGTGTCCTGCAAAATGACAGTTATGACACATGGCCTGTGCATTCCTCTCAACTGTCCCCGAATTTCACGGACGTCCCTGATTTCAACCCAAATTTCAACTCTGTCCCTCTTAATCCCTCTTAAAACTAGTGACTTTTGGAGGAAAGGTGGTGAATTACACTTAATGAAAACTGACAATAATTAAGAGTTACAATTTTACTTCAGAAAATGTGTGTTAATTTATATGTACTGATTCTGTCAATGCATCAGGTTAATAGCATTAATATTTTAAAGTTGTCCCTGATTGTCCCTGTTTTTCCCTGACTTGTCCCTGATGCTGTTGAAATGTGTCCCCAATTGGTTGAGAGGTCTGGGCCTGTGAGTGCGGGAATGGAGGCTATATAGTGTGTGTAGTGGTGTCAGACTTCATTTTGTTGTATCAGTAACAGCTACATGTAATAGGAAACAGTATTATCAATTATAATGCTACATGAATAACCTTAACATATGCAAACCGTGGAGGTCGTCCGTGTACTACTGGCTGTGGCTCAGACCTCTCAACCAATTGGGGACAAATTGCAACAGAATCAGGGATAAGTCAAGAAAACACAAGGACAACCAGGGACACATTTAAAATATTAGAGCTATTAAATGGAAACATTGACAGAATCAGAGCATATGAATTAATACACATTTTCTGAAGTAAAAGAAGTTTGTAACTCTTACTTATTGTCATTATTCATTAAGTGTGATTCACCACCTTTCTTCCAAACGTTACTAGTTTTAGGAGGGATTAAGAGGGTCAGAGTGAAAATATGATTCAAAATCAGGGACGGCCCTGAAAATCAGGGACAGTTGAGAGGTATGTTGTGGGTATGAGTTGCCTCGATACATGGGATAGCTCTACATATAGGGTCAATAGGTCCACCACCAGTCTGAATGGCCAAAGTGGAACCTGGTCTGTAGAACTGTCAGATGTACCAGGGCAGAACATACATACAGCCATGCATAGTAAAGAAATATACATATCGGAGCAAATCAAAGCATAGTCTAGCAGCAGTATAGTTGCTTATCCTACTACATATGACATATCGACATGTCAGGTCTACAAGACCTGTAACAAGCAACCAGCACAGACACCTACAACATGAGAAGGTCCCCTAATCAGGACAGTTGCAATGGCTAGAGTATTGTCCATACCACTCAACTGTCCCTGAATGTCAGGTACATCCCTGCGTTCGACTGAAAGTCTAACTGTGTCCCTCTTAATCCCTCCTAAATGTAGTGGCTGTTGAGGGAAAGTTGGTGAATTACACTCACTGACTAATAACAATAAGTAGGAGTTATAAACAACTGTCACGTCACAATATGTGTATTATGTCATATGCTCTGATTCTGTCAATGTGTCAAGTTAATAGCACTACATTTGTAAATGTGTCTCTGCTTTTCATGACCTGTCCCTGAGTCTGCAGAAATGTGTCCCCGATTGGTGGAGAGTTCTGGTATTGGCACATGTGATGTGTGATGAGGGACTGTCCCATGCAAAGTGGGAAAGGTGTCACTCCTACAGTCTCCCGTCGTGCAATCTGAAAGGTGGTCAACGTGCAGTTGGTATGCGGTAGCATGGCTCGGCAGACTGCTGTGTTAACAAACCCAAGCCACATGTCAGCATTGCAGAGTATCGGTTCCCATATTTCAGGCAGATGGGAGCAGATTGTATGAGGAACATGCATATAATATGATTACGTCACTGGACAGTCTGCTGAGTCCGTACAGTCGAATGGCTGCCGTCGCAAAATGGTTACACATACCTGATACTGTAGACATGTAGTCCGATGAAGTACGCATCACAAGGGATCACACACACCCAGTGTGAGTGACAAATGTAAGCGGACATGTCGGAGAGCGAGTGGCTGTAATCGTGTTTGTCTACCAGTATGCCAGTAGTGCCCTGTCAAAGAAATGTGGAGTGTAAACGTATATAAGGTGCTGTGACCAGATGTCAGCATTGCTTAACACAGTGCAAACCCACGCACAACAGCTCCCACCTGCTGGACTGTGCCTTACCCGGTTTGTATCCAGAGGCGTCGGCATGTCCACAAACAATGAACCGCCCTACACACATGATGGTAGACGTACCCTGCGCACATAGCTCATGTGACTGAACAACAGACCATGGCAGATGTACAGACAATAGACCGCAAACACCATACAGCACAGACATCCAACAGTATAGCAATGTACTGGCAGATATGCTGTGTGAGAGATGCAACCATATAGTCAAACTGGAGGCTAAGCTCTCTCAACTCAGTACTGGCATAACCAGTCAGGAGGAGAAGGAAACCACACTCACTACAATTCCAGTCTCACATAGACCTACCACGACAGCAAACCAAACACATAATCACACAAAAACATACTCGGAGCCTCTAAATAAAGATCTGCCTAAGCAGCAGAGACCTCCAAAGCAGACACCCAAGCAACCGCTACCCCAAAACAAAACACGTGCAACACATATCTCACAAAGCCAGTGTGCCGAACAGTCACAGCCCTTAAGACTAAACAACACACCTGATACACTTGTAATAGGTGACTCTATCGCCAGGCACACTGACGTCCCGCTCACCAGGCTGAACAAGGAGAGGGTCACGGTGAGCAGCCTGTCAGGCACTAGGATCCACCACATAACACAAGCACTCAGGTCACTCCAAGGCAAGTACAAATATGACTCAGTCATTGTCCATGCTGGTGTGAATGACCTGAGATGTACCTCCCTGGACTACATGAAAAGAGACATAAAGGAGCTCTCTGAGCATGTAGCCCAGGCCGGTATGACCCTGACCTTGAGTAGCATCTTACCCTCACCAAGAATGATGCCACAATATGAAGACAAGATGATCAATTTCAACAATTGGCTTAAGTACTGGTGTCATTCAAAGGGGATCCAATGCCTGTCAGCTTGGGATGATATGCTCGACAAGCCATGATGCTTCGCTAGGGACGGCTTGCACCTGTCACCCCTGGGCTTTCGGATATTGGCAAAGGCTCTTGCTACCCCCATAGTGCCTTTTTTAGGCAAGGCTCTAAAGACAAACCCACCTCCATAGGTATCACAAGGGATAAGAAACTAAGAGTAATGCTACTCAACGCCAGAAGTCTAAACCTCAAGATGCACGCACTCAAAACTCTCCTTAGCATGGAGAACATCGATATCTGTACAGTAACAGAAACTTGGTTCAGGGCTGCCGAGAGCACCCCAGCACTACCAGGTTATACCTCATACCATGCTTTTTGGCCCCAAAACTTGGACCGAACCACAAAAGGAGGGGGAGTATCGATATTCATCAAAGATACCCACACCTCCAGGTTGGTGGCAAAGCACGAAGCATCAGAGACTATCCATGTGCAACTAACAGTGGGTAAAACTGCATCCAGTTTATAGCCTGCTACAGACCACCCTCCCAAACCCAGGAACCCCACTCGGCCTTCCTGAGAACACTGGAAAATATGAAGGTCTCTCCAAACACCATTATATTGGGCGACTTCAACTACCCAAACATAGACTGGGAGCATTACTCTAGCTCCAACCCTAGCCCAAAGGTTCCTAGAATTTATAAACTCAAATGCTATGGAACAACTTGTTACCACTCCCACAAGAGGGGAAAACATACTGGACCTGATCATCACCAACATGGGGACTCTATGCTCCAGACCAGAAGTGTATCCCTCACTGGTAAGATCAGACCATAAACTAATCTCACTGGATATTCACATCCCAACCCCACCCCCTGCCCAGAAAACCACAGTGAAAAACTTCTCTAAAGCAAATTTCACACTCCTCAAAACCGAGGTGGAATCCTTCAAAGCCCCTGGGCCTGTGGAAAATACGGCCCAGACCTCAGAATCCTTTAGAAACGCATTCTATGAACACCTTCAGGAATGCATGGATCATGCGATCCCAAATAAAACCAAGAGCCAATCCTCCAAAGGCAGACGTCCTGTCTGGTGGACCCCAGCCATAAACAAACTATACAATAGAAGGAGGAAGCTACTAAATGATAGAGCAAAATCCCAAAAAGGGAAGGCATCACTGATCAGTATTAGCAAAAAACTACGGGCACTCATAAAATTGTCTAAGGCCAGCTTCGAGAGAAAAATTGCACAGGACACTAAGGATAATCACAAGGCTTTCTTTAGTTATGTTAGGAACCTGGGTGGTAATTACCAGATATGCTCAGAATTAGTCCAAAATGACAAAAATACACTGAACCCACAGACATTGCCAACATCCTAGCTGACAGGTTCAGCAAACTTCTCCCTCCCACCAAAAGGGCAAATATCTATCCCAGCAGAGTGCTGCCCCTGAAATCTCAGATGCTCAGGTAAGAGCCGCCCTCTCCAAAGCAAAAAACACAGCATCAATGGGACCAGACGGTGTCCTGGGCTGCATCCTACATGAACTCCAAGAAGAGCTAAACCCAAACATAAAACTACTGTTCAGTCTCAGCCTTACTACAGGATATGTGCCCAAAGAGTGGCGTACAGCAACAGTGGTCCCTCTCCATAAAGGTGGTGCCTCAACGGATCCTGGAAACTATTGCCCCATAAGCCTGACTAGCTTGGTCTGCAAAGCTATGGAAAGGATCATCATGGACCTTATAAATAAAGATATTGGGGACCTACAGACACTGGATCCTACCCAGTTCGGCTTTGTTAAGGGCAGATCCTGCCTCTTAAACCTGGTTGATTTCTTTGAAACAGTCACCAAGGCCATTGACGAGGGGAAGGTGGTCCACACAGCCTACCTGGACCTCGCAAAAGCCTTCGATACAGTACCCCTCTCACGCATTATAGATAAGCTCACCAGCTTAAATATAAACCCCTATGTCACTAGATGCATTGCAAACTGGCTTAAGGACAGAACCCACATGGTTAGAATTGCTGGAGCCATGTCAGACTCCAAACCAGTTACAAGTGGTGTCCCGCAAGGCTCAGTCCTGGGACCTCTCTTGTTCGGTATATATTTCTCGGAGGTACAGGCCAACACGGAAGGACTGTGGCTGACCAAGTTCGCAGATGACTGCAAACTGGGCACCATAATCGACTCTCCAGCTGACACAAGCATCCTCCAAAAGGGCCTCATAGAAGCAGACAACTGGTGCCAGAGCCATGGCCATGGCCTCAAGCTAAATGACAAAAAGTGTATAGTCATCCCCTTTGGCAAAAACAAAGTGCCCACAAATTACCACATAGGTGGTAATCCATTAAGTATGGAAGAAGTAATTAGGGACCTGGGGACCCAAGTTGATAGCAATCTCTTATTTGACAACCACGTGGCCAAAGTGGTTAGAAAAACATTTTATATAGCCCACCTAATCATGAAGGGATTCACATCTAGATCAGGGGAGGTCATCATGCCTCTTTACTCATCCCTCATCAGGCCCATAATTGAGTACAATGCCTCTTTTGGGATGTACCTTACCAGACACCTGCAGCAACTGGAAAGACCCCAAAAGTACCTCACCAAGAGGATCAAAGGGCTCAAACAGATGCCATATGCTGCCCGGTTAAAGAAACTCCAGCTCTACTCAGTGGCATACCGCCTGTTCAGAGGCGATCTGTGCCTGACGTATAAAGCCATGTCCAACCCAGAATTAATGGATATGCTGCACCTCAGAAAATCCAAATCCCATCGAGCTACGCGCTCGAGAGAATTGAACCTCAGCACTGAAATAAATAGGACATGCTGGAGAGACAGATTTATAACCCAGAGGCTCCCTTCACTCTGGAATAAAATCCCAGTCCAGGTTAGGCAGAGTCCCTCATTGACTTTATTCAAGAGGAATCTTGATGAGTGGATGGGAGATCGTAGGTTTACCCCGGGCATCACTTCTGTGTCACTGTTAGACAGAGGCACAGTATACTAACCTCGAAAAAGGGCATAGCAAAATAAATTTAAAATGGGTGGCGAAAGCCAAACACATTCTGGCTAGGCTTATAAATGCCCTAGGGCAGATAGCCTAGTATGAACCTATGAACCTATGAACCTATATGTCTGAACCACTGGTGTGTGTATGCTTGGCCGTCCTGTGTATCAGTGTGTGAGCATGCCCAGTATGACTGTTGCACATGTTGTAGACTGACAATACCATCATGTGTGTGAGCATGCAAAGTATGGTCAACTGTTTTGCATGTGTCACATGTCCAGATAGTACTGTGTTGCTGACCCCTCCTTTCTACACAGACAAATGACATGCTGTGTCTGCAGGGTAGCTAATGGTCATGTGGCATTGACAGTTGCTACATGTCTGTGTAGCGTGGGGGGACATGCAACCACAGTCCTACACAGCACCGTGGGTGGTGCACATGACTCACATGTGTAGGTGTGATGGTGGGCACAGCCAACAGTTGTACACATCTGCCGCTACTGTACAGTTCTTCCAGGTACTCCATGTCAGTGTGTGGACCTACCTAAATTGCTGGTTGGAGGGATACCAGGGTACGTCAGTTCCCAGCATTAATTACCAGCACAGTGGTGCTGGACATCCTATTTCACATCCTACATCAAACAGCCTGGCCTGCTGTCGTCTGTGTGTGTCATAAGGAGTTGGGGTCTGTCAGTGGGCATATCCATAGGCCATCGTATGTCATTTGTCTGTATTGGTCCACATCTGTCCAGCTGCATGGGACGTGTGTGGGCTGTACGGACACACATGATTGTCAGCCCATAATCTGCAGTGGGTAGGACACCCTGTGTACTACAGGCTACCATTGAGAACCCTGTATGTGCTACAGAGGTCATGGTGCCACTATGGATGTGTACTGTCTGCTGCCCTAACATTTGGCCTCCACAGTCACTTGTATGCTCACATACATACCAGAGCAATGGGTAAGTACACATTGTAATACAACCGCCACTTGTTAGGTCAATAGAGATACCCTAGTTGTGTTACGCATGCACACAGTGCACCTCACTTACATGGCCGAGCACAGGTACTGCCATGTTTGGCATCTGTTGTACTGTGTGCGGGTCAGAGAGGGGAAATCCGTGTGTACCTACTGTGTCAGTGCATATGCCGTGTGTTGCCTCTTTGCCAAGGGCAGGTCATACTGTGCACGGGCTGTCGCCGTCTGTGCCCTACACAGGTAGTTCCTTCACCAAGTCACACTGTGCCTGTACAGGCCCTGGCAGTGGTGTTGGGCTGTGTGGCACTGCCCCATGCCATTTGTGCTGCAACTGTTATTTCAGGCTAGCATTGTGTAGCATAGCAAATAACATAACAACATGTATGCATGTAACTTGTGAATACTGCAGAGGCACTACAGATGTGTCTGGATACCAGAACTGTGAACCGAGCATCACAAACACATGCACATGTATATGTCTTGCCTGTGCATCCGCCTCAGTATGGTGTGAGTGCATTGCTGATGGGTGTTATAAGCCACTACACCAGTGTTTACCTAGCATCCACCACTGGGAGACTGTAGGGGATGTCCACATAGGCATTGGTGTGCTACCGCTGTGTCAGATGCCATATATCGGACACATCACAGCTTCCAGGGCAGACAGCACACACATTCAATGTCGTGCCCTGGCCATCGCATAGGGCCTAGCTGTTGGAGCTTATGCCCCTGCACTGGCTGTAGGCCCTACCCTGCTCCCTGGGTGGTGCTACGTGTGCAGGCTATAGCACCCAGTACCCCAGGGTACTCATCCAGATTCATATTGCAGGCTCACTAATCACGTATGTGGAGGACCTGTACGTGCTCACTACCATGTGTTGACATGGTATCTGTGAACTGGTGCAATACTCTGGATGCAGATGCCTGTGAGATACCCATGATATCCCCAGTTGTGCTGTGTGAGGTACCTGTGGCTAGTACACCTAGGACAACACATCCCATGGTATCCACTGTGATGCGTTCCCCTCGGCCTGTGTGATGTGTTAGGCACAGGTCAACAAGCTGCTGTAGGAGGTCTCTGTCCACCCCATAGTGCTCTAACATCCCCAGCCCATGTAGACCCTGGTAAGTCACCCTTGGTCAATAAAGTCGTATGTCACCCCAGTAAGGGTTGTTCGGCAGCATACACATCTGCACTGGCCCAGCCCCCTGCACATGTTGGTGTATGTTGGCTGCTGCAGCCCATGTCATTTGGTTGGACTGTGTCATGAAATGTCTCTGCAGGTATACACCGGTGGTGCAGAGTGTGGATGACATATGTGTGTATGCTGCTTGCTCGCATTAGTGTACTGTTCATGTGCGGGCTGGCCATGTCATCAGCTGATTGTGCTGATCAACACCTGTGTGTGCAGCCTGGATACCCTGACTACCCCACCACTGCTGTCATCCCTCGCAACGTCACCAGGCAGGTATAGACACACCCCTAGCTGAGGTTTGCTAGGGCAGGAGCACTCCCGAGGCACAGTACTGCAATGTACGTACAGTATGCCTGACCCCTCTCCCATGCTATCATCTATATGCGAGACCTGCACCTGGATGACTACACACATACACTCCAGGGACCAGCAGCACACCCTGGTGATAAATGTGATACACCATAGTCAACCTCATCTGCATAGTATAGTCTTCTAATGAATAGTTATATGACCCATACCAAACCTCCAACATATTAACCACTGCTCAGTGTCGCTCAGATCCACACACAACTGGCAACAGGTGCCCTACCACCACCATATTCAATGTCCCATGGTCTTCCCAGCAACAAAATTACCGGTGTCTACACGACTACAACCCGTGGCCCTGAACACCACAGACGATGTGCATTAACACTACGCCATGGCAGATATACATAGATCCCAGGTTGTCACTTACAGATCATCCGGCACAAGTAATCAATAGTGCTGAATTCCCCAGACATATGTTCACATCTATGTCCACCTCTACATCTACATATATCACATATATTATTTGTGGCAACAACTGAAAGAGCGTGCAGGAACCACCAACGAACAACGATGAACAGCAAAAACTACACGCTGCTGCTGAATCTCTCAGTACAAGCAGCACAAAACCAAAGAACTGCAAACGATTTAATAAAAACTCCAGAATTTAATGGTTTAGCGCTTTCTAAAAGCTAAAAGCTTCATCAGAACCACTGACAGTATACACAAACTTCCTTAAAAACCAAAATCGGCGCCAAAATACAGGAAATGCATTTGTTTTATACATTTGTATTATATGTATTGTATAAAAACTTTTTAAAAAGTTTCTTCTTGTTTTATAATATGGGTATGCCTTTAAACTCAGCATTTCCTGTATTTTGGCGCCAATTTTGGTTTTTAAGGAAGTTTGTGTATACTGTCAGTGGTTCTGATGAAGCTCGCCTTTTAGCGAGAGAAAGCGCTAAACCATTAAATTCTGGAGTTTTTATTAAATCGTTTGCAGTTCTTTGGTTTTGTGCTGCTTGTACTGAGAGATTCAGCAGCAGCGTGTAGTTTTTGCTGTACATATATTATTTGTAGACATATATACATGGACATATATATATATATATATATATATATATATATATATATATATATATATATGTATATATACATACACTCATATACATGTACACATATGTAGATATGGTATTTATGTCACAACAGTGAACCACATGACAGCAATGCATTAGACAGGAATGGGAAGGTAACCACATGTGCCACCTGCATCATGTAGTGTTATTAATATCAAGGCATGTGTGTTATGTTGCATCACACGGGTCAGACCATAGCAAGGGTAAGGGTAGGGCTGCTGACAGTTACTCACCAGACCTATTGGCGACTGTATGTGTTGACAACCCAGTGTCTTGACAGAATATGCGGGCTGTGGGCATTAAATAGGTCAGCAACAAAACAAACTGGACACATCCTGCAGCTAGCCACCCACAGATACCAACACATACAGTATAACTGCCAAACACACACCTGCCATGCCCTGGAATCGAGCATCTACCTGTCTAGTCTACCACACTACAGCATTATGCAGTAACAGAACGCGCTACCGAGTTCAGGCATCACCGCACTCCCACAGGCATACTTCTAGGCGGATGACATCATCCGCAAAGGCAAAGACGCCGATAGGGAATGTATGTGCTGTGAGCCATCTCAAAGCATTGCGCTGTCCCCAGACAGCTGGAAACACACACACACAGGAACACACCTGTCAGGGCTGGGAGTCGAACACCCACCTAACTACCTTATCACACTACAGCAATACGCAGTTACAGAACGCACTACCGAGATTACTGAACACAGCGCTCCCAGAGGCATACTTCTAGGTGGGTGACATCATCCCCAAAGGCAAAGATGCCTATAGGGAATGTATGTGCTGTGAGCCGTCTAAAAGCATTATGCTGTCCCCAGGCAGCTGGAAACACACACACAGGCACACACCTGCCGGGGCTGGGAGTCGAACATACACCTAACTACCTTATCACACTACAGCAATACGCAGTTACAGAACGCGCTACCGAGATTACTGAACACAGCACTCCCAGAGGCATACTTCTAGGTGGGTGACATAATCCGCAAAGGCAAAGATGCCGATAGGGAATGTATGTGCTGTGAGCCATCTAAAAGCATTACTCTGTCCCCAGGCAGTTGGAAACACACACACAGGCACACACCTGCCAGGGCTGGGAGTCGAACATACACCTAACTACCTTATCACACTACAGAATTACGCAGTTACAGAACGCGCAACCGAGATTACTAAACACAGCACTGCCAGAGGTATACTTCTAGGTGGGTGACATCATCCGCAAAGGCGAAGATGCCGATAGGGAATGTGTGTGCTGTGAGCCATCTAAAAGCATTACTCCATCCCTAGGAAGCTGGAAACACACACACACACACACACACACACACACACACACACACACACACACATATACACACACACTTGGCAGGGCTGGGAGTCGAACATGCACCTAACTAACATATCACACTACAGCATTACGCAGTTACAGAATGCGCTACCGAGATTACTAAACACAGCACTCCCAGAGGCATACTTCTAGGTGGGTGACATCATCCGCAAAGGCAAAGACACTGATAGGGAATGTATGTGCTGTGAGCTGTCTAAAAGCATTACTGTGACTCCAGGCAGCTGGAAACACACACACACACACACACACACACACACACACACACTTGGCAGGGCTGGGATTCGAACATACACCTAACTACCTTATCACACTACAGCATTAAGCAGTTACAGAACGCGCTACCAAGATTTCTGAACACAGCACTCCCAGAGGCATATGTCTAGGTAGGTGACATCATCCACAAAGGCAAGGATGCCGATAGTTAATGTATAGAGAGTGAGCAGTCTGAAAGCATATTACTGTCCCAAGGTAGACGTAGACAAACACATGGCAGTGGTGTGATCGGGGCAACTAAATATCTACAGAGCACTACAACAACACTACATAGATACATGACGTGCCACAGACAGTACACCCTTCAAGGCAGTCAACCAGTGTGTTCAATGTAGGCATCCATCGTGACGTGGACAATGGACATCTGTTGCCTGGATGACCACCATCGCTATACAGGATGTCAATGGCCATGCCCATACACAGAGGCACATCACCGACACAAGGTGTCACGGGGCATGCCCACACGCTTAGTATCACACATCCGTTTGGAATGTATTGTGTGTCCATCTACACAACGGTGTACTGGGCATGCTCACACACTTAGCAGTTGCAAAGGGCCATCAGCAGTTGCAAAGGGCCGTCTTGCATGCACACGGATTCTAAACACGGAAGGGCGCAGTTTGGAATGTACTTTGTGTCCATCTACACAACAGCATACTGGGCATGCTCACACACTTAGCGGTTGCAAAGGGCTGTCAGGAGTTGCAAAGGGCCATCAGGAGTTGCAAAGGGCCGCCTTGCATGCACACGGATTCTAAACACGGAAGGGCGCAGTTTGGAATGTACTGTGTGTCCATCTACACAACGGCGTACTGGGCATGCTCACACACTTAGCGGTTGCAAAGGGCCAGCAGCAGTTGCAAAGGGCCGTCTTGCATGCACACGGATTCTAAACACGGAAGGGCACAGTTTGGAATGTACTGTGTATCCTTCTACAAAACGGCATACTGTGCATGCTCACACACTTAGCGGTTGCAAAGGGCCGTCAGCAGTTGCAAAGGGCCATCTTGCATGCACACGGATTCTAAATATGGAAGGGCACAGTATGGTGTTACTGTCTCCAAGTACATGAATGCCACTCACATGTACTGACCAGTACACAATCGGGAGCCATCACAGATGTCTCAGGTTCAGATCACAGAGGTACACACCGCATACATTGTAGCCCTCAGACATCACCATGTCGCAGGACCAGCAATACACTGCCATACATTACCACAACACCGTGTGGCTCATGACCAGTGGACTGTACATAGGTCTGCAGCAACTGTGCAGACTACACATGTACCGACAGGGTTCCATCATGTGTTATGCATTGCAATGATACCACTGTAATGACCAGGTCAGCTCTACACATACCAGGGGCCCTGGGTCTTACACAGCTGTGACAGATGACTGTCGCTGTACACCAAAGATCACACATGTTTGGATATGACATACATGTAATCACAGTGGATATGTGCATGGACCACACACACAACACATATGTACATAGCATAGCTTTTGCTGTCCTCCATGCAGACAAGTGGCTACAGCAATCACATGCACGCAAATGGAAGGTGGGTCCATGGCTGTTGAATGCTAACAGTACATGAGGTAGCAATGTTGACCGAGGACGCATTCCCTCTGTACTAGTTACCCATGACACCCATCATATCTTACAACAGTCCATGTGTTATGCGTGTCATCACACATGTCCACCAATTGCATTGCATACAAACATGGCTACATGACAGGCATGTAGGACCAACACACATGTACAATTTGTAGTGTGCATGCAGCTACCATGCATATGCAGTAGCTGTTATATGTGAACCATCTGTGCCTAACTACAACATGCAGTTGCAATGCAGCCCCATCATTGACACCTGTATATGGTGACATACTGACAGTATGGTGGGATGTACATCAGGTATGGATGGATGTGTGTACATAAAGTGGTGATCCACCTGTGCAGATGGATGTTTGCCGGGGACGGCTCACATGTATGTCACACGCCATCCTACCATTACATGTGCAAACAGTATGCTATGTTACTGTTACTTGACGGTGAAGACATATAACCTACACAGCGGTCAGGTGTTACCGACTGTATGTCACTTGACACCTGTAACACTTACATCCTCCCATGTGCATATAGCACCACAATTGCCGGACGTAGTGTTGGTAAACATAATGCGGCCAATACTGCTGCATGTCTGTCAGACGTATCATCATATCACAGGTGTATCATTCACACTACTGCCATGTGTGTTTGCTTATGTGACCATATATGCCACATATGGTGGGGATTACATCCCAATTGTTACACACCCCTGTACACTGTTGTAGAGATCTGTACATACTGCAGTGTGGAAAGCATTATGTAGGCAAGGGTGGCGTGTGTATCACACACATCAGCTATCCATATGTGTATGACATTTGTGATTTCCACAGTGTGTGTGTGTGTGTGTGTGTGTGTGTGTGTGTGTGTGTGTGTGTGTGTGTGTGTGTGTGTGTGCATGTATGGCTGTCTGGTGCATGAAGTGAGGGTGTATGCTACCATACAGAACACACAGGATCCCTAACCCCTCATGGTGATGCAGTCTACTACCCTGTTGATGCCATAGGTCTCAGCAGTACTCGCTACCTGTACATGTTCTTTCTCTGTGTCGCGTCGCCTGGGTGCACAGTACTGTGAGGGTGATGACCACATAGACACTGGTCCTCACCTCAACACTATGGGGTGTGCGTTACAGTGTTGTTAACCCTGTGAGTGTGGGCATGTTCCTGTAATGTGACAGGGTATGACTGCTACACAGTGAGGCCTCATGCTATCAGGTGGCCTCTAACATTATCATCGGCCGGACCGCTGTGTACAACACCTGCACCATGTCAACATACCTGTGATGTGACTTGGTATGGATGTCACATCTCTAGCCACTGTAGCCTCTTAAACTGCCCACATGCATCTGGATCAGTATATGTGTGGACATCTGTGGTATGTTAGCCTTTCCAACAGTCAGGTTGAGGCTATGTATAGCATGCTGATTTTGCCATACGTGCCTGTGAGTACTCCACAGTTACACATGGGATACTGCAAACACTGCTGCCTGTAGGCACATGCAAGTAGACCATAAGGAGGGTATCAGGGCATCATTACCAACATGCTGTTACTGTTGTTACCAAGACACATACTGTGAACATATAACAATGCATGCTAAACCTGTACTACATGGTATGTCTGGTGCATGTTAACAGTACACAACTAATGTAATATACATGTCTCTCACTATTCTTACACAACTAATGTTATACACACTTCTCACACTATTCTGTTCACCCTGTGCATCAGACCATTTCAGCATGTCCCTGCACCAATGGTGTGGATTACAGGGATGCGGCACAAGCTTCATCATATCCACAGGGTGATAATGTTTGCCAGGGGCATAGGCTGCACCAATGGATGACATCATGTGTGTGGGTAAGGGCCGGTGACATGATTGGACATGTCTGTTCAGTATGCATGTGGTTGTTGTGGTGCCTACAGATGTGTTTGCTGTGCGCGTGTATGTGTGCACACAGTTCTGCCTTTTGTGAGGCCTACACATGGGTATTATTGACAGCTCCAGATTGTGCAGACCAGGTTGTACAGTTCACTGTGTCCGGCCACGTGACCTGTGCCTGCCAGGGGTTGCACAGGCACTACCAGGCGGAGGTATAGATTGGCTACTGTCCGATGACACATGTCCACTGGAACCGTGTCCCCGCTGGGAATGTCCAGGGCCATGTCCACGTGGCCTGCTGTGTCCCGGTGTGGACAGCGCAGCACCAGCTGCACTGCTACTGCTACCGGCACTATGGGAGCGGGCATGTGAGGTGGCACGCTCACGTTGACCTGCACTAGGTGGTGCAGCTGGTCTACGTCCACATGGCCTACGCCTCACTCCTATCAGATGTTCCAGAACAGACAGCTCATGCTCGCTGATTGCCATGCCACGATCAAGGATTCCGACCATGTCACTCAATCGCCTATCCAGAACATCAGCGATCTGCTGTTGAGCATTTGCCAATGTCTGGATGTTGTCATTTAGGGTATGGATAGCAGCACTCTGCAGCCTCTGCCCTTCTCTGTTCTGCCGTTCAGCACGTGCTTGTGCCACCATTACAGTCTGGAACATGCGTCTTGTGATACCAGCTGCTGCGCTCTGTCCTGCAGGTGCATGTCTTCCAGAGGTCCTCCTACGAGCAGCACCGGCCGCATGCCTGTGTGGCACATCTGCTGTCATTACACTGACACCATGGTGTGGAGACACATTCTGTAGCCACCACACATTCCTGTTCCACGCTAACAGACGCTGACTGTCCTTCCTCTATGGCCACTGGTGATGCGATATGTGTTGGCAGCAGAACTGTGTGCGGGGAGGAGGGGGACATAGCTGGGATGGCAACCATTGGCATAGATTCAGCCCCTGACAACCCTGCCTGTACCTCATGCATATGTTCATCACTGCTAGTATCTGTGGGGACACTACCATCAGATGGACCACAGGAGGGTAACGCACCTACATCACCTGTGAATGCAAAGAAAGACTAAATTACAATCGACACACACACACACAAACACACACACACACACACATACACACACACACACACACACACACACACACACACACACACACACACACACACACACACACACACACACCATGCATGTGAGTAGACAGACGGTATGCAGCATGCCTGTGATACAGCAGATGGCATGTATCTCAGACATTAATAGTGTTAGTTACCATACCTCCCTGGGTTGCACACTACAGCAAGCAGGTGTCATATCAGTAGCCATGCAGTCCACACAATCATGGTAGTATGCATGCATCCCCGTGATACACCATGTGGACCAGAACAGGATAACAGTACACATGGCTGACGTGACCTTGACATGTAATCTGCTGACGTGTGCATTAACATGCATACGTGTCTGACACAATGTTGTCCTGACACATGTACAGCATCGTAATGGGCATCACATTGCGGTGTTGTCTGTATGCCCTACAGATAGAATGCATGTTTAGTAAATGTGCATGAGCATGGAAGGGTAGTGTGAGCCATCTACATTGCTATACAGTGTGAAGTACAGACACTGTGCCATTGCATGGCATCATGAGACATCTATATTGCTATACAGTGCATAATATGTACACATTGCATAGCCATAACTGCATGCATACCTATGACATAACTGTGGAATTTGACCCACAATGCTGAGGTGTATACACACCAAACCATGCTGTGTCATGTGACAGGTCACTGGACGACCTGCAGTTGACACCCCTGCACAACTACTACAGAGTCTTAGCTGCCTGGCAACCATGTCCACACATAGCAGACTTGTCAATTCACCATGTCCCACATGACATTGATGTACCACACACACGAGGTGCACAGCTAATGGTGATGTCCTACAACAGCAAGGGAAATGTACAGTATATGTGGCCTGATGTGGTGTCAATGTCTGTGGAAGCTGTACAGGTGACTACTGTCATATTATGACACAGTTGTGATGTTCAACACATCTTATATGGTAGACGTCGGTGACACCTCCAGTAGCTGTGCACAGGCTTTCAGGATGTCAAGTGTACCACATCAACTGTATAATCAGTCAACTAAGGCTATTATTGGACCATGTGTGGACAATGTGAAACAGGGTGTATAAACATCACATCTACTGTGTGGCTACGTGTCTCTGGCCATCCCCATTGCCATGTGTGCACATGTGATGGCCAACTGTGTGTGATGGCCATCTATCACACATGTCTGTGCTGTCCCATATGACATACACCCATAGATGTCAAATATGTCACCATCCACAGGGCTATGCAGACAACGGGTTGTATGTTTGGTATGTGGGGTATGGGTTATGGGATAGTGTGACAGTATTGCAGCCAAATCACTATGTGTCTGGGACATGTCAGATGGCACATCACAATGTGTGCACCCATTGCAGGGGCATATAACACAATGGTGACTTCTGTGGGCTGCCCATATCACAGCACACTGTGTGGTACTGTTTGCGTACCACATGTGTTGTTCCAATGTATAGTACATATGCCTCCATTGTAGAACACCTCCACCATTGTATGCACAGCTGTCCACACATGTAGCAATGACAAATACTGTGGTTTCATGTCAGTGTATCATTTTGTTGGTATATATTGCACATGGGTGGTCTATGTGAATGATGGGTGATGCGACCTGTATATCATGACTGGAACGATCATCAAGTGTACAAGTGTTAACTGGCCACATGGCAAATAGATATATGCTTTAACATGCCTGATACTGATGACAGTCTCACCTGCAATGGACTTATGTCTGTGTGGCATGCCAGAGGTACCTGTATAGGGGTGACAGCAGTATGAACATTATCCATGACTGTATGACAGCCACAGGGTGCACTGTGCATGTTAACACATTCACCTGTACAATAGCATATAGTATGCACATGTGTGCATACACAGGGTAGCATACTGTAGTATGCAGCATGTGTGTCCACATACCTTGCATATGTTGTTACATTACGTAATGTACAGTGACACATGCAACTAAATGGGATATAATAGCCATATGTGCAGTACTGACTTACCAGGCAACTTCAGGCTCATTGGTTGGGAGACACCCTCCTCCATGATGGCAGCTAGTGTTTGTGGATGCTGCTCTGAGGGTGTCCCCAGACTGGCCAGTAGCTCCTCGGTGTGTGTGAGTGGGGGCTGGGTTGGTGGCCCACCACCTGTTCCACCTTGTTCCCTGGTGATTGCAGTGGCACACTGTTTTGCATTTCGTATCAAGTCTGTGCAGTGTCTGCGCATCTGCTGGTAGGTGCAGTTATGGCCACCCACATCGTTCACCCTCCTGTGAAGATCCTGCCACAGGTTGTCCTGCTGCTGTGCATGCTGTGGCACATGGCTGAACAACACCTCATAGTTCTCATGGAGGTACGGGATGAGGACATCATCCTCCTGGCGGCAGTATGCTGGCAGGCGTGTACGAGGCATTATCTGTAAGACATAATGATGGTGACAGGTCACAGTTTCAAAGATGTACAGAGATGCTGCTGCACATACATTTCTAGTAAATCTAGTACATCTGCAGTTATCGTTGCAAATCATCATGACACTGACATGACCAACATGTTTGTGTCACACACATGTAACACTCATTATACATTGGATATCATCACCATATATGTGTGTCTCCTCATTACATTGTTCATACTCCATGTGAATGCTGTCTTGATGTGGGCATGTCTGTTTGCCTGCACTGGTGTTCTTACCTATCAGCACATGCCTGGATATGTCCACGGTATTGCTGTTGACCTTGATGCTGTGTATATGTCACATATCAACACATACACAGCCTTAATGGACTTGAGCAGTGACAATGCACACATACACATGGAAACCTTTGCATGCATGTGTTTTGCCATGTACATCTGCACAGCACTGTACAGCTGTTCAACATCCTGCCACGGATTGCCTGTGTTGCACATGTGATAGACATGGGACAATGGCTAATTGGACATCATTCGCAGGGATGGTTATCAACAATAGCATGTACGGGCAAGGTTTCCTAGCTGTATCCGACAGCCATTATGCCACCGCGAGGTGCATCAATGCCACATTACTGATCCAGACAGTTGATGCTACATCTACCATGCGGCCATCACACCATGTATGACAGGGATGACATGTGCAGCTTTGATGGACAGGGTTGCATAGTATGGTGGGAGTATGTCACATGTATGGCACAGGGATCTGTCCAGCATGTGGCGATCCTAGTAGTAGGATGATGGCTGCCCATGACGTATGTCATTCAGATCAGGATATGGACATGTAGCATGTCCAACATCATAGTGTAACAAATGTCTTTAGGCAAGGTAGACAGCATGCTGCATAGTGGAGGTGAGGATTGTGAAGGCTGGTATCGCACATCCACGCATGGCCAATACCCCTTAAAGGTGATATGTGATCCAATATTGGTCACCCAAGTGCTGTGTATGCCTGTCCAATGATCTCCGTGCTCATGGATGGCACCCTGTCATGACATGGGTACCTCGTATGACTACCTAAGGGGCCTGAAGATGTCACCAACTCAGAGAGGTGTACTGCACAGCACCATCCCTTACACAGTGTCCATAATGTTGACCACAGCCTAGGTGGTAGTTAATGGGTACAGGGATATTCACCTAGCGGTGGCAATGCTGATATCATCCATCAGAATGTGCACATATGTCACACACCTCACCCACACAGCCCATTCTGTTTGTTGTTCACAACACTGAGACAGCTATTGCTCATAGGTCATGGCCATTCACATCCTTACATACACATATGCCTGACATTTGTCTGTGTGGTATGGGCTACAATGAGGGTGGAGTACAACACATTAACCCTGCTTTAATGTAGCTGGCACTGGTGTGATATGCACATGTCACTCTGGCACCTTTTGTAGTGTTGATACTGTCAACAGGCCACTGGTAGAACACTCCTGTGACATACAAACGTATATGTAGTCAAACATCCGTACTGTTATGTACATCTGTACTGCTAACATCTACATTGATAATGGTTCATGGACTTGCAGACCATACTCAGCAGGATTATAGTGCGGTGCCACTGCTTATGACTGTCGTCACCACTTGTGGGTTGATATTATCCAATACCCTATCTGTATTGTATGCTCATGCTCAACACTTGTTCAGAACTTGTGAGCATGTCCTGAGCTACTGATTAATATAGCACCCATTCCACACCATTTCTCACAGGTACACTGTCTGTCCTTACATTTCCAGCTTGCTTACAGTACAGCAGCTGTTGTACACACGTAAACCACATATCTTGTGAGACATGGTTGTATATACAGGCATGTCCAACTGTCATGTACCAGTGCTATTGCCTGTCTATATGCTGAATATGTTGTACATGTGGCAATAGAGCAATTGTCTCATGTACACAGTCAATGCTCACCTCCCAACATACGACACTACAGCCTGTGGGGGATGCACATATGCAGCCCTGCTGGGGGTAATGCTGTCACCAACCCTGACTGCACCTGACAATCATGTGGGGATGTGTAACATTCGCAACACACCCCACTCATCACATAGCCTCACAAGATCTCCACCACAGGCCGCACATACGAGGACAACTGTGCAGTACCTCTCCATACTCTGTGTAGGCAGCAAAGGCATCCCCCATCACCAAAGACAGCAACAACAACTTATAGCCCACCAACTCATGTGTGCCCATCACATACACAACACACCTGTCATAGGTGACTCTGTAGGCGGTCACAGTGATGTTCCACTCAGCAGGCTATACAAGGTGATAGTCGCTTACATCTTGCTGTCGGGTAACTGGTTCTGCAACATAACCTATGCATCCATGCCACACCTCACCAGGTACAATGTGACTGTCATTCTCCATGTTAGTGTGACTGGCCTGAGATGCAACTTCACAGACTATGTGTGGAAGGACATGCAATAGCTCACCGGTCTTGTAGCCCTGCAGGTATGGGCAAAGCCCTGGGGAGCATTATGCATTCATCCGGACCTGATACCACTGTACAATGACTGACTGTGTCACTTCAACAGTTGCCTAAGCTTCTGCTGTCATTCCACAGGCATCTGGTATCTGTCCGCTTAGACTGACATAGTCAAACAACATGATGCTTTGGCACAGATGACCAGCACCTGTCAGCCCTGGGAGTACAGATCACATGTAAGGCTCTTGCTGCTTCTATACTGCCTGTCTTGCACAGTTTCCAATAACATTCACCACCAGAATGGGAACTGGCAAGCAAAACATGGGGTCATGTTTTGCAATGCTTGACATCTTCATCTCTGACGCATGCAGGCAAGGCATTCCTTATAATGCACCACTTCAATATCTCTGCAGTGACTGGGACCTGCCTCTAGGCTCTGCAGAGCACACCTGCAATGACAGGTTATACACAGACCATACCTTTCGATCATGTAACCTGGACCGGCACACCCACGGCTGAGGTGTTCCCATATTCCACTATGTTGTAAATACATCCTGGCTAGTTGCTTAGCACAATGCATCAGAGGTGCTCCACATGCAACTAACTGTGTCCAGAACTGCTATACACATTGTAACAAGCTACGGATTCAACAACATACCCCACGGTTACCAGACCTTATTTCTTGGTGTACTGGACAGTAGGGCTCAGACAGGTACTACTGATGTGAGACTGACACTAACCCACACTTAAATGGGATAGCCACTCATGTACCGACACATTAGGCCAACAATGTCCGTGATTCATAACCTCCACTCGGCTGGATCAACCCATACACACCACCTCCAAGACCAACAATATCCTTGACATGGACACTACCAACATGTGACTGGTGTTCCACACCTGGGGTTATCCCCTCATTGATGGATTCCGAACATATGCTAATCACCCTTGTTAGCCACATCCCGGCACCACACCCTTCACGGCATACACAGTACATGAGTACTACCACACCTACTACAGGCGTCTTATGACAGCGGTAGTTAACGTCATGACACCCGTGCAGATGGACAATGCACATACAAACACTGAAACATACCCCAGTGCATTTCATTAGCATGTACACGACTGCATGGATCATGCTATTCCACACAGAGCCATGATACCCACCAGATAATGGATGCCACTCTGGGGGTCCAGTTCCATGGACATAATTTACAACAACAGGTGGAGGCTGTTGCAAAGTGGTGTACAATCCCATGGGTGGAGTAGCTCACTGGTCAGCCTCGGTAGGGCCACAGGATCCCTCTTCACATACTCCAAAACTAGCTACGTAAACATTACTGTGACACATTCCGGGGTATACCACAAGGCATTATGGTGGTATGTCAGTAGTCAATGGCAATACCCACATCTGCTCTCACATACAACAGTTACTCAGGAACATTACAGAACCAGGTGATGTTGGCAACATGCTGGTGGATGGATTCAATGCTAATTTACACCCTCTCACTCTCTACAGGGCCACAATCCATGCAGGAACATTGCGGTGTCCCTGCGGTCACACCTACACAGTAGTAACCTGCATTCTATATGTCCTGGGACACTGGCCCCATGTGACCATCCAAAATCTCAGGCTGTGATGTCCACAAACCTCTGATCGACATGTTTCCCCACTAGGCCACCATATTCAGTAATAGCATTGTATCAGACATTGTGGCCCCTGAATGGCACACAGCAACAGTTATCACACTCCACACAGGTGGCGCCACAGTGCACGAGTGGGACTATTGCCCTACACACCTGACTGGACTGTTCTGCAAGGCTATGGGGCACATCATCATGGACGTCATTCACAGAGACATTGTTGGGCTCCGGTCCTTTGATGCCACCCAGGTTGGACTTGTTAGGGCCAGAGCATGGCTCCTACACCTGATGGACTCCTTTCATACAGTTACCAGGGTAGTTGATGATGGTACAGGGGTCCACACAGCCTACATTGTCCTCTCATTGCCTTTCAGCACCATTCTCCATTCTGGTATTGACAACATACACATCCACCTGCACATCGAACCCTATGTCTCAGGAGGTTATGCAAAGTGGCTCATGGACAGGACACACACAATGAGAGTAGCATACCATAGTACCTACTGTATTTCAGTTACACTTGGTATACCACAGTCCTCAGTCATAGGGCCCCTCATGTTCAGTATATGCTTTCCTGAGGTACAGGCTAGCACAGAGGGACTTTCCCTGCCTAGCTTTACAGACCACTGCATACAAAGTGCCATGATTGATCCACCAGCTGATACTGACTCCATCCATAAGGGTGCCACTGTGACGGATACCTAATATCAATATCATGGCCTCAAGCTGCATGACACGAGGTGCATGAACATCCCCTTTGCATTACACCATTCACCCACTGACTATCACATAGGTGGTAGTCCCCTACATACATGTCACATTTTATGTGTTCATAGTACACACGTATGTCACACCCACTCCTGTGATAATCATATTGCCACTGTGGCGTGGATATCCTTCTACATGGCCACACTTATCTGTACTGGGTGTGTAGCTGGTACATAGGCATCCATTGCACCTCTGAACTCCAGACATTTACACACATTCAGGGTACAACACCCCATTTAGGGTGTACCTTACAAAACAGCTATGGCTTTACATACCACAACATTAACATGCCATGACGTTTATTGAGCTCCGATGGTTAAAGTATGTGGCTGAACTACGGACACCACGTCTGTACACATTTGCATACTACATACTCAGGGGTGACCTCTGCTGAACAGACAGGACCCAAGTCCACAACAATATTAATGGATATACTCCACATACGCAACATAAACAAAAGCCACTGTGAGCAACATGCCCATGGATATGTGCACACATGCAATGATGAGTGGGATGTGCTTGAGGGTTACATTCCCAAACCAGACACTCACCATGCTTTGGAACATGATTCCTATGTACATCACGCAGGACACTCAGTAGCACTGTTCATGTGATACCTCATTTGGTGGATGGGAGACACATGTACACCAGGGATCACTGCAGTGGCTGTACTGTGCAGAGGTGCAGGTAACACATAGCTCTGCTGTTCACAGGACACTACCCTAGAGAGGTGCCGCTGGTGTGAACACTGCAGTTGTGCTTACACATAGACTTGCCAGACTGAATAGTACCCCATTATGAACCTGTGAAGCTATTACATGTCCTTTGCGCATGGTTAATTGAGTAGCCCTTCCATTTAGATTAGCTATCATGCTATTACAGTGTCCCATGACTACAAGCCATATGTATCCTGTTATTGTACATTGTACATGCCAATAGACGATACCTTTGGTATGCATGATATGCCTGTTATGCTGTGTAGCATATCTGAAATATCTACCTACAATACTATACATTACACATATTTTACATAGTATCCCATAATGCAAAGCATACTTGCACAGCGGGACCACCTTAGACATGTCATTGTCGTTATATGCCCATGCATATGCCTACTGTGACAGTATATCAACATATACTATCCCCTACTATGGCACGTACTTGTTGGACATACCCTACCACTGATGGTGGGTGGTATGGAATTGTTGTGTTTAAAGCCCTCATGTCGCATCCCTTGTGGTGTCTGTGATGTTTACCTTGTGGCCCACTGCAGGACGCACAATTTCTACAAGCATTAGTATGCTCAGCAAGATATCACTACATGAATACCTTTTCCCACTTTATGCATTGTGGACACTTTTAATTAATACAAAACAGGCTATACATACACTAACATAATTAATACAAAACATGCTATACATACACTTACATACCGAGTGTTCTACATACCTTGTTATCATTCCAGACTTTCATATCTATCTCTCTTACACTGTTTAAACAGTTCTATGGTATGAGCATACGGTTTGAATGTCTGGCAAGTCATCCTTATATACATCGATACCTGTAACATGTGGTTTCCTGCTGCCAATTGGTGTTCCTGAGTGACTTATTACTTGCACATCAGCTGTGCAGCTACTCCATTCGCCAATTACGTGGCAACAGTGGGGTATAATTGAATTCTCCACTTAGGCATTGCCCATTTGCTCTACCTTCGGGGAGACGGCCTGTATTGTGTTTTGTTGTGTGTAATTGCAACTGCTATGTGTAGAGACATGTATAGTTAGGATTCATGTCCCCCATGAATTGTGTGTGATGGCTAGAGTATGTGGTTCTACATGTGAATGTACCTGTCATCCCAACTGTCTGATAAGGGACTATTGCAAACAAAACCTGTAACATCGCCGTTTGTTCCATTATACAATGGCTACGATTTTGCATGGCGCCTTTAAATGTGTCTCTCACAAGGTATGTTAATGCTTCTGCAGATGTAATTGACTGACTGGATGTTTGTGCTGTAATTACAGTCTGTATTGCTATAGTTTCTAGTGTGGGGGATGTAGGTGGGTGTACGTAGCATATACAGGTTTGTGGGGTTTGCATTTCTACATATTCCATATATATGTGTGTGGGCTCCTTCCCTAATTAAAGAGCTATCAGTTAGTAGACTTATGTTACGGAATTATACATTGGGCCATTGTTAATTGATTCCTATATAGTATGCAGGTGAAGTTGATCCTTCCATACCTCCGGAATTACAGCGATATGTAATGGGATATTTCTAAAAGACAGCTATCCCGTGTATTTCTGTCGCAGATATTTGCAGTCATTGCAGTTGTGTTGGTAACAGAACCTCTTTGGCATGGGTTGCCACCTTTTCAAATGGCCATTGTGGGACACTTGCAGGACACACATCAGTGTTTACAGGCCGACACATACCCACGGTCAGTACACAGGATAGCACATACTTTTATCCTCAATACATACTTATTGTTGTGGGTCTTTGGCTACTTATCATATTGCATGTAACATTTACGTATCCTACATACAGGCATAACTATTTAATGCAACTATTACATATTATATGGGATATAATAATGTCCTACAATCTCGGACAGTTGCCCTTTGTAATGTTTTATGTCAGGACACAACTGCCCAGGGAGGGGCTGTCCCTCCTAATTTGGGACAGGTGGTAACCGTATCCATACGGCTATCTATACTCACACCTGCCATAATGATCTACATCTGAGTTGGCACTAACAGATACACGATGCGGACACACACTCATACATTACAGTCACACGGACACACACACAGCACCCTCCACACACATACACAGACTACAGCAATCACAAACTCAGTCGAACACAGTACCTATGTGGACCACAACACCGGCAGCGGTAACTAAATGTCCCTTCATATCGTGATAATATTACTCGCGGATCTACTGTTCTGGTACTGTGTTCTTTCGGTCTTTAAGCCTCGTGGTTATGCATGCCGGTATGTGACACATTCCATAGCTGGTGTTATCCTATTTATTTGTACCTCTAAGGTTTTCTGAATGTCATTGACCTATCTATTTATTTGCAGATATCGGTGAATCTGTATATATCAACATATATCTCTCTATCGCCCTTTCTATCTGTATTATATATATATATATGTATATATGTGTATATATACATATATATATATATATATATATATATATATATATATATATATATATATATATATATATATATATATATATATATATATATATATATATATATATATATATATATATATATATATATATATATATATATATATATATATATATATATATATATATATATATATATATATATATATATATATATATATATATATATATATATATATATATATATATATATATATATATATATATATATATATATATATATATATCTAACAGGGAAAGTGACAGGCAAGCTACACCTTTCATTGTGTACTTGTCGGTGTATACTGTTTCCTGGACTCCGCACGTTTGTGTCTGTACCTGTCACATTACACACCTGCCGTAGGTACATCTTGGCTACCATGGTGTTAGGTGATTGTATACATGATTGCGTGTTCTACTCCTGGCAGTGGTCATTTTACCCTTCAGAGCAGGCGCTATTAGTACAGGGGTGAATAATGCTGGTTTCACCTGTTCTGGACATCATTGACCATGATCTGCACGATATTCGGAGAAGCTTAGCCCTGTTTCACGCATATCCGTATAGTCATTTAAAATGATGCTTACCAGCAGTGGTCAACTCATATTCCTGCTAACGTGTGCTATACATGATCTGATGACCTGCATCCGACATGCATTACTTGTGCCTTCGGGATTACGTTATATCCCTTGCAGGACGTTGGACCAGGAACATGCACTACGGTCACTGCATTTACCACTTGGCCATCTGGGATTTGTACACGTGTTATGGCATTTTGTATGTGGAGTATATTATGGCTGTTACTCCATACTGCACTCACATGGGTAACTCAGTTAGTTTACATATGGATGAGTCCAGTTAATGGTATGTCCATGTGATGTTTACTGGATGTGCTCCGGCACTGGGTATGTATATCACAGTGAGCCACACAGGATAATGTGCTACACCTTCAAACGACCGTAGGTGGTGATGAATACCTGTCATGGGTACACCCCATGCCTTAACACAACATCCATGATTACATTATGTGGAGCGCCTTATTAACACAACAGGGAATCCATGTAGAGTGTGTGCGGAACAGTGCTTACACACATGTGATCCCGCGATTGCCTCTGCTCCACTAAGCGATGGTTGGTTACTCGATGTTGTGGCGACAGCAGAAACTGTTTGCCTCGTTTGGTGTTTGGCCTCTGACAATCAGGCGTGTACCTACCGATGTACCTGGGGACCTATACACACAGCACCAACATATGCTGATAGGCGCATGTACTGTTCAGGTGTTGACATTCCTTGTTCCAATAGCTGTTGTGTGTACAATGTTTGAGGGCTGCCTATGTAGGATTCACACAGTGGGCCACCTATACATTGCAATTTACAGGTGGTCGTGTGTGTGTGTGTGCCGTCCATTTTACTGTGTGTGCAGGTGGAGA
Organism: Protopterus annectens; assembly: GCF_019279795.1. Taxonomy (NCBI): domain Eukaryota; kingdom Metazoa; phylum Chordata; order Ceratodontiformes; family Protopteridae; genus Protopterus; species Protopterus annectens. The sequence goes on from NC_056736.1 coordinate 230,175,340, forward strand.
GGTGTGCCAGTCCATAGGGGCCTACACTGTCAGAGTATGTACTGTATGTTCCCTCTTTGTCAAGGTGCAGGCATATTTGGCATGCCTCTGTCTGCCTACAGGGGCTGGCACAGTGTGTTTGTGGTCTGAATCCCTCTCTGCCTGTGATGGCCTTGGCAATTGCGGTGGGCTATGGGGGCCTTCACCATTTTGTCCCTGCTGCAGCTGTTTCCGCAGGATCATATTATGTAGCATGGCACATACTATGAAGATGTGGGCACACGTGCCTGGAGAGTACTGCAAGGCTCCACCAGATGTGTCCAAGCAATGGAACCGTGATTTCAGTATCCCGAACACACGCTCTATGATGATTCTGGTTTGTGCGTGTGCCTCATTATGGTGTTCTTGCATGGATGTGTGTGCATTTCTGATGGGAGTCATCATCCACGGCTCCAGTGCATAACCAGCATCCACCACAAGGTGGCCATGTGGGATGTCCCCCCTGACAAATACCTGATACAGCTGTGAGGCATGCCAGATATGGGAGTCATGGTAGCTTCCAGGGCTGCCAGCACACACATCCATGATAATGCCCTGGGCATTGCACACGACCTGGCAGTTGATGGAGTGGAATCCCTTGTGGTTTATGTAGCGCCTACCATGCTCACTGGGTGGTGACTTGATATGTATGTGAGTGCAGTCTATCACACCCAGTACCTCTGGGTAGTGTGCCACACTGTGGAAGTGACGCATACTGCTGGCCAACTCCTCCTGAGTTTGGGGGAAGTATATATGCTCATTGGCATGTGGTAACATGGCATCCAGGAACTGGTGTAGTACCCTGGATGTTGATGCCTGTGAGATCCCCATTATATCTCCAGTTGGCCTTTGAAAGGTACCTGTAGTTAGTATTCACAAGCTTACACATACCTTGGTGTCCACTGGGATGGGTTCCCCTCTGTTGTTTCTGGTTCTCAGGCGTGGCCGGCACAGCTCAACTATTTTCTGTAAGATGTCCCTGTCCACCCTGTAATGCTCTACTATCTCCAGATCATGTAGCCCCTTGTAGGTTACCCTTCGTCTGAACACTCTTCTCCTCCTCCAGGGCCTGAGGTGGTTGTCGGCATCATCCTCCACAACACCGTCAGTCTCTAACACATGGTGATGAATCACAGCTATGGCAGCTCCCAACCTGTACATTTTAAAAGTTCCCCATGTGTTTACACCTATGGTGCAGTGTTTGGGAATACACAGGTGTGTGTAGGGTGCTTTCACACTTTATACTATTGTGCTGTGAATACCGATGATGTGATAGGGTGTGTATGTACGATCGTAGCTACAGGGTATCTTATGTGTTTTACTACAGGAACTACTATTGTGGTGCCTTTGGTGTTGAATTACATTTGGCTGCCGTGGATTACCTCTTGCCCTTCCCTTTACTTTTCTGCACATTTCACCTACCATTTTCTGGCATACATCCAGCAGCCTGCTTTCATTTGTACTTTCCTAGATCTGGCTTATCTGGAGTAATGTGTTCTATTGCCGGTCTACTGTAGGTTTGCTTTGCTCTGCTATGACAGTTCTCCTATCTTTGCAATCCAATGCCTACTCTCCTTTATTTGCAATCTAATGCCTCCCCTATCCTGTTTTGCAGGTTTCTGCAAGCAGACTTGTCAGCTACCGTCGATTGGCCGCCATGAGTTGATAGGTGTTAATTGCTCAGTTGTACTCCAATTACTCTACTGTGACACTTCCTTCTTTTCTTCCCCTGACCTTCCTGTTCGTGCTATTGTTCGCAGTGCGTGCATCCACTTACCGGGTTTTGGGCACGTTTTCATCCCCGTACACATGCGCTTTCGGGCACCATATGTGCTCTCAGCTAAACAATTCTATACCTACCTTCCCACCCCTGTCCTGCAGCTTTGCTTAGCAATGGCCAGGCCAGACTTGCATTGCTCCAATGTGCTTACAGCTATGGTGGCACACCCCTCTACTGATGTCATGTATCACTTCTGAGCCACTCCTCAGTGTTATAGTGCTGCGCCGTATGGTACATCCTTCATCCGGCGGGACGTTTGAGATTCAGTATTACCTGCCTCATTTGCATGGCATTGACTACTAATTCATAGTTACCACGCCAAACACTATCGCAGACCCTTAGCAACCCTTGCACCTTAGTTGTGGTGTACCATGCATACCATTGCGTATTATGGTGAAATCCTGATTTGTATTGCATTGCGATTTTATGACATTTGTATATATTTTCTTTGTGTTCCAATTTGCGCACACATGCCCTGCGGTTGTACTGTGCGTTACTGTGGACATGACATGAAATGTTGTTTTTTAGGTGTTGTGCATCTTTTCTTATGCCATTGGCTGTGTATTTAGCCATTGGTATATGTTAACTTTGTAATACATGAGTCTGGTCTGCTTCCATAGCTCCGATGTTCTGTTTGGGAAAATGTAAATCGTGTTTTTTGGTTTACATTTCCGTGGGCTTACGCTATGCCTACACCACTTCATGAATTGCTATATGCCTTCATTTGCATGGTGCGACACTGTGCATGGGGGGATTTGCATACCCAAGCCAAGGGCTGCGCAGTTCTGGCGTACGCCGGTAGTGCACATGGAATTGGATCATACCTGAATCGCTCAGCGGCCATATTTGGCATTATACTGCCTACGCTATGCCTGCACCTGGAGCAAGCTTCATGAATCCCATGATATGTTTTATCTAACAATGGATTTACTGAGAATCTGAAATAGTATACACACTTTGTAGATGATGTATTTCTGTTGTGGGATGGCACTATTGAACATCTGATTGACTTTATTGCATATCTCCATGCCACTACTAGTTTCCTTAAATTTACACATAAATATTCTTATAGTGACATTGATTTCTTGGATGTTAAGATTAGTAGAGGGGAACTGCATACAATACATACAGGACTTTATAGGAAGCCGGTTAGGAGAAATGACATCCTACATAATAGTAATATGCACCCTCGACATATAAAGAAAAATGTCTTGAAGGGACAGGTCTTCAGAACAATGAGGCTTTTCAATGATGATGTCGATCTGGAAAGGGCACTATCAAATCTTAAAGTTGAATTCCTTAGTAGGGGCTACAAAGCTGCAGAGATAGATAGCTGTATCACAGAAGCCTGGAGAGAAAGGCAGATTAGATGCAGGCCATATTATGTAGAAGAGACTCCTCTTGAAATAAACTCAAAACCAAATAGAGTGAAGTCTAGTGAGTTTAGGGTCACCCTGCCTTACTCCAGTGATATTAATAGTATATGTGATATTGTGAAAGCTAACTGGAACATTCTAAGAACTGTAGATAAATCTGAAAATGTGATAGGTGAAACACTGTGCTTTTCATTTAAGAACAACACATCCCTTAAAAGGCATCTTTGCTATAATCTAAATAAGAACCAAGGACTTCCTTCAGAAAGAAATGGTACACATAAATGCAGATATTTTAGTGCATATAAATATGTATATACTGGTGAATCTTATCAGCACCCTATATTTAAGCAATAACCCACACCTGGGCATGGGTAATGCTGGATTTACCCATGGCTGATGTGGTTTGGTGATGAGGGCGAAGCCCGAGTGGCCAAACAAAGACAACTGTGGGTAAATTCAGCATTACCCAAACCCAGAAATGGGTTATTGCTATTATACAATGACATTATTTAAGAAAAAAAATACTTACTTTTCTTAAATAATGGCTTTGTATAATGCCTCCGTGCTGCCCTTTCGCAGCTGTCTGGTATTCTGTGGCAGTTCTGATGTACTGCACATGCATATGCAGTAGATCAGAGCTGTGGGTGGAAGCAATGGAGAAAGAAAGATCTCTGTTGCTTTTTACAAAGTGTCTCACTGTGTTAAAGGAGTTGAACATAGCGAGACAGCTTTAAAAAAAGTAACGAAGAAAGGAAGATCTCCGTTATTTTTTTTAAAGCTGTCTCACTATATTAAACTCCTTTAACATAGTGTGACAGTTTCTAAAAAGCAACTGAAATCTTTCATTCTCCATTGCTGTAAAAAAAAAAAAAAGAAAGAAAAAGAAAAAGACATACTAATGGAAAAAGTCCAGGCGACCTGACCTTTTTCCATTAGTATAAGTTTTTGATTTACAATGTGCACACTGGAATATTAATGGGGGGTCACTGTATAATACACTTCAACATTGACTTCAATTTTTATGCTGATTGTAGGACAAAAAATGTGGCTTATTTCAGTTTCTGTAAGATAGGTTATGCATACTACATTGGTATAACCAATTGTATGCTGAAAGACAGGATGCTTGAGCTTGAGCACTACAGGGATATACAGAGCACAAAAGAAACTGGTGCCTTGGCACAACATGTTTTAAAAGAAGGAATGAATCACATCTTTAGTTTCTTTGTATTAGAAGTGTTAGCTGAAGGTATAAGGGGAGGAGACTTTAAATGTTTTAAAAGAGGAATGACTCACAGCTTTAGTTTCTTTGCATTAAAAGTGTTAGCTGAAGGTACAAGGGGAGGAGACTTTAAAAACAAAACTGAAGTGGCAGAGTAAAATTGGATAATTAAACTTCAGGTAGACAGACCTCCGGGACCGAATGCCAAATCTCCATAAAACTCTTCTTGAAAGAGAGACCTTTGAAGCATTAAAGTATGGTGAAACATTGAACTGTTATTTTTAAGACAGTTTTTTTAAAAAACTTTTAAGTGCTTGACAAAGTGCATTTAATTTGTTAATTGATTTGGGATGTCATTAATTGGTATGGTTTTAAATGCGTCTGATGAAGCGGTGAATACCATGAAAGCGCTAACTTAATAAATTTTGGTATTTTTCTTTTTCCTGCTGTGAGTAACTGAGGCTGTTTCTTATTTATTTTCCACTGTTTTGCTGCTGTTGGTTCCGCTGCAAGTGTAAGCTGTTTTCTTTTTCGTTAACTTTGTGATTACATGTTTTGTGTAAATACCAAAAAAATTAAACACCTTATGTGATTTGGGTAATATATCCTTCAGAGTAGCATATCAAAGGGTCAGAAGACTGAGTACTCTAAAATGAGTAATGACCTTGAATTATGTAATGGATCAACCCTGTAAGTGACATGAAAAGTATTTTTAAAAAAAACACAAACATCCAAAATGCACCTATGAAAGAGTAAGGTTTTCAATGAAAACACATGAAAGGTATAGAAATTTAGACAGTGTGAATTTTTCAGTTTTACAGAGAGGCATCTGCGGAGTCAAACAAGAAAGTGAAGTGTCAAAATTAGATATCATGATGCCTATATCAAAGCTGATGGACAACAAGAAACATGCATTTTAATGTATTCAGTTAAACCCTAAAATGGTAGAGAGAGAAATACGTGAAAGTAATTTCATATGCATCTGGTATTCTTGAATAACATAACAAAATAAATTTATGGGAGAAATTACATAGTCCAGTCTAAGTGTCAGAGGCACCTAGAAGTATAACACTTTAGTCATGACATGTAGTTATGCCAGTAAAGCTTATTCAGAAGCTTTGTGATGAGCGAGTATTCCTAGGACAACAGTGGTTTGCAGTATAAAATGCATGTCTAGCATTCGTTGTAGTAGAAGTGATTTTTAGTACTAATAGGGAAACTAGTTATATCTGGTACTTGTACACATTAAACTGATGAAAGAATCTTAATTTCTGAGTGAATATCTGCTTTAGCCGAATATGTAGCTGAAATTTTTCAGCATGGAAAAATGCTCACCATATTTCCAAAAGACAAAAGAAGACCTCAGTTTTGGGAAGGCACGATAGTCTTCATCATGTTAAGATATCCTTTTGCAGCAACATTTTAATTAAATGCTTCTGGCATTTAGCTCACAGAAATACAGCTGTAAGCTGTTAATGAGCTGCTTCCTGTAATCAAGGGTGCAGGGTTTGATTTCCTCCATCTCCATTTGTCTGTAGCATGAAAAAAAGTCACCTGACCAGTGTTCCTAGATCACTCTTCAAAAAAAAAAAAAAAATATATATATATATATATAGGGGATCACTACATCGTCTCAAAATTTTGGAATATCGAATTCCAAAATCTCGAAACTACAAAGCAGAAACCCCTAAATACCGAAAGACCAGAAGCACAAAATTCAAAATCCTGATGTGCGGAGATATTAAAGTAGCGCTTCTGGTGTTGCGGTTTGTGGATGGATATGTGGAATTCAGGTAAGTATCTATGTGTAAGTGTGTTGGTTTGGAGCTTTAATGTGTGTTAGTGTGTGTTGTGACTGTGATGTGTGTGTGTGTGAGGGACTGTAAAATGTGTGGGTGTGAGTTTCCCTTGTGTGTCTGTGTGATCACGTAGTTAGTATATTTAAGTAGGGGGGTGTGAGGAGTGCAGCCCCCCACATGGGGGGTGCAGGGGGGCTTGCCCCCCTGCTTATCTGTAGTGTAGGATGATATGTTTGATTGTGGGGGAAGTTTTGTGTATGTGAATGTGCGTGCTGTATGTGTGCTGTATGTTCGGGATTTTGAATTTCGTGCTTCTGGTCTTTTGGCATTTAGGGGTTTCGGCTATATAGTCCCGAGATTTTGAAATTCGATATTTCAAAATTACAAGATTATGTAGTGAACCCACATATATATATATATATATATATATATATATATATATATATATATATTTATATATATATATATATATATATATATACACACACACACACACACACACACACACACACACACACACACACACACACACACACACACACACACACACATATATATATACATATATATATATATATATATATATATATATATATATACACACACACACATATATATATATATATATATATATATATATATATATATATATATATATATATATCAGGGTCAAGTCGAGATAAAAGAAGAAAAAGTAAAGATGTAGAACAATGGCAGAAGGCCAAAACTGCTGTACTATATTAATGATATGAAACCATGGAAGAAGGAAGAAATATCTATAGCTAGGTTACTAACTGTGATTAGCGAAGCTGGTGAAAAAAGAAAAAAATATGACAAATCACCAAAGCCACATAACAATAACTAAGTTTCTGCTGTAGAACAAAATACGTGTTTTCAGAACTGGCTGATAGAAGAAATCAGATTCAGTGCTATGGCAAGAATATTCTAAGGGAGTAGGTTAGCTTAAACCTATGCAAAATACCAGAGCTCTGAAGAGGGGCTACACAGAAAATAGTAAACAAATGGTTTAATAATGATGCAGCATAATGATGAAGCAGAGGAGGGCACAAAATGACTACATCCCTACCCAACCACAGTGTCACTTCCAAAATGAAGGAAAGAAAGAGTAGAGGTTGTGATTTTTGGAAGAGGAATAGCATTATAAAATTTAGCTATAAGAATGGTGAATAGGCTGGGAAAACCAATAGGAAGGAGAGAAGGCAAAAGTCTTGACAGCATAAAATGGGATTAAACAATTCAAAGGTAAAGTACTGCAATTGCCTGGCTTGGCCTAACACAAGGTGGATGGCCTGTGTCAGGCATACAGACAGTGAAAAAGGCATGGAAATACCAGTTTCAAGTGTAAGTATGTGTGTGTGGGGAGGGTGGCAGTTGTGGTATAGTGTGGTGGTCCTAACCATTTGGAATATTAAAAATGACACAAATAATAATCTTTGCCACAATGCTATATAGAGATTATTGAGCAAAAAGTTTCACGATTATTTTTAGCATTTTGGAAAAAGTGGATCAGATCCCAAGGAGTGGTATTTGGTCTGCTCTTTTAGAATCTAGTGAGATTTATTGGCAGGTTTTCTTAAACTCTGCACAACCACCTGACAGAAATGATAGGATTTTGGTGAACAGTATACTAATTCATAGGGCAGACCAACTTTGAATTTTAGTTTTTTATTCTAAATTTTCTGCTTAATGTGTAATTTGTAAACAGTTATGAGGAATTATATAAGTTATGATTAATGCTGTCACGCAGTTTTAGTTAAATTTCGAACAATCGAGGAAATATAGTTTTGAGAATTCAGTGCTGTAGAATTGTCTTTAAGTTCTTTGTGATTCATTGTTTTGGTACTTAAATAGAATGCTGTTGCTGAGTTTTTTAATATGTTGAAATTCCATATTGAAATAAAGAAGGAATGGTAACATTTATACCATCTTGGACTATTCTTCAATTTCTGAACTTTTTTGGTAGTAGTAGTATTCATTGACAGTTTTTAAGTCTTTATGGATATATTCAGGCCAATAAAAACAAACCCCACTAGCTATAGATATGCCATGTTTTGACCTTTTCTGACCTCATGAGTACAACATAAGTGGATTGTTAGACTATACTTCAGATTCTTAGAGCTTAAAACTATGTCTGATATCAATAAACTTTAGGGTGCCTACAAAATATCCCAAATAACAGCCCACCCAATGGATAAAAATGTCACACAGGCGAACAATAAAGTAAAATCTGCAAGAAAAACAGAGCCTTGACATGTACTGACTCTGTACAAAAAGGGGCATAACAAAACATGATGTATGTAAACATTACGGTACTTGCACAATATACCAAATAACATCCTAAACAATGTGTAAAATGGTCACATAGACAAATCATTCCATAAAAACTGCAAGAAAGACCCAACCTTGACATTTGGTGAGAGTTGTGCATTGAGTGGCATATATCGATAGTCGTCGGAAATTTAGTAAGCATGTATAAATGTGTCGTAGTTCTACTTTTATGACTTCCTGTTCTTCAGGAGAATAAAATAAAATAATAAGGTAAGGTAAAGTAGGTAGAAGGGAATAAGATAACAGTCTGGATCTACTATTTAATTTTATCTGTTTTGGTGAATCAGTTACCTCTGCCTTATTGAAATAAGATAGTACCTTCAAGTATAATTTTACTTTATAAAAAATATAAAAGTCAAAATAGTCAGTAAACCAGAGGATAAAAGCTCCATAGTCACAAAAATAAACAGATAAAAATATATAGCACAAACCAACTACAGAGCTACCATGTAGCAGGTAAAGCAGCCAAACGAAGGATACTTCCAAATAACAATCAGGCAGAATGGTACTCAGCTTCAATCCAACTTAGACAGATTTTAAAGATCCACACAGGAGCACAAACCATGTAGCAGGTAATAGCCAAACTCAGGTTTATTAAAATCAGAGAATGGTACTCAGCTTCTTCAGACATAATAATAATCTGAAGACGCTTTACAGGAGCACAAACCATGTTTTAATAAACCTGAGTTTTATACTGTTCTTTGTGCTCCTGTGTGGATCTTTAAAATCTGTCTAAAATGAGTACCAGCTTCTGCCTGATTGTTATTTTAAAGATCCTGCTTTACCTGCTACATGGTTTGTGCTCCTGTGTGGATCTTTAAAATCTGTCTAAGTTGGATTGAAGCTGAGTACCATTCTGCCTGATTGTTATTTGGAAGTATCCTTCGTTTGGCTGCTTTACCTGCTACATGGTAGCTCTGTAGTTGGTTTGTGCTATAATTTTACTTTGGTCATCTAATCACACAGCCATGCAGCCATTAATGAAAATAATAAGTGCTATATTTATATTGGAACCAGTTTTAGTTCCAGTAATACCTTCACACTTTTAGATGTTGCATCACATTATGCATATGTAATCTAACGGTTAATGCAGAGGACTAGGGCCCTAAGCTATCAATGAACTTCTTCCTGTAGTCAAAATTACAGAGTTTGACTCTTCTGCTTCCATTTGCCAACTGAGTATCTCTGAAGAAGTGACTTAACAAGATGGTCTCCTGAGTCAGTCTTGAAAAAAGATATATCCAGTGTGCTTATTTATCTGGATAACAAATATATGGATCTACTATTTACTGAAAGCACATTTCACCGAAAATCAAATCAGAGTGCACTTTTCACCGAAAGCTCATTTGACCGAAAACACAATTCACTGAAACACATTTCACCGAAAGTTGTAGATGGCCTTTACCCCACTGTAGTGCGACCCTGGAGTTTGTATATATAGCACGGGTGTGTGTGTGGGGCATCACCCCCCACATGGGGGGTGTGGGGGGTGTAGCCCCCCACCTATTTTATGTATATATTATTGTCAGAGAACAGTAATATATTGCAATTACATGTATCCATGTATATAATTCAAAGTATTTAGAATATGTGGGGGGCGGTGCCCCTCACACCTCCCCTTACTATATATACCAACTCCAGGGTCACACTACAGTGGGGAAAAGGCCATCTGCAACTTTCGGTAAAATGTGTTTCTGTGAATTGTGTTTTCAGTGAAATGTGTTTTCGGTGAATAGTAGTAGATCCCATATATATATATATATATATATATATATATATATATACACACACACACACACACACACACACACACACACACACATATATATATATATATATATATATATATAGATAGATAGATAGATACATAGATATATACATATATGTAGTTTCACTTCATAATCTTGAAATGCTGAAATCTTGAATTTCAGCATTCCGAGAGCACGAAGCTGAAAGTAAGTGCTTGGCTGGTATGGTGTTTGAAATTGAAGGTGATTGAGTGTATGTGTGTGTGTTTGTATGTTGTATGTGTGGGTAAGGGTAGGGAGGTGTAAGTATGAGTGGGAGTGTTGGATTTGTTGGTGTTTGTGAATGTGTGATGCATATATGTGTGCGAGTGAGTGTAGAATGCCATGGTGTGATTATTTTTTTTCATTATGTGCGATCTCTGAGTTGGTATATGTAAGAGGGGGAGCGCAGGGGGTTTGCCCCCCTGTTTACATGTAGTGTAGGGTTGTGTGGTTTGTGTGCTGAGGGTAGAATGGTGTGTGTATTATGTTGTGTATGGTGTATGTATGTTTGTAATTGTGTGATTCTTGATTGTGGGTTTCGGGATTGCAAATGGTTAGACTTCATAGTTTTGAAATGCTGAAATTCGAGATTTCAGCATTTCGAGATTATGAAGTGAAACCATATATGCATATGTATATCTATGTATGTATAGGATATTTAGAGATATATATCTGTATCTGTGTGTGTATACATATACATATATATATATATATATATATATATATATATATATATATATGTATGTATATATATTTATTAGCACTATATAGTAACATAATAACTTGTAAATGTGCAGCATATTTTAGTATATTTAAATGTCTGTGTTGCTGAATCCTAGACTTCATACTTCATCTCGTCAGCAAACTTTTGGTTATATAGCCAAGTATATCTTCACAACACTGTAGCAGTAGCAGCGGTCCTAAATGCAGTGTCTGCACCATCACACACTCTCTTTAAAGTATGTTTAGATACCTAAGAAAGGATAGAAACAGTATGGTTCAAAAAAGAGCATTTCTGCTTTTTAAGGACTGGTGGCTGGGTATCAGGATAAGTACATGCATTCAACACGTCATCCAGGACTCACAGTATAGGAGGGAGTGGAGAAGAATGAGGTATATTCATTTGTAACCTATTATATCTCCTCACTTCAGGAGAACATCTATTTGTTCCAGTAAAAATACTTTAGTTATCCTGGCAAATGTCTAATTAAAAAGACAACCCCTCTCTACATGAGGATAAAATATCCCTGTTGGAGGGAGTTTTCTTGAGAATCTACAAGAGAAGAAACTCTATTTCTTTCAAAATCAAAATCATCAGACCCTGTTTACTCAGGAATAATTTTACATGTTTTTCCCATCTGTAAAGAATTCTGCACACCAGGAATTAAGTGCTTGTAATGCCTGTCTAACTGAGGTAAGGAATTTGTCTTTTTTAACAAAAAATAACATCATTAGAAGAACATTTTTTAACTTTATTTATTCTTTATATAGTTATTTATTCTCTTAATGGGAATTTCACATAAGTAGATCGACTGAAAGGAGGGAAGTCTGCCCTGTCTAATGGTCTGTTGCTTCAGTTACCCTGAGAGGTATATCTTGTTGTATCTCCCAGACCCAGAGGAAATTGTTTTCTCGTATTTGCATCAAGCACTGGAACAGCCAAAGAGGACATAGCTGACCCCTAGTTCATGCTGATCAAAAGGACTAAAACGGGGGAAGCTGGAGAAAAAAGTAAGTGGTCTGAGGAACAAGCAATGGCAACTGCAAGTTCACACAGTATCATTTGAGGCATAGACTGAGTCTGCAACCACATCAAAGACTTCTTGTAAGTGATTTGTTTTCTTTCTATGTACTGTAGGTGAACAGTCAGCTGGACTGTAAGCATCCATGCTGTAAGTGGTGAAGAAGCACCACAAATTATAAGTGTACCTGGAGTGAATCAGTAAGAAGGTAAGTTTTTACTGAGTGTTGTATGCAAGCAATACACTTATAACAGTTTCCTCCAGTCCCTCAGTTGTAAAATATAAACATAGAACAGAATTCCCTGTCAGTACTGCTCAAATACTTATGTATAAATAGACAAATCAAAATGGCTGGTAGGATGTTACAAAGTGAATATAAGCATTCCCCAGTGCTTGTTATAATTAGTAATTTGAAAACGAATAATGAAAGTGACAACATTACATGTTATGTCTACTGCTAATCACTTTGTGTTTCTATGCCAGCCAAAAAGGTAGAGGAAAAATATAATGTTTATGTGCTAATGTTTCATATTCCTACCTATATGAGTGTCCCAGCCGGAATCCCAATTTTAAGATAAGAAACAAAAGTACATACAGCAATTCTCACTCCACATGTTTAGTAATTATTAATGGTGTCATAATATCTTGTTCGAATAAAGGGCATTGCCCCTTACTCTTATGAAAATACAATTGATAGTTTGCCTGTTTCACATCCTTGCCTCTTGCTACAATGGCATTATAATGGAAACTACCTGACTAGAATTACCAGGGAGACTGAATGCATGGGTAAGCATAATGTGATAAAACAGTCTGGATACCTGGTTGTTGCTTAGGTTATACTGAGTAGTTTCTCAAACTTCATTTTGTTACCTTTATATTAAGGGAGATGTTCTAATAATCAACCATTTTAACATTTGTTCCTCTTTCTTTGTATATCACTTTCACTTGATGAAAGTTTCCCATCTGTGCTGAGGAGTGGATGTTTAAAAGGCCAGCCTCTTGCTCCACTCCCTGGGAGGATCTGAACTCTGTCATCAATTATTAGTAGGTAAAAACACTTACAAAATGCTCATTTATCATTCTACTCATCTGATTAAAAGTTAAGAAAAAGGGGGCAAGTATTGATACCATATACAACTCTGAAACACAGGTGGATAGAGCATTCTTCCTACATAAACAATAATTAGTTACAAGTTCTGTACTCATGGCATGAATGTAAAATAATGTACTAGAAATTTGACTATAAAACACAAGTGCTGAATACATAATATACAGGCAATAAATCCAAAATGTGATACCACAACTATTTACTTAGCAAGAATGAAAGAAAAAATAACAACATAGTGGTGTCATCCTATTTCTTGAGATCAAACCGGACAAAGTTTAAATTCATCAGTTTTGAATCCTTACTATTCAAGTCAGCAGTTGTTCTTTCTCATATACAAACACTGCCAGTGCAATTTCTATTTCACCACTTTTACTGATTCCCTTTAAGCAGTCCTCTCTTTGTTTTGCAGTTGAACATCAACAGAGTTAATAAATTAAAGACATAAAGCATGTGGGTAAAAGGTGCAAAGGGGTTTGCCTACCTGCAAGAAACACTTTCATTAGACAGTTCAATAATTTGCTGTTTAAACCAGTGTGTTGTGTCCATACAAAGCTGCAGACAGCTTAAATTCATGGCAATCAAGGGAAGCCTACAACAAGGGCAAACTTTACACTCGTGAGACGTGGGAAAGAACTAAACCAAAGTTAGAAATCCCGCACATTGCTCACATCACTCCCCAGATGTGTAGAACTGAATGATTGGCAGAAATCTTCACAATGGCATCAATGAATAGCATTTGAAGATTTCTGTCTAGACATTAAGCAAAATGTGCATCCCTAATGAAAGAAAATAATACTTTATTCACCTTTATTGCAAAGTTAAACTAGTACACATGGAATGTGTAGGCCTTGGTTGTGAAGATTTTATTTTTCATCAAATAATGTATAATCATTCGCTAGTATTTATGATGTAAAACATTTGTTTTGTTACAAAATGTTACTTTTGAAAAAACTAAGTACTTGAAAGGGTACTGTAATAAAGAGAAAACTTAAGTTAACACTGCAGCTTTTTATTCATTTATGGGCTGATGCTAACAGTTGTATAGAAAATTTTTCATATGGATAAAATAAGAAACATGTCAGACTTCCAGTACATGCAGTATTAAACATACACGTTCACATTCCCCTATCAGCGGAAAATTAAAATGAAAAACACAGTAATCTAAATATCATCTGATTTGTTCTTGTTTTTCACTTTGGCGCAGAGACACACGCACACACACATGCACGCATGCATGCACACATGTATACACACACGCACACACACACACACGCACACACTGCCACACCTAGATACATAGATTGATAGATTGATAGATATAGAGAGAGGGGGAGAGAGAGAGAGAGACAGAGGGATTTATGACAAAGAGCTGAACGGTCATTATGTAGAATTGCATTCTGTTGATGAACTTACAGGAAGGATGTTTAATCAACAACAAAAACAAACACTAAATCAAGACCCACACACCTGTGAATACAGCGACAAAATGGAAATTGACCAATGAGTTGACCATTCCTATTTTGCATAAAGCAGTCATTTGACAAACATTAAAGAACCTATGATTTTATTCTGCACCCATATTAAAATATGGAATGATTACAGTAAATGATCCCCAACATGTGAGATGAGGGACCTTCCTTCAGAAATTAGTTTTGCATAATATATATATATATATTAAATAATAAATACATAAAGTGATTACTACTTCCTCAGAGCATTACCACCTCCTAAAAATCACCACAGTAAAACTGAATATTGCATTTAGGAATACAAATCCTCTGTCCTTCTCCACACACACACACACATACACACACACACACACACACACACACACACACACACACACACACACACACACACACACACACACACACACACATACACACAATAAATAAATAAATAAATATTTAATGACACAGTTCATGCCATTTCTAAGTGCTGTTATGATTGTAGGGGCCAGCAACTTGTAGTCATTGCCACCTTCAGTATAAATGCATGAACCTGGTAAGTAGTGCTTCAGTTTATATTATGCGGGACATTATGAAGCTGTTTCCACACAGCATAGGCTTTCTAGTATGTGCTTGGTAGTTTCAGTGGTTAATCTTCACTCTTCATGCCCCAGCTGTAATTACCACTTTTGTTTGTCTAGACCTAGTCTTCCATTTCATGGGTGCTTTTTATTTGGTTTGTGATTTCAGTGCAAATTCTTCCCAAAATACCATTTTAATTATACACAGATGTGATCATTTCAGGATTTGCCAGCAAATACATTTTCAAGTAAAACACTCAGTTTATTTCAACCTTACTTAAGTTCATTTCACCTAGGTAATAAACTTTCTTTCCAAGTTTATATCTGCAGAGGAAACTACATTTTTGTGTACACATTTTTATGACTTACAAAAAATGTTTTCTTGACTTGTTTATATAGTATGATAGAAGTGTACACAGATACTATGAAATATACACAACTTAAGTTGAAAGTTTATAATAAAGCTAAATGTTAATTAATAACTTGTAAACAACATACTGATTTGTCAGACTGAGGCAGAGTTTGGTGGTAAGAATGTAAACAAAATGAGGCTATCCTTCTAGGATGTATGCTCTGCATTAATTTTATTGCATTATTTTTACTTGATCATATTTGATTGTTTCAGTAAGAAAATTTCTGATCATGCCATAAAATTTGTTCTACAACTAATTCAAATCAAAGGTTGATATGCTTTTAAGAAGGAAGGCAAAGGAAAAATGTTTGCACCCTAGATATACTTCCACCAGCCCAGCCCCAAAGACAAGCAGACAGACATGTATCCTGGTAATGCTCATGGTAGAACAAGTTGTGTAGGTCAAATTTGGTTTACCTGCCTTCATCAATAGTTCCCACCTCATCATGTGGGATCTGTAGATATTCTTAGAAATGGTGAGTGATATATCCATTTCAGCATTGTGGGTATATTTCAGGAACTTACCCAGTGGGGTATGCCTTGAAAAACTCTTAAAGCTGGAGAGAGTTGTCACCATTAGTTGGTGTCTGAACCACCTTAACTCACTATTATCATTTACTCTGAGATCCCACTTGGTTACTTAGTGCTTTGCCATGACTTGGTGAGTGAGCCTGGCATCTCTGTGAAAGATCATAACTTCTGTTGTTAACACCAGTGATATCATCCTTTCAGTCCATTCCTCTCAACTGTACAGATTTTCGCAAAATGTCTAGATTTTTGCCTCATATAGGTTCATAGGTTCATAGGTTCATACTAGGCTATCTGCCCAAGGGCATTTACAAGCCTAGCCCATAGTTTTGTGGCTTAGGCCACCCCTTTAGTATGGGGAAATATACCCATTATTTTGCTGTGCCTCTGTCGAGCAGTGACACTGAGGTAATCCCTGGGGAATATCTGCGATCTCCCATCCATTGGTCAAGATTTCTCTTGAACAAGGCCAGCGAGGTGCTCTGCCTCACATATACCGGGATTTTGTTCCACAGCATAGGGAGTCTTTGGGTGATGAATCTATCCCTCCAGCACGTCCTATTAATAGCCGTGTCGAGGTTTAAGTCTCCCGCCCTTGTGGCTCTGATGGATCTAGATTTTTGAGGTGAAGCATATTCATCAAATCTGGGTTTGACATGGCCTTGTATGTTAGGCAAAGGTCACCTCTGAGCAGCGGTGCGACTGAATAGAGCTGGAGTTCTTTCAGTCGGGCAGCATAGGACAGATTTTTGAGACCCTTTATCCTTTTGGTGAGGAACTTTTGTGGCCTCTCCAGCTGCTGTAAGTGTCGGGTCAGATACATTCCGAATGGGGCATTGTACTCAATCATTGGTCTGATGAGTGATGAGTAGAGGGAGACAATGACCTCCCTTGATCTAGATGAGAATCCCTTCATGATAAGGTGGGCAATGTAGAAGGTCTTCCTAACTACTTTAGCTACATGGGTGTCGAATGACAGACTACTATCAACCTGGGTCCCCAGGTCCCTGATAACTTCTTCTGTGCTCAGTGGATTGCCACCTATTTGGTAGCTAGGGGTAACCTTGTTTTTCCCGAAGGGTATGACTATGCATTTTTTGGCATTAAACTTTAGGCCATGGCTCTGGCACCAGTTATCCGTTTCTGTGAGACCCTTCTGAAGGATATCTGTGTCAGATGTGTTTTCTACTATGGCCCAGTTTGCAGTCATCTGCAAACTTTGTCAGCCATAACCCTCCTGTGTTTGCTTGTACTGGAGAAGTAGATGCCAAACAAGAGTGGGCCTAGGACTGAGCCCTGTGGGACACCACTTGTGACAGGCTTTGAGTCTGACATGGCGCCAGCAACTCTGACCCTGTGGGTTCTGTCACTCAGCCAGTTTGCAACCCATCTTGTGATGTATGGGTTAATATTTAAGCTGATGAGTTTTTCAATGATACCCGAGTGGGGTATTGTATCGAAGGCCTTCGCCAGATGGAGGTAGGCTGTATGGACTGCCTTTCCCTCATCAATGGCTTTGGTGACTGTTTCGAAGAAGTCAACCAAGTTTAAAAGGCATGATCTGCCTTTGACAAAGCCAAACTGGGTTGGATCCAAAGTCTGCAAATTCCCTATGTCTTTATTTATGAGGTCCATTATGATCCTCTCCATGGCTTTGCAGATAAGGCTTGTCAAGCTAATGGGCCGGTAATTTCCAGGGTCGGTGGAGGCACCGCCTTTGTGAAGTGGGACCACAGTTGCAGTGCGCCACTCCCTGGGTACGTATCCAGAGGTAAGGCTCTGATTAAACAGCTGTCCTAGCTGTGGGTTTAATTCCTCATTGAGTTCATGGAGCACACAGCCGGGGACACCATCAGGTCCCATGGATGCTGTGTTTTTTGCTTTGGAGAGAGCAGTTCTCACTTGGGCGTTGGAGATGTTTGGGGGCTGCAATCATTTGGTAAAGATTTGTCTGCTTTGGGGAGGGGGAGAAGTTTGCACTGAACCTGTCAGCCAGTATGTTGGCAATGTCCGTAGGATCAGTAATCTTCACATCATTTTGAACTAGTTCTGAGCATATCTGGGAGTTTCCTCCCAGGTTTCTAACATAGCTAAAGAAGGCCTTATGATTGTCTTTTGAGTCTTTAGCTATTTTTCTCTCAAAATTTGCTTTGGATGATTTTATGAGAGCTCTTAGTTTTTACTTATAGTGATCAAGGGTGTCTTACCTTTTAAGGATTTTGCTCTATCTTGTAGTAGCTTCCTCCTTTTGTTGTAGAGTTTGTTTATGGCTGGGGTCCACCAGACTGGACGCTTGCCTTTGGTACAGAGAGTCTTTGTTTTGCTTGGGATTGCCTTATCCATGCAGTCCTGCAGGTGCTGGTAGAAGGCATTTGTAAGTGATTCAGCGGCATGTGTACTGTTTTCCGCGCTCGGGGCCTTAAAGGAGACCACACTAGTCTTTAGAAGTGTGAAGTCGGCTTTCGAGAAGTTCTTTACTGTGGTCTTTTTATTTCAGGTGGGGTGGGATGAGGACCTCCAGCGAGATTAGTTTGTGATCTGATCTCACCAGTGAGGGGTATACTTCCGGTGTTGAACATTGTGCTCCCATGTTCGTGATGATGAGGTCAAGTATGTTATCTCCTCTTGTGGGGATGGTAACTAGTTGTTCCATGGCATTTGAGTTTATGAATTCCAGGAACTTTTGGGCTAGGGTGTTTGGGCTTGAGTAGTGTTCCCAGTCTATATTAGGGTAGTTGAAGTCACCTAGTATGATGGTGTTTGGTGATACATTTATCCCCTCTAGTGTTTTCAGGAAGGCCATGTGAGGTTCCTGAGTTTGTGAGGGTGGCCTGTAACATGCTACAATTTGCAGAGCAGTCTTGCCTGTGGTTAATTGCACCTGGATGGTCTCCGATGCATCGTGCGTTGCAACCAGTCTTGAGGTGTGGGAGTCCTTGATGAATATAGATACCCCCCCTCCTTTCTTGGTATTGTCCGGATTTTGGGGCCGGAACGCATGATATGAGGTAAAACCTGATAGTGCTGGGGTGCTCTCAGGAGCCTTGAACCAGGTTTCTGTCACAGCACAGACATCGATGTTCTCCATACTGAGAAGGGCCTCGAGTGCGTGCATTTTGAGATTCAGACTTCTGGCATTGAGCAGCATTACCCTTAGTTTTTTTCCTTTTTTGTGTTCTAGGGTGGTAGGTTTAGAATTTGAGCCTTGCCTAAAAAGGCACTATGGGGTGGCAAGAGCCTTTGCCAATATCCGAATCCCAGGGTGACAGGTGCAAGCCATCCCTTGAAGCAGCGTGGCTTGTCCAGCATGTCATCCCAGGCAGACAGACACTGGATCCCCTTTGAATGACACCAGTGTTTAAGCCAATTGTTAAAGCTGATCATCTTATCTCTGTATTGTGGCATCATTCTTGGTGAAGGTAGGATACTGCTCAAGGTCAGGGTCATACCTGCCTGGGCTACATAATCAGAGAGCTCCTCGATGTCTCTTTTCATGTAGTCCAAGGAGGTACGTCTCAGGTCGTTTACACCAGCGTGGAGAATGACTGAGTCGATTTGTACCTGCTGTTGAGAGACCTGAGTGCTTGCGTTATGTGGCAGATTCTAGCGCCCGACAGGCAGCTTACTGTGACCTTCTCCTTACTCAGTCTGGTGAGCGGGACGTCAGTGTGTCTGACTATGGAGTCACCAATGACTAGTGTGTCTGGCATTTTGTTTGGCCTTAAGGGCTGTGACTGTTTGACACTCTGACTGTGAGGTCTATGTGTTGCAGGTGATGTGTTCTGAGGTGGTGGTTGTTTGGGTGTCTGCTTTGGTGGCCTCTGCTGTTTTGGTAGATTTTTGATCAGAGCCTCCGAGTATGTCTTTGTGTGTTTATGTGTATGATTTGAGGTTGTGATGGTACTATGTGAGACTGGGTCTATAGTGTGTGTGGTAACCTTCTCCTCCCGACTGGTCTTGCCAGTCCTATGTTGAGAGAGCTCAGCCTCCAGTTTGGCTGTATAGTTGCATCTCTCGCATGTATTTGTGTTTTGTGGGAGGAGGAGAGGGTTGTTCAGTGTACATGAGGCAATTGTAACATTGCCTCAATATTCCCAGGTTCACCAGCTGAGCAGGAGAGGACACTAGCAACTGATCCCTCGACATGCTAGAAGGAATAGACAAAAAACTTTAAAGAAGATTCCGGGGGACGTGGATGACCGAGAAATGGGGGTTTGCCTTTTTGGGGTACTATCTATGACAAGAGCACCATATCAGGGTAATAAGTACTGTAGGAGCAAGTGCTAGGCTTAACAGATAGAGAATAGTCTACTTGGAGTCAAGTAGAGATGATCTTTTTAGTTATAGTATACGATGATTAGATCAGTAGTATAGTTCGAGGAAGGTAGCTTTAAGGGAAAATTTGAAGAGTGGAATTTAGGTAGCGCAAATAGTTTAAATCTGCTTAACCGGCGCTGCCCTAGTGTGCAACGGCTAAATCGCGCTAAACCGCGCAAACGCGCGTTTAGCATTTTTTATATCAGGGGGCTGAAAGAAGCTAGGAACTGGCCCAAAACGACCAATAAACTACAAGTTGCTGGCTGAAACCTCACAAAACTGGACCAACAGGCAGCTCAATTCTTCCCACTCCCACTGGTAAGCAAGGGAACTTCCTCTGTTCCAAATTAGGTAAAGATTCAGTAACAGGAACTGCAAACAAAGCCCAGGGATCAGCAAGCTCTGAAACTGGACTATTCTAGCTTAGTAAGGCGGGAAAACAAGAGATATTTTTTTTTTTTTTTTCAGAAAACAAGCAGAAACAGATACAGTAAACACTTATAAATGCTATAAATCGGCTATCACAGCCTACACAAACAATTTGCAACAGTTACAGATTTTAAAAGTAACAAATTGAGAAACAAGTGCAAAAACAGAATAAATGCAGAAAACAGTAACAATGTATCAGCAAGCAGGCGAAATACAGTTGCTAGATAAATAGAAGTGGAAAGCCACAAAAATTATACTTAAATCAGGTAAAGTCGCTTTTAGCTCTCTGAAGCTTGGATTACTCTGCTGGCCACCACGAGGATCTGTGCTGAGTAGTTACAAGCCACAAAACTCTTGTTTAGCATTTTTTATATCAGGGGGCTGAAAGAAGCTAGTAACTGGCCCAAAACGACCAATAAACTACAAGTTGCTGGCTGAAACCTCACAAAACTGGACCAACAGGCAGCTCAATGCTTCCCACTCCCACTGGTAAGCAAGGGAACTTCCTCTGTTCCAAATTAGGTAAAGATTCAGTAACAGGAACTGCAAACAAAGCCCAGGGATCAGCAAGCTCTGAAACTGGACTATTCTAGCTTAGTAAGGCGGGAAAACAAGAGATATTTTTTTTTTTTTTTTTTTTTTCAGAAAACAAGCAGAAACAGATACAGTAAACACTTATAAATGCTATAAATCGGCTATCAAAGCCTACACAAACAATTTGCAACAGTTACAGATTTTAAAAGTAACAAATTGAGAAACAAGTGCAAAAACAGAATAAATGCAGAAAAACAGTAACAATGTATCAGCAAGCAGGCGAAATACAGTTGCTAGATAAATAGAAGTGGAAAGCCACAAAAATTATACTTAAATCAGGTAAAGTCACTTTTTTAGCTCTCTGAAGCTTGGATTACTCTGCTGGCCACCACGAGGATCTGTGCTGAGTAGGTACAAGCCAAAAACGCTTAGCGTTTTTATATCAGGGGGCTGAAAGAAGCTAGGAACTGGCCCAAAACGACCAATAAACTACAAGTTGCTGGCTGAAACCTCACAAAACTGGACCAACAGGCAGCTCAATGCTTCCCACTCCCACTGGTAAGCAAGGGAACTTCCTCTGTTCCAAATTAGGTAAAGATTCAGTAACAGGAACTGCAAACAAAGCCCAGGGATCAGCAAGCTCTGAAACTGGACTATTCTAGCTTAGTAAGGCGGGAAAACAAGAGATATTTTTTTTTTTTTTTTTTTTTCAGAAAACAAGCAGAAACAGATACAGTAAACACTTATAAATGCTATAAATCGGCTATCACAGCCTACACAAACAATTTGCAACAGTTACAGATTTTAAAAGTAACAAATTGAGAAACAAGTGCAAAAACAGAATAAATGCAGAAAAACAGTAACAATGTATCAGCAAGCAGGCGAAATACAGTTGCTAGATAAATAGAAGTGAAATGTGTGCTTTCTAGTAAATCATTGAAGATTGACGTCACTAAATAATGACACACATTTAAGTTTCAGACATCATATCCTTCAGAAAACACATATTAATGCAAACTCTTCTAGCAACTTTCAAAGTTTTTTAAAAACAACACTTAATGTATGTCCTTATTTTTGGCCTGTCTTCCCATTTTGGTTTTGTCCAAATTTCTTGTTGAGAAGTTTAGATATATACTTTAGTTACTACACAAGTATCATGGATCTACATGAGAATGTGAGTCATAAATTGACTGTTAAACTCAGAATCTCATCCTACAACTCAATTATGTCTTTACCACTACAATTCTGTACCATCCCTGATGCTCCTATCTTCTTCATTATTTCCTGATCATCTCTAAGTTCACTTGTAACTAAAACCCTAAAAATCTTAAACTCCTTCCCTTTAGTAGCTGCCCTCTCTCACCTCCAGAAAGCAATCCACTATTTTCATAGGGAGAACTATGAGTTCTGATTTGGAGGTGCAGATTTCAATTCCAACAACATCAAAATCAGCAACAGATCATTTCAGTGTATGTAGGAGATTGCATCCCCCATAAAGACAAAGGGGCAGTGATGACTAAATTAAAAAAGAAGCAGTCTGCACTCTCCTAAAGCTGATATTCTCTATATCATCATCATCTTCATCATCCTCGTTATTAACCTCCCTTTTCGTGTTTTTGCAAGAGGATTGGACATCAGGTCAACTATCACAATTATTCATTATTCAAATCCACTCCCTACCTTCTTAGACAGTCATATCCACCTGTCTGACATCTTCCCTCATACAAGCTACCCACCTTGTAATATGTTTGGGTATGCTGTACACAGTGCCTAAATGCCTATATTCTGTTGATGAAAAGCACGAACAGGAGAGGAAATGTAACACAACTTATGGACCGCTGTGCCCACTATGGACACATTTAACTTAGCATTAAGAATTTAGACACAACTCATATTTTTCAATTATAGGGACAAAAGGCATGTAGGAAATTACTTAGGTTTAAGTGTAGCAGCCCCCATACTACTTCCCATGATACAAGTCATATGCTTTGTCTAGGTCCAAAAAAAAAAAAATACAAGAATTGCACACTGGCAAACTCCCTTAAGATTTTCAAAATTTGTAATGTGATTAAGAGTTGATCTGCTGTTTCACAACATGCATACTTGTATAGAATCCATATTGTTCATCTTGAGTTAAAGATATTGCTATCAATCAGTGCCTTCTTTCAAGCACATTGATACAAGTTTTCAAAGGGAGACAGTTAAACATATCTCATTACCTACACTGCAATAGCTGGAACATATCTTCCTACCCTCTATTTTGAAAATAGGCATTCATTCTAAGTTCCATGAGTACAGATGGTTTATCATCATCTTCTTCACACTATTGAAAAGGCATGTTAATGATAACATGACAATTGGCAATTCCTTCAATGTGTTCATCTAGACCTCATGAAGCTCCCCAGCTTCAGAATTGTTTAAATGCTACAGTGCCTCTCTTCCAGAAATAGATTCAGATCCATACTTTGTGCTGGCGTCTTGATTTCAATGTAGGGATTTGCACCGGGTTTATAAGCTCCTCATTATCTTCCATTTGTAACCTGATACTTTCCATAGCCAAACTCATTATTTTTCCCTCATTGTTGAGAAAAACATGGACAATGTCCCATTTCTTGAGTCTCTCAGTAGTTCTGCCAGAACCTGTTGATGAACATCAGAAATTCATTCTTCATGCTTCCCTCATTCAGGCCTTGATTTTGGTGACTGGTACACTTGCTAAAACTTGATTACCCTGCCTTGATGCACCTAGAGTGTAAAAAGAAAGATGAACACCATGTTCAAACACAAGGCTTGAGATAAGTGCATTTGCTACTA
The DNA here is from genome assembly GCF_019279795.1 of Protopterus annectens. Taxonomy (NCBI): domain Eukaryota; kingdom Metazoa; phylum Chordata; order Ceratodontiformes; family Protopteridae; genus Protopterus; species Protopterus annectens. The sequence goes on from NC_056736.1 coordinate 230,199,584, forward strand.
GAGCAGCTTGGGTCAAAGTTCAATAATAGACATTGCAGCCACATCAATAGCTCTACGGTCATACATTCTGATCATTCAAATCTATAGAGAGATACTGATCTGTAAATTGATCACAACTTGGTGGTGAGCTGGCTTGGACAGCTAGAGTAATGGTGGGCTAGATCAGGAAATTCCAAATTTGTAGTAAGTGAGTCCTGGGATAGCCAAGCAGGCACTTTTGCTGGAGAAAAATTCAACTCCAGTGTATGGAAAGGCTTTACACCAATATCAAGGAAGTCAATTATGTAACAAATGAAAAGATGCTATTAAAGATATCAGTTTTGCATTACTAGACAAACATATTTAGAAGACCCTGGGTGGAACTTTTTAATGGCAGCCGCCTGTCTTTACTTTTGATTTGATCCAGCAGCATTGTATCATATTAATTAAGTTGCAACACATGTATTTCAAAGAAAATAACATTCATTTTAGTCGCTGAATGCCTCCTCTTTCATATTTATTCTTTGCATTTGTACAGAACAATAATCTTCTCCTAGGTACTATTGCCCCATTGAATCATATAAGGTTTACGCTAATTAATATTTGCTATTAAACCTGTTACTAAATACAATTAAGCAGAACATTCATATTTTATATTCCAAGATATAATGGACAGACATATCGGAAAATCTAGCTCATTAACTTTCTTTAATATTCAGTTAGCTGTTTTGGTCACTAGAGGAGTTTTTTGATTTTAGGGTGATAAAGTTTGCATTCCCTTTGGGTAAGTGGGCCTGAATGCAAGAGCTATTAACTTATCACCTATGAATCTATGAAGCTATAATGCCATGCTGTGCTTCCAAGATATTCAGATATATGTTCAAAAACATTAAAAAGGTGCAGTTAATGAGAGCTATTATTTAAGGGAAGTGAAATACAAACCTCATTATGCATTGTGCTAATGAGTAATGTGTCTTATAGCCTTCACGTTTATCCAGTTAGGAAACCAATATGGTCAAGGCAGCTTGCTCTGACAAATGCATTTCAAAGTGATATTTACAGTGTGCTTTCCTAGTATCAGATTTTTTAAAGATCAAAGAAAATGTCAGAGTCATTACTTGGAGTTTCATGTGCTAATATAAGCCGATAGTTACATAGGCTTAGATGATGCCCTTTTATGATGAAGGACTGGTGATACTCCATAACTTTATGCCTTGCTCATCAATGCTAAAATCTCCTTACCTTTGATCTTACAGCATGATTTTGGACCTTCTGCTTGTATTATTCTTAAATATGTTACTTCTGTGTCTAGTCCTACTTTGTTCAGTATCATTTTCCACTTATCTGTATACATTATCTGAGGAAAAACTATGTATCAGTATTTGCTATAATTTTCATAATTTAATTTCATTTTAGGTCTAAGCAACTTTTTTGGAGTAAGCTCCTATTCCATAAATGACCATACACCTCTAAAAGTATATATATATTGTGCATGATATTAACAGTATGCTCTTGTAGTCAACATGCACATTCACATCCATTCAGTTAATTGCTTTGTCAGCTCTAACAAATACTTCTTGCAAGTTTCTTTTAAAGCTAGTGTAAGGGAACCCCTCTGCGGGCTGTAAGGAAATCTTCAATACTCAAGGTACTAACTTTTCTGAGAATTACACTTTAAGCCTCTGGGTCTACCAGATCAAAAGTAAAAATCCTACAACAACCACTAATTTACATTCTGCCTCCTGTGACATTCACTGAGTTAATAATGTCAAGTTGTGTGCTTCAGAAACTGTTCCATATAATTATGCTCAAAGGGAAAAGAGATTTGAAGCACCAGAAAATAGAAGTGATTTTTGGATATTTATCTGGAAGTCTTTGTATACAGAATGTCAAAATGGATGCAATAATACCCAAAGCATAAAATGCAACTGCTTCATATAGTCAGGTTTGGTAGAAAAAAAAATAGAAAGAAAGGCCATCTATCTACTTCTGGCCATATATTATAGAAGATAGGGGATGGTGACCATCTTATGGGACTGGGATGAATACACTGCAGTACTTTCCTGAGGAGAAGTTACAATATATTTCATTTTCAGGATGTGCTATCTAGGAGATAAAAAAAATGAAGAAAAACGGTAAAGAGAATAGAATTCATTCATTCTATACTTTTTATATTTTATTCTCATGGTGTCAGTGAAAAGTTACCTGTTCATACTTTTGCTTGTGAAAATTTCATAAAATTCAGCAACAGTAGCTCCACCCCTTAAGAAGAGCTGTTGGAGCTTGAGGCATTGGGGCCACCATTTTACTGCCTGCTGTGTGTGCAACACTTGATAACTTTATTTCTTTTGTTCACTTACTGTATTGGCTGATAATAATGCTTGTGAACCTGTATATATAGGTAAGCCAGCCAGCATTGTTTTGATAGGTGGAAACTAGTTGTAAGAGAGAAGAGCACTACTAACTGTATTTCAGCCATAAAGACATTTACTCAGCGTGGGATACTGTAATGTAATTCTGCCCTATTAACAGATATTCTTACTTGTGCAACTTGTTTCCACAAAGAATAAGGCCTTGTGATTGAAATACTAGTGCAAGTAAAGCAACTATATAGAATACTTTTTGTAATATAGTTCCTTATCTGACATTCAAAATACATCAGTAAAGAAGTGCTATGAAAAAGTAAAAATGGGCATAAAGACTAGAATTCATTTCCTTGACATCTGCACATATGCTTTAACTGTGATGTAACTACCTCAGCAGTTTTCCTCTATACTGACCAGATTATTTGTATTTTGGGGATGGTAAATTATGCCACATCTCAGGAAAAAAAGTCACTCTTAGAGAATACAGTATGTGGCAACAATTTCTCTTTTTATTATTTATTTATGTTGTGCCTATACTGCATCTCCTAACATTTGTGTGAACTGATGCTTAACACTTATCTTGAAGAATTTTTTTCTTCATTTAAGTGGCTTATGTCAAATCTTTCAATATGTTAACTTAGTACAATTTTTCATAGGTTTGTTGGTTAATGCATACTTAGTTGACTATTAGTTCGTGAGATGCCCAGCCATACATTCTCATAAAGTTTGAAGACCTTATACTTTAACAATGAATAACCCAGAGTTGAGCAGAATGTTTACATGTTCCTCCTATCCAAGAGGGACAAGCCTGCTAAAGCAGTGGTGAGTTTCTGGTTACCTATCCTTTTATCCAGTTTGAGTAGTGTAAGAGAAGTACTTTGCCTTATGTGGAGAGCAAGACGATTCCAAAGTAGTGGTATTCTCTGTTCAGTAACCTTCTAGAAGAGGTTATCCATGTTAAGTAGGCAGGCCCTATCCCTCACAAATTCAAACTATCTTGAGCTTGTAGGCTACATATGACCTTTTTAATAATTTTATAACAATTCTTTTCATGACCTTACAGATGAGGCTGGTCAGATATATGTGAATATAATTTCCCAGGTTCTTTAACACCCCGTCTTTGAGAAAGTTGATGATAACTGTGCCTGTGCCCTCCATTCATCTTGTGCAAAGCCTATTTGGAGATTAAAATTGAATAGGATGTCTGACAAGTCCTATTTCAAGATAGCCAGTAACAAGCTTGGTATGTTATCTTCTACCAATAAAAGCAATGTTCCTGGCTTGTTAATAGGAGATTTAATGAAGGGTGTAAATGTGGGTATAAAATCTGGAGTTTGAGGTTGAGTTAGAATTATGTTTATTTGCTAGTAGACTAGCTAAGTCTTCTGGGTCAGCATGTATGATATCATTTACTATTAACTCGGCGCAGTGCTGGACTTTGTTTCTTAGGTTTCTAATATAAAGACAGCTTTGTGATTATCCTTTACCTGGGTGACAGTCTTTACCTTGTATCTGGCTTTGGTTGATTTCATCAGGGACAGAGTCACAGATATATATATATATATATATATATATATATATATATATATATATATATATATATATTTTTTTTTTGCTTCTTAAGAGTTACATTTATTTTTACACTAGATTTTTTTCTATTGTTATAGAGCCTGTTTTCATATTGGTTCCACAGCAGAAGTTTATATTTGAAATTAGAATTGTATTTACTTTGCAGGTGGGTATATACTTCAATGCAGCTATTCACATGTGCATAGAATTTGGTGGTTAATAATTCTACATAAGATGTGGGGTAACTGAGATGGAAGGGAATGTTGAACTTAGGCAGGTCATCACTCAATTTCAGTAGATTAACCTTGGCATAATCTGTGAATGTCAAGGATTTGGAGGAGTCTTTTTGTTACAGTTTTAATGAATATGACTGATTTATGGTCTAATCTGAGCAGGGATGGAGCTACATTTGGTATGGAATAGAGCAGTCCCATACTGGTGAGGATAAATATCAGGAATTTTATCACCCCGAGTTGGTGTGTGTAGTCCAGAGAACCAGAGAGATTGCATTGATGAAGACCAGAAACCTTTGAAGATGTGTACACCTCCCATTTAGGACATAAAAGGGGAGGGGCTCCTACAGTTATCCATGATGTGATAAGGGTTCCTGTTAATGGTAAATTGGACATGGAGTTTCAGATTGTTACTTTGTCTAAGTCATCTGGAGTTAAAGAATTTTACTTTTTACAGAAATGGAAAAAATGCTACCTTTTGTTTTTTCATCTAGTATGAACAGCCTGAACTTGTGAAACACACTGAAAACCTGCACTGATGGGGTGCTGTCAAATGTCTAGAATTAGGTCTCTGTGGCAATGCAGACATCAATGTCTTAAAGGGTAAGGAGTGCTTGCAGAGAGTGAAAATGTTTATTAAGGTTCTATGCAGCAATATATTTATGTCATCTAAGCCTTTATGAGCTAACATTGCCTAAAAAGGATCTATGTGGGAAGACAATGTTTTAGAGAGTATACAAAAGACTTTTTGAGACAGGTGCAGGCCATTCCTGGAAAAACAATTTGGACTGTTTATCAGCTCCTTCTAGATATATATATATATATATATATATATATATATATATATATATATATATATATATATATATACTGGACCCCGTTTGAATGACACCAGAAGCTAAGCAGATTGTTGAAGTCAATATTGTTTTGCTTATATTGGAGCATCATTTGTATTACGGATAAAATGTTGCTGACCGCTAGGTTTATACTTGGTTTATTCCTGCCTTGGACACATATTCTGAGACCTCCATCATATCTCTGCCTGTATAGTCCAGGAAGGTATGTCTCAAACCATTTACACCCAGTTGTGCTATAACTGTGTTATATATATATATATATATATATATATATATATATATATATATATATATATATATACTTGTGTTGCAGAAAATTGAGTGCCTGAGTGTTCTGGCAGTTCCTGCCACCTGATAGGTAACTTACCATTATTCTCTCAGTCTTGGCACAGCCTGCTGATTGGTTCATTAATGTGTCTCACAACTGAGTCATCTATGTCTAGGATGTGGGTTTGTGTGGAGGCTTGCCTTACTGGAACTGAGACATTGTGTCTTTTTGATGTATGTTTCAATGCAGCTGCTGCCTGTGTTGTGTTTATTGTGAGATTGCTGTGGTTACTTGAATCAAATTACATTAAGGAGGCCTTTGTTGTTTAGGTAGGTTAATTTTACTTGCCACAGCAAATGAAGGTCTATGAGGTTTGGTTTTATATGTGTATGATACATCTGTTATGTTTTTTATGGTAACCTGATTTTTATTTATTGTGTCTTCATCTGAGAATTTTGTCTCCAACAGCATTAAATAACTGTATCTCTTACACACTGGCTCAGTTTGTTTAACTTGCTGGTGGTTGTCAGTAAATGTGAGACAATTGCTACATTGTCACAGAATGCCCATTTCAACCAAGCTGCCTGCAGAGACATCTGGAAAGTACAACCAATTAATGAAATGGGGTGAAAGGTGAGTATTGCTTGTGAGATTTGAATTTAATTATTGGTGGTACTATCTTCATAGGCTCCTAGGAGGTTATTAGGCTAATAGCTTAACGGCAATTACAATCCTAGATGATATAACCTGATTTTGCACAATATATGTCTCCTAGGGGCAAGAAGATGGCATGGATTTATTTGTGCCTCTGCACTGAGTATCTGTCAGATTGTTCCTGCCCATAAGGGACATAGCCACTACTCCAGGAATAAATTTGTGATTCCCCATCTAATGATAGGAATTGGGTTTGAAGAGGGCTTAATGTGAATAGGAAGCCTGTTCCAAAGAAGGTACAATCTCTGAGATACATATCTGTCTTTCCAGCATGCTTTATTTGAGTCGCTGACTAAGTTTACATCTCTAGATTGGGGAACCCTTGTGTTGTTTGACTTGAGGATGAGTAGTAACTCCATCACTGCTTGATATCTGAGTGCCTTGTAGGACAGGCATGGGTCACCGTTATTGGTCAGTAATAGACTGAGTAAAGGGATAGGGCTTTTAGTTAATCCTCATAGGACATGTTGCTTAGACCCTGTATTTTCTTTGTAAACAACCTCTGAGGTTGCTTCAAATGCTGTAAGTGCCCAGTCAAGTATGTGCCAAATGGTGCATTGTACTCGATTATTGGTCTAATGAGGGATGTGTACAGCAGGACTGTAATTTCCTTGGATCTGGATGCCATACCATTACTTTTAAGTTGTGCCACATAGAAGGAAATCCTCATCACTGTGGACACATGGCGATCAAAGTTCAAGTTACCTAGAGCTCGCACCTCTGAGTCTACTCTTAGTGGTATGCTATTGCTATTGTAATTTGTAAGGGTATTTGATTTCCCAAAGGGCATGATGATGCATTTTTTCACATTTAGTTTTAGGCCATGGTTCTGGCACCATTTATCTGATCTAGAACCTTTTGAAAGATATTTACATCACTAGAGGATTCAATGATTGTTGCCAGCTTGCAGTTGTTGGCAAATTTTGTCATTCAAGGCCTTACACATTACTTTTGACTTCAGAGAAGTATATTCCAAACAGGAGTGGTCCTACTTACAGCACTAAACCCTGTTGCACACCACTAGTAACTGACCTTTTACTGGATCTGGACTCACCCGCTTTAGCCACATGTGTCCTGCCCATGAGCCAATTGGCTATCCATCTGGTGAAACAGGGATTTATGCCTAGTTTTTGAGTTGACTTATAATACCTGAGTGGGAAACTGTGTCAAATGTGCTGGCCAGGTTGAGATAGGTGGTAAGTACTGTTTTACCCTGATTCATTGCTTTAATGACTTTCTCAAAGAAATACACCAGATTCAGTAGGCATGACCTGGCCTTGACAAAGGTGAATTTTGGGTCCAGTGTTTGGAGGTCTCCTATGTCATTATTTATCAGGTCTATGATTATTCGTTCCAAAGCTTTACATATAAGACTAGTCAACCTTATGGGTCTGTAATTTCCTGAGTCAGTAGATGGTCCCCTTTTATGCAGAGGAATGACTGTTGCTATCTTCCACCCTACTGTGGCAAAGCCAGTCAAGAGGCGGTGGTTAAATAACTAACCGAATGGGCATGAAAAGTCCTGATTTAAGCCATTTAAGAGACAACCTGGTATACTGTCAAGCCCCACTGAAGCTGTGTTTTTAACTTGAGACAGCACAGAAGCAACCTGTTCTTTGGTGATCATTGGTGGTGGAGTGGTGGAGGCTATCTCTTGTGGGAGAACAGGAGGTGATCCGGAGGTGAAATCTGAGCTGAATTTTTTGGCTAGCAGATTTGCCATGTCTTCCAGCTGAGTATAGGTGATGGCACTTACAACTAATTCTGCACAATGTTGTATGATGCCCTTAAGACTGCAGACAAATATGAAAAATGCCTTATAGTTATCTTTAGCTTTGGAGGGCAGCCACAGTGGTGCAGTGGTTAGCATTGCCACCTCACAGCAAGAGGTTCTCTGGTTCAATCCTCGGCTGGGGTGCCTTCTGTGTGGAGTCTACATGTCCTCCCTGTGGTTGCGTGGGTTTTCTCCGGGTGCTCTGGTTTCCTCCCACATTCCAAAGACATGCTGCAGGTGGACTGAACACTCTAAATTAGCCCTAGGTGTGAGTGTGTGTGTGTGTGTGTGTGTGTGTGTGTGTGTGTGTGTGTGTGTGTGTGTGTGTGTGTGTGTGTGTGTGTGTGCCTTCTGTGGAAGTTTGGGTGCCGGCCTGGCAACTCGACACTGTAAAACTCCACTGCCAATCATGAGCAGACAGGTGATCCACTGTGGCGACCCCTAACTGGGAAAAGCCGAAAAAAGAAGTTATCTTTAGCTTTGGAGGATATTTTTACCTCAAAGTCTGCTTTCAGAGACTTGACTAGCTCCAATTCAATTGTTTAGACTACTGAAGGACTTATTGCTCTGTTTTGCACGTTCCCTCTTACTCATACCTCTCAACCTGGAAACATCAAAAATCTGGACAAGGCCCATGAAAAATAGGTACAAATCTGTACACTGATTAAAATCTAATTTGCATACATAATTACATAGCCACACCCACTCCAATGGAATTGTGGGATACCAGCTTTCAAACGCAAACTGAAGAACAGGCAACCAAAATATGGCACCACACCAGAGTCCCCTGCAGCTATTCCAATGTCCCATTACCTGGCGATTTCTCCCCTTTTACCATAAACACTAATGTGTGCATACTGCTTTACTTCTACAATGATTATTGGGATTTTTTTTACATTTTGCAGCACAACAATCACAAAACACTAACAGACATTTGCTAAACCAAGCAATACTGTCTCACAATGAAAATATACTTGGCATTAAAACTTCTCTGCCCTTGAAACTCACATTCATTGAAATAGCATTGAAACCCACACACCACATCCAAAGAAAATGCATCTGGCCAGAGGTGGATAAAGATTACCTTTGAGCTGTTTTCAAATCATTGGCCCCTTGCACACAAAACAAGAAACATACATGTGTTCTTTTCTTTGATACATCTTCCTGACTTTATTAAGTTATATTCCTTGTATAATACAGCACACTTGTTAGACAGTCACAGAGTGCATTTTAAATTAATTGATTGAACATTTTTCCAGTAGGCTGTACTGCAATGAAACAAAATACATGTGCCAATAATGACAACACTGCCCAATTCATAACATTTCCATTATAAAAGTCTACTTCCACACCCACAGTATAAATACAATGACAGTAGTGTAAGTCATAGGCATCTTGCACAGCTTCTCCCACTTATTTTCAAATTCAGTTTTTTTTTTTGAGGGGCAAAAGGTCAAAAACCAGGGACACATTTTAAACATTGCTTGTATAATTTTGGAAAGTTGCTAGAATAAAATGCGTTACTGCCATGCATGTCACTGGCAAGTCATGAACCCAGGACCCTATGCACTAGGGTCGGAGCAACATACCACTATGCCAAATCAGCAGATTCCTGAAAAAAAGGAAGACTGAAACTTAATGGCTATCATTTAATGAGTTCAGTTCTCACTTCTCACCATAACTCTCAACCTCTTATCACAAAAAACCTGGACAAACAATGCCAATAATGGGGGAATACAAATTCAGTTCTTGCTTTTCACCATAGCTCTCAATTCTTAGAACAAAAAACCTGGACAAAGCTCACAAGTGGTGGTGGCTAGGGACTTACCAGGGACACATTTTAAACATTGCTTATATGATTTTGGAAAGTTGCTAGTATAAAATGTGTTAGCACCATGCATTTCACTGGCAAGTCTTGAAACCAGTACCATATGTATTACAGTCAGAGCAACATACCGCTATGCCAAATTAGCACTCCCCTTAAAAATGGCTATCATGTAGTGAATTCAGTTCTCACTTCTCACCATAGCTCTCAACTTCTTAGCACAAAAACCTGGACAAGGCCAATAATGGGGAAATACAAATTCAGTTCTCACTCACCAATAGCTCTCAACTCTTAGCACAAAAAAACCTAGGCAAACAATAAAGCCAGTAATGGGGGAATACAAATTCTGTTCATTTCTCATCATAGGCTCAGCTCTCAACTCTTAGCAAAAAAGATCTAGACAAAGCTCAGAAATGCTGGTGGCTAGGGACTTTAGGCTCTTTTTACCTAGAGTTTGAAATCTGTCAATATTAGTAAATTGTAATGCAAATTTCTGCCAGACAAGGTTATTTAGTTTTGCTTCTGTGAAAGGGAAATGTAAGATATGTGTTTTCTTTCTATAAATTACTGATGCCACTAGAATGTTGGTCATGTAGTGCGGTTTTCTTTACACTAGAAAATTATAAGAAGGGGTATATCAAGCATAAACATAGGAAGCTACCTCAGAAAAATAAGTGCATTGTGTTCAGGGGTAAATTAGACTTGTAAATGGGAACAGTCCTCCAAAATAGAGGTATTTGATAGGCCTGATACTGGTTATAACCATTTTAGTTGATAATCTTTCTTGAAGTTTGATATATTTGATTTATATAAATGTCTTATGTTCCTCCTATACAGCTTTCATTGTCCTCAAGAAATTACAGTAACATAGAGCCCTGCTTCAGCATTTTGCCCAAAAACAAATCTGGCTTCAGGCTACAAACTACTTAATTTGTTTTAAACTCTTATTTTATTTTAAATATGGTACATATTTAAGTTTAAAGCAGTTTCAATCATAATAATATTCATGTTTATTCTGTTTTTCTCCGGTATGCCTTTTATTTTGTATTGAGTTGCAAATGCAAGTGTATAAATAACATGTCCTGAGAGATATACAATACCATTAGTTTAAAATAGAAAGGAGCATAGCTGAATACTGTGAAAAATGTTCCACGATGCACTTAGACCAATCAAAAACTAGAATATTATATTTAAGCAGTTCTCAATTATTTTAAGCAACATACCATTTCTGAGAAAGCTCTAAGTCTTGGCCTGAGATTATGCATCTCTGAGGTGGTTATATTTATTAAGAATTAACCAGAATATCACCCCACATAAGGTTATGATCAACTCACAGCCCACACCAGTCATTTTGTTTTTTGCAATTTCAGTTTCTTTTTATGGTACTTTTACTTAGGTGGTCAACACCTTAATTAAAATGTAATTAAATATACTATAAGCACCAAAAACACTCTGAAGTGCATGCTGTGTGCCAAATAAGTATATCCTACAGAGTTAGCTGAGGTGATATGAATGGAATTATGACATTCCATTGTAAACCAAAAAGACTAAGCTATAAATCATTGTTCTAAACATCAAAATTCAAACCAAACACACACACACACACACACACACACACACACACACACACACACACACACACACACACACACACACACACACATGCATCACACACACAATGATAATCCACTTCACTTACTACTTGATTCATTTCAATGAGTGCTGCTAACATTTCCCGGCTGGCCCAGAATAAATCCAAATGCTGCATGCTGCTACTACTACTAAATAAATGCAAAACGAGCTGCTGCTTCCCCAATTATAATACTTGTTTCTGTTGAAATGAGTGCTGCTATCATCCCGGCCCTAAATAAATCCACACAACCAGCCTGCTCTTGGTAATAAAACAACCAAAAAGTAATCCAAATGAGTTCCAGTTTGCATTTGCAGCCGGAAATGATGACGTGAGCTGAAGGAGCTCAATTCCGACTGGCTGACAGCCCTGACGTAGCTGACGTCATTGCGTGCATGATGATGTCAGCTCCAACAGCACAATATTTGAAATAATTAAGAAAACCAAAGAAAAAAATCAGAAATGAAGGGGTGCCACTTGGGAATCGTGGCACCCCTTCCTTTGCACCCCAAAACCTGGTAAAAAATGAGTAATTTGGTATGGTTGAGAGGTATGCTCTTACTACTTGATGGGAATTTCTTTCTTTTGTTGTAGCACCTATCAGTACAAAGGGTCCACCAGGGTGGCTTGTTTTTGTGGTTTGACTTGGGGTTATTTTAGTCTGGCACTGCCATTTTCATGCAGTTATTTATATGGTCATACAAGGCTTTTGTGTAAGCCTCTGGATAGGTTTCTGTGTTTTCTGGATTTGGGGGAGTATGGTAACTAGTCATGCCTTCCTTAATAAGTGTAATTTACATTACAGAAGCTCTTAAAGTTTTGGTGGTTAGGTGTGGGGACTAGCCTTACCTTTATTTTAAGGGAGACAGCTTAATGATCTGAGCTTACCAGTGAAGGCATAGTATGTGGGTTGGGGTGGATACATCACTCTCCCATTTTTATGAGTACCAGATCTAGGATATTTGTTCCCCTAGTGGGAGTGTATAGGTTTCTTTGTTCATAGTACGGGACCTGTAGCTAGAAGGATATGATAATGTCTTTTTCCTATGGCTAGTTGGACATGGAGTAGCTCAAGTATGTCATATTGTTTGACCAGCTATACGGTGCGCTATCCTTTATGTAGATAGGTACACCTCCAGAGTTTGCTCTACTATGTTCAGTGGGTGGTCAGAATGTAGGAAAGGCATTATAGCCATGCACTGCTGAGGTGCTTTCCATGATTTTGAGCCATGTTTCAGTAACTGAAAAAAGTCAGCATTTTCAAATGTGAAGAGAGCTTCCAGGCAGTACAGTTTCTTGTTGAGACTTTTTATGGGTGCAGTGAGTGATGCATGTGAGTGACTGACAACCTGTCTGTTGCTTTTTATGTCTGTATGTGACAGTCTATCCTCCAATATCAATTTGTAACTGCATCTCTCACATGCTGCATTTGTCTGTCTGAGAATTAAATGGCAGTCAGTGTACATAAAACAATTATTCCATTGCCTGAGGATACCCATATCCACCAATCTGGATGTAGATACAGTAGGAAAGTGCCATCCATGTGTATCTGAAAGGAATAAGAGTGGAGGGTGTTTGTAACCATTTGAGGGAAAGGTGCTTATATGATGTAATCTGCAACTTACCTAACCAGCAATGCTACTCAGCACCACATTCAGATGCTGTCTGAGCAGCAATAGTCCTGGGTGTTATAGTAAAGTAAATAGCACAGTAAACTTCCATAATATAGTGAAAATAAGCAATGATCCCAGATGTTTGCATCTGTACAGGTCACTTCCCAGATGCTTGCATCTGTACAGGGCACTGGAAGAGTAAACAACTCAATACAAATGTGCCAAATTTATACCAGCACTGGAAATGCAGAAAACTAACTCAGCCCACTAATCAATACAGTGACTATACTTATAGCCCGTTTGTGTGCTTCCCAAATCAGACCAGGTAAAACAAACTACTACTACTAGATGAGTAGTCCCAGTCCTCCTAATGTAAAAGCACAGTAAAGGAATATTAGGACTGAAATGCTACCACAAACAAACTTAAATATACAGATACAGAAGTGTACTTTGAACAGCTTATAAAAGTGTGAATATTAAATGAAAATACTTCACTTTGTAGAAATGAGCCAAAAGCCACTGAATTGTATAGAATTTATAAAGGCACTAAAAACAAGATAAGCTGATTAATAAGCCCCCAGCCAATAAAATAACTACATGTAGGAATCATTAGAGTGTTTCCACAACCCATACAGACCAGATTGCCACCCAGTGTCACAAAATGGAAAATACACTGACCTCTAGATGTAAAAAGACAGAAAAGTGCTTGCTAAGGTATAAAAATACACCACTTTATCCAATAGCTGGCTAGGTAATGAATTGAGAGCAAGCAAATCAGTTGGACAGGCAATGAAGAGCAAAATGCATTTTGTTTTGAAAATAAGCACAAGGAAAGGCAAATAAATAGTTTAGGATATAAACTTCAGTGTAAAAAGAGAGGAGGTTATAAAGCTCAAGTTACAGTAATGTTGGGCAGCTTAAAATCTACAAGTTTAAATAGCAGATGAAGAAATAGCAGTGCGGGTAGGAATAATAACTTGTAAACTAGCAGGGAGTCACCAATAGTGCTTGTATTATTGCCAGCTTGGTGTCTTATCAGGAAAAGAGAGAGGCATAGAAATACCCTGTGCATTTAAGTATCACTCAGGAAAGAAATTAACCGACAGGAAATAAAATCTGAAAATAATGTACAGCCTAGATAATTTAAGTGTCTATCTCCCAAGTACAACAAAAACACCAGGTCAATCAGCTTTCTTAAAACAGAAAGTAAAATGGAGCAGGTAAAAGAGAAAGCAACTCTATCAGTTTAAGCAACTCACTGATGAAGGGAAAAAAAAAAAATATATATATATATATATATGTGTGTGTGTGTATATATATATATATATATATATATATATATATATATATATATATATATATATATATATATATATATATATATATATATATGGATCTATGTTGATCCATCGAAAGTACGTTTCATCGACACGTACAAGATCGAACTAACTTGTGGGAAAGTGAATTTTATCGAAAATGTACTTTCGGGGAAAAAAAAAAACAGCATGCTAAAAAACTAAAAAAATAAAACAGTCCTCATGTTTATGCAGGGAGACAATTCCCCCCCCCCACACCCCCCCATGTCAGTATGTGGAAGTTTTGTCATAGAACTAAATGAAAGCACTTATTTTATTAAGTTCAGTGTTTGCTAATTGTTGCCATTTTTTGTTTTTTGACTTAGTAAATAAATAAATAAATACAATTTAAAATCTGGACAATCCAGAGATATAAGAGAGATGGGATGGAGAAAATACTAGGAAAATCAGGTACGTTATTTAAAACTAAAGGATGTACCTGATTTTCATTGTATTTTATCCATTTCATCTCTCTCATGCCTCCCAACTTTATTAAAAAAAAAAAAAAAGTAATGGAGAGCTTCCTTCTCCATTGCTTTTGTATCAAAGCACAGATGTTCTGCATAAGTGTGGAAATGTAAATTTCATATGCATGTTCAGTACATCAAGAAAGCCCCAGGATGCAAAAACAAAGCAGAAGAACACCACCAAGCCATTATACAAGGACATTATTTAAGAAAAGTAAGTCAACTTTTTTCTTAAATAATGTCATTGTTTAATAGCAATAACCCATGACTGGTTTTGGGTAATGCTTCTCCCTCATGACCAAACTACAACATCTGTGGGTAAATACAGCATTACCCACACTCAGCTGTGGGTTATTGCTATAATAAGATATGTGGCAGACATTCTAATTAGGCAGATAGATAAAGGCCAAGAAGATCAGGTATTATGAGAGAATATGCATGCATTTTAAAGATAATACATTAAAAAAGTAAGACCAATATAACAAAGAATAGGTCATCAGAAAAAAAGTAAAAAAAAAATGAATGGATCAAATATGAATCAGGAAAAAAGAGAGAGAGAAAGAAAGAGTTTAAATAACAGAATGGTGCAAGGAGGTAAAACTGAAAAAAGTAGCAAGAGTAGAACAGGCTTTGTTAAGAGAGCAAAGTGAGCTGTGGCATGTAGAGATGTTAAAAAATTATAGCTTTTACAGCAGGATTATATTAATTGTGAACTGTGTTTTTATCCTTGCAAGTGTGCCTGGGATTAACCAATATACTTAGACAATGTCATTCTCTATGATGGAGCAGAATGCTGAAAGAAGTATCACAGAGAATGATGGTGATAAGCAGAATCAGCAGCACTGTCCAAGGTAAGGACTCAGTCCATCAAGGATAGTGAGACAGTGTCAGAACAACCAATAAGAGTTGAAGAATTTAAAATATATTTGGCTCTCATGGATCCTGAGAAGGACAGTCTGAAGGCAGTAGCAGCTATATTTTACAGGTAAGGGTTCAGGTACAGAGTATCCATGGCTACTTCCTTATACTTTCTTTTTGTCAAGAAGGAAAAGCTAGGTAGAAGGCTATGCCAGGGCTTGGAAACCCAAGTGATGGTCATAGAGAGCGCACACCCCTTGACACTGATTATCAAAAGGTTCAGGATTGGACACAGTAGAATGGATAATTGCACTCACCAGTTTTCTTGTACAATAAGTGGCTTCAGGCAGTGAAGGGAATGGAGAAATGAGCTACAGAGACCTATCTAGGTGGTAAGGTTGAGGTGAATGTACAGTGGATCATGGGTTTCTCATACATTACTAGCAGTTAATGAAAAGTTATGGAAAGTGTGAATAAGTAAAATTATTTGATTTAATCCATCAGGCAGGAGTATAGGGAATTAAGGAGTAAAATCAGCCTGGTCTAAGGACTTCACATCAACCTTCACTGTAATGTAAAATCTAAGAAAGGCAGATTTTATGCTACAACATAGTTCCCTTGTTTTAATTACTAGATATCAGCAATGTTAGAAAAGAAATATGTAGGTCAAGAAGCACAGCTGGAGGAAAGTCAAACCTGGCTACTATATGATCAGCAATTTAAAAGGCTCATAGCCTTTTGTAATACTCTGAAGGGGGCATTAAGTAATTCATCATTTGACTGGGAGTCATGGTAAGTAGGATTCAGCTAGCTGGAGGGGAAGAAGAATGAATAATGCAGGAAACCTTGTTGGTGTTTTATGCCAGTAGATATAGTTGCCTGTATGCTGAATTTTACATGTGCATTCTTCCAGTGGTGGCTTTGAGTCAGCATTTAAATGCTTTAGAAAGTAAAAAATGTCTGGGATTTCATTCACATAGGGGGCATATCAGAAGAAGCCTTGGTAGAGTTTTTTTTTTTCAAGGGAATCCTGGGTTCAGGTAGAAGGTCTGTTCTGTGGGGGAGGCTGCACAACAGGAGGAAGAATACTGAGATTCTGAAGTTTGCACCTCAGTCATGTGAGGGGTTACACATCTTTCAAAGGGATTACTCCCATTGAGAAGTTGCATTGCCATTAATTCAAGCTTAAGAAGTGTATTTCCTTTGCAAGCAGATGAAAAGTGTTTGGATGGCAAGGAGTAACTTGTCTAATCCTGCTTAATAAAAAAAATTAGGAAAGGCAAAGTTGCATGTCAATTTGAGGACTACCATTCTAATGGCATAAGATTTCTTGACTAGATTCTCTACTAGTCCCGAGGAAAGGACAAGCTAGTATATCATTTGGCATTCCTGAGGTGGGGCGGGGGGGTATTTTGTGAATAACAAGGAGCTAGTGAAGGTGCAGCATACATCCTTGGATGATGTCATTAACAAAATAAGACACCAAGCCACTTTTCAGCTCTTATCAATTCTTTGCCAGGATTGTCACTTTTCAAGCATGTGGTTACACAAATACTTCTGTGACAACACTCTTCCATGAGAGGTGTAGCAGCTTGCAGCTTTTTTGACAGTTTCAGCACTGTGTAGAACCTGACGTGTGCTCAGGTGGCAGAGAACGACATAGTCAAATACCTGAATGATTTTCAGATAACAGAGAGGAGAATCAGCATTACTGGTCAGTAAGGCTAGCTTTTCAGTGGCCTTTTCAGTGGCAGAGGGTGGGCATTGCTCCAGACCAAACATTCAGAAGATCACTAGTTAACCTTCTCAAAGGACTGTTACTAAAGTATGGTTGTAATGGGATTACAAGACATGTGAAGGATGATTTTCAGCCTGGAATGGTATTTAATATGGGTTTTGCAGGAAGACAGGTCTATGATTTCAGCACTTTCTTTCTGTTCAATCTTTTATGGTTTTAGTTGACATGAACTGAATAAGATCCATTCAAATAATGCTAGTGCACACACACACACGATATAAGTATATGTCAGAGTGTGCTTGTGTTATATCTCTCACTCTCTCTCTCTGCATATGTGTGTATGTCTGTTGTTTTGTGTGTATCATCTATATATAATGCCATATGTATATTATAATAACTGACTCTGTGTGCATTCCTTCACCTCTTCTTGCTGCCCCTCGTTGATGTATGGATGTCTCTATTTTACGGGTATCCCTACCTTTTTTTGCATAGTTATGTGCTGGTATGGACTGATATGGAATGGATTAATGTACACAAAGCTTGCTTAGGAAGTTAACTAATGATGTGCACCAATGGAGAGAGAGATAGAGAATATCCCATAATCTTGTAAGGTGTTGTGTAATGTATCTGTCACATTATTTTCTGTTAGTGACATTTATTTTTAGTGTGTAACAGTGATATTAACACTTACATGTAGTATGTAAAAGTGATACAAAGCTGTGAAATGCAGAGATGTTTTCGAGTAATAGACATCCAAGTAAAATCAGAATTAATGACACCTTATGGACCAGGCAGACCACAGCACTAGAATAATAGAGTGCTAGCTGTACTAATGCTAATATCAGTGTGGAGCAATAAAACAGGAATTACTCCACAACCAAAGAAAGCTATACATTTTGTGATCTGTTCACTATCATATAGGCTGGAAATGAAGTGCAAATTTCTTCACTTTGGCATTGAGTCCCCAATAAATAGCTTCACTGACATGACAAGGGCTGAGAGATAAAACTTGATTCTTCCACTAGGTATTAGAGGCCAGGGTATAACCCAAGTAAAATGGCTGAAGGTCACTTCTAGATATGAATGGGTTGTCCATACTTCAAAGCTTTGCTATAAGGTTAATGTTTTTGATTTAAGAAGCACTGACTTGGTAAACCTCATATAATTTCTTATAACTCTCTGTAAGAGAGATATTGATACCTGTACATTCGCAGTACAGTGCAAGATCTGGCTGTGATTCTGCATGGGGGATTATGCAAGTTCTGCCTTCAGGACATCTGCTCATATGCAAATTAGATAGCACTGGGCATCATCCCTCAGTTTCAGTTCTATATAACTTTACTCAGCATTTCCCCCATAACCAAGAAAATGAACATCAGTTCCTTTAACTACACCACAGTATAAAAAACATGCTTGCTACTTCTTTCTACACCATGGATGCTGTGAGCATCACACTTCGGCATTCATCAGATTATTGTAGATGTTTGCATCCAACTCTGCTGTTTCCCCTCTAATTAACTAAGATTTGCACGGTTTATTATAAAAGTAGTGATGTTATTATTTTTCTTAAAATAATAAATCTAGTCATACGGATTTTAATCTTACCTTTGTTAATGGGTAAGTACTAGGCTAGCTGCCCTTGTTGAACATCTTAAGCTTCGTGAATTTCTTTCAAAGGTGAGCATCAAACCTTGTATCTTTTGCCTGTGAGGTGAAAGTCTTAACTATTATACCAAACCCACCCATCTAAAAGTTTATTTTCCATCTTCATAAGATGTATTGATGTACATGCGCATAACAAAGGCTAAAAGAAAAGCCATAACTAATTCAACTGTAACTTCAATATACTAGGCATAGGATATCAAAACTAAGTAAACAGCTAATATTATATGTAAAAATGAATGGAAACTAAGCTGATAAGTCCTTTACAGGCAGAGAATAAAAATATGAATATGACAAAGAAATGCAAACTCATGTGCAAACTAGTCTTCATGTGGTTAAAGCTTTGCTTATATCTATGTGGTCAAGTCATCAGTAATGAATCACACCATGGCTCCAAGGCATAACAAACATATAATAAACCAACGTTTATAAACTCTCAGGTGTACAGCGATGTCATGAACCATTTAGCCCAGGTGGTATGCAGGTGAAAAATCTGCAATAAATAAAATGGAATGCATTATAGTGCTTCAAAATAACAAAAACAACATAGCAGAATTTCAAGATGGATCTTGTATTCTACTGCTGGCAATTCAAAGATCATCGTTTCACACTAGTAACCATAGTATTCAGTGTTGTACCTTAGTGTGCATTATCTATATGAAAATTATACACTGACTCTCCTTTCTGGTTACTTTTCTTGGAGAAGTTTCCTACCGCCATTCTTTTAAAAATTAAAAACACGCAGAGATGGACCCAACTGTGAAAAAGAAAAACATTACCCAGGATTCAATAAAGTCTGTGCAGGCTCCATGTACAGCCTACATAGATTGTATCCATGCACACAGCAATGATCTTCCCTTGGCAGTGCTTCATGCATATTAATGGTGTGGCGCACCTAAGGGAGGTCTGCAGAAGACAGATATTGAATCCGTGTAACAACAATGGCACACTAGTATACCTGTCAGCCTGTTAAGTTGACCAAATGGGGTACAAGACAATTTATTTCACTAATTTGGATTTATCTTAATTTTGTTTTACTTTATGTACTTGTTTGTGTGATGCGTCATGTTATTTAGCTTTGCTTAGCTCTGCGCACCCATGATTAGACATATGCAAGAAATCTAAATATAGAAACCAGATGCTTTCAATTGACTTAGCTGCATGGTTTTTAGCACCACCCAAACCTGTGCAGCAAAGCTGCACTATGCTTACAGTGGCACCTTCACAGTATATCTGAAGATATATGAGCTGCCTTCACTATTCTAGTGGTGAGATAGGTTGAATGGTGACCTACAGTGTAGTAGGTCCTGTGTTCAAGTCCTGAGAAGTGATACCTTTTACATATACTGCTGTGAAACAGTATTAGGTCTCTGAAACATCAGTTCACTTTAAATTCAGTTATTGTACTATTTAGAAATTGTGCTTGATGCTAAGCATCTCTTAAACATGGGTAATGTTCTTTCCTTGTTTGCGCATTGCTAAGCTTCACTTAAATGTGTGTTGTGCGAGTCTGCATGATGCTAAGCGATGCCGTACATTTTTGAAAGTTTCAGTATGATGCACAATGATGGGAAGGCATCCTATAAAAATGGCAATAGGCGGGAATTGCACAGTATTCCTTGGAGCCTGATCTTGAGTATGGATATAGCTATCGTGGGGGAAGGCATGCACTTTCAGGCACAATTGTGGGGTGTTCAGTAGTTTAGGGTTTTTATAGGACTCCTGGTACAGCACCATGGACCCCTGCTGCTGCAGGACAACTATCTTGACTCAGAAACCAAGTCTGAGATCTGGGATAGTTTGGCCAGGGATCTGAACAGAGCAACTGTTATCCCCTGCACTGGGGAGCAATGTCGTCACCATTATGATGCCCTCTATTGACATAACAGGGGTACTTTGGATCATTGGATCCATGAAGCATGGGCAAGAAATACCCCACAGATATGTAAGTATGTTTTCTAGTAATTTATGGATATACAAGCTGCATCTGTGCAAAACTGGTATGCATAATAGTTTCACTCTCTTACCACAGCTGCAGAAGAGAGGGCTTGCAATGTGCGGTCCCATGCAAGGCACTTAGCCAGGATGAGGCAAGCATGTGGCATGTAAGAAAATCAATAAAGTAATAATTGAATGGATAACTTAATAATAACATAAAATAAATACAAATATTGCAGTCTTAACAGTCATCTATGAAATAACAACAACACATCCATTTGATAAGACACCAAAAAACTGCTAATAAAACTTCAAAGGTGCCAATATAAGCAAGTAGCTGCACCATAAGATCAACACTTGAAATTGAACTGTTAAAGCAAGTTAAAGCAAGTAAGCATGCAGTGCTGTGTAGCATAGCTTCCAGCCAATAGTTACTGTTGTGGAATACCAAGATTAAGAGTCAATGTTGTAGTCTGCTCATTGTCAAAATATGCTGTAGATTACAGTCAATAACCGAGTAGGGTAAACATGTAAGTTAAAAAAAGTCCTAGACAGCTATCCATGTGTGTAAATGCAAGATTTGAAACAGCATGATCAATAAAATGTAAAAGAAGTCAGTATCCTGATAGTTTATTATTTCAAATAAAATGTTCACTATTACTGTAGTCACTGCTTGGGGGTTCTAAACCACACCAGCCAACTAAAAAAATTGATGCATTTCATCAATAAAACATAGCCATGCTTGCATGTGAAGTGCACACCCATAGACCTGTGCCATGACTGTTCATCTGTCAAGTGCGATCAGTGTACATGGACATACCTCTCAACTGTCATGATTTTTGCAGAATGTACTGAATATTGCCCCATATGTCTGAGCTGTTTGGTATATGATCTTGTTTTACTGGCCAGTCTCTGCCACATTGGTGAGGATCAATGTCATTAAAAAATGCCAGTCTTCTGAACTGCAGATATTAGTCATCTCTCAAAATACATTTTAATGGCAAACCTGTTATCCAAACAGCTTGTTACTATTATAAGAGCACACTATGTAAGAATGTTCCCTGTTGTTGTGCATTTCTACCACCATTATCTATGGCTTGGCAGATAATTTCCCATGCTAAAAGGTTGAGAGGTATGTACACGGAACATCATATATCCAATATAAGCAACATTGAATGATTGCTGGATGCAATATAATCTGAACTATAGTGTTTGTATAAGGAACAGGGTAGTATTTCAAATAATAAACATCATAGCAGTTAGTGGTATTACAAATAAAAGCTAACATATCTAAAAGTATTTATTTGTAGTATGTTTAGTTATAGTATCTGTGAAATTACTAATGTTCTTCTTTCTTCTCTCACCCCTTCTCTTTTTTATTTATTTAATAAATATATTTGCTATTATCATTTGCTATTATCATATTATTTGTTATTACCTCTTATGTTGTTCTTATGTATAATTTTATATTGCTTTGCTGTTAAATAAACTTTTATTTACATTATTTATTGTTGTTTTCCTCGTTATATTATTTTTTACAATTTGTTTCCATAAATCATTATTGTTTTCTTTTATGTTCTTAATTACATTTGTTTGGGTTACATTTATTTTTCTGTTATATTTCTATTTTATTTACCACAGAGCAACAAGGTAGGCTGGTTCCTGGTGATCCACATACCTTGGCCCAGCATGTCTGGGCTGCAGCCTGGTGGGATGCACCCTGCTGCTCCTGCACTACCTGCTTCTTCAGGTAGATCCACCCCACAGGCTAGGACTCTGCCCCCCCTCTGGGAGTAGAGGCAGAGGGAATGCCTATGTCACCTGTGAACAGCTGCCAGATATGGTGTGTAGGCCTGCACAGCAGACTGTTTGTGCACATGTTGTATTTTTACCCCACTAAGTTTCACCCCAACATATGAGAAAGGGGATGGAATCTACATTGAGGCCTTATATCTTGTTGAGTAGTTGCATGGGATTGGCTGATTATATTGCAAATCAGCTGTGTTGGCTGCATGTCGCATTTCTGAAATACAGGTTGGTTCTGAGGCCGTCACCTGTTAATGAGAACCATCATAAAAAGGCAAACTTCTAACTAGGCAAACCAGTGTGTATCAGAGTTACTTCTTATGTCTAACTCATTGACACATTACTTGTATAGCATTATTTTTCAACAGAAAAGTATTGTACTCCATCAGGTATATATCCAGTTTGTTTCCAACATGATGCATATGCTTGAATATACTTAGGGAGAATGCATGTTTGAATAGACTTAGGGGGGATGGAGATTACATCAGTAAGCCTTTTTATTAGAACTGTACTTATAACATGGCATTGATTTCCAGCCCTGTTACACATATAGAGATGTAGAGTACACCAAGCGAATAATGCTGTGTGATAACTTGGTACATAGGTCTCCTGGCTACTTCCTTTTATAGTAGTTGCAACAGTACACTGCTGTTTTGTTGGTACTATTGTTAATACATATTATTTTGGGGGGATGTTTCCTGCTATGTGGCATACTACAGTGGACTCCTGTGTTGGGTGTGTCACATACGTGAATATCTTTCATGGCACAAACAGGAATATGCCACTATTGTTATGTCCTAGTTATGTCCACATCCTTTGTATGTTTGGCACACTGTTGCATATTAGATCTGTAATCAAGCGGTGAACACTAATAGTTCTCCTTTACTGCTGTATGTATACATATTTTACTCATATGTATATGATCCTTATATGTGTTCTCATGTCTTTGTATTTCAGGAAACATGATGCATGCACGTCACAGGCCATCATTTTCTGAGGTGGAAAACAACCTCATCATTGAGGCTTTGCGACAACATTACCAGATCATGCTGTCCCGAGGAAGGGCAAATAGGTCAGAATGTGCAGCCCTGTGGGATGAACTGGTGCATGACATCAATGCCATGAGTCAACAAAATCATAGCTATGAGCAGGTGCGACACTGTGCCACAGATATGATTAATGCAGCAAGGAGAAGTGCAGCTGACGTGGCCAGCAATCATTAGGTCACTGATGGTAGGCCTGCAACAGAAGCTCCTCTCACAACCACAGAAGAATTCATGGCAAACCTTGGTACACAGGACAGCTCCCAGGCATCCATCAGCCAATATGTTGTGGATATAGGTACCACCTGTTCTTCTCAAGAGGAGCTTCTAGGTATGCTTAGTTCTATCAGCAGTAGAATACTGTTGCATTTATCCTGTCAAGGTTTATACAGTTTTACATGAGTGTTTTTTTTTTTTTTGGGGGGGGGGGGGTTAAGTTAGCTGCAGTTTTAAGCTCATGTAGAGATTGTCAAACACATACCTTTTAACAGAGCAGTTAGTGTAGATATCACATTTTTGGATGTATTACTCCTGGTATACTTTAAAATGCAGTACTGTTGCCATTACCTCTCCCTCAAATTTTTTCAGGACCATTAGGAATTGGAAGAGGCTGTACTCCTGCCACTGGTAAGTAGAAAACTATTTTGTCAGACGTGTATGTATATTTCAATGTATTAGATAAAGTGTCATCCCAGGCCTGTTGGCCGGATTGATGTACTCTCTGCATGACTGTGAACTGTACAGATATTTTCAGAATGTCCACAGATTAGACCCATACCTTTGCCTTGTAGGTATGACCATAGTGATTGATTTGAAAGTATTGTCAGGACATTACTGATTGCCAGAAATGTCAAATGTGCAGATTAATGCAGAATGCCCATGGTGTACATAATTTATTTTTTGCTTATAAGGGTCTTGTTTACTGAATAATTATTTCAAAATCATTACAGTTTGGAGTTAGAAAATAATGCCAAAATGCCCTACTCCCCTACTCTGTGAGGTTGGGAGGTATACAAGTCTGATATAGTGACAGCAGTGTATATACCTTAACGTATATTGCACCATAGTACTGCAGAGCATAGTAGTGCAGGTATTAATTTATGCTTTTTCTTTTTTATTACAGGTGACCAAGGACGTTGGTCTTTGTTGCCTACAGCACCTGATGTCAGTGTCTCTTCAGACCCTGATAATGATGGTGGCCAAATTGAGGCACAGCTGGAGGTTGTAGGGGCTAAATCTGACACAGAGGTTGACATCGTTCATCCACCCTCGTTATCACCATATACAGCCAGTATGCCTCCCCATATCCAGTCCCCTGAGGTCACAGATACTAGACAGTCAGAGGGTGGGGACATTGAACAGGGAAGTGTGGCTACTGCAGTTTTAATGACTGTCGACAATGGCCATAGTCAAACTTCTGGTGAGGTTCAAAATAGGAGGATTGATGGGGTGCTCATAGGAGGCCTTCTGTCCCTCCATCACCTGTTGCAGGTGTCTTGTGTCACTCAGCACATGTTTAGGGGGGTCCCATTTAGAAAACCAAAATCCGACTTACCTGTAACCCAAAAGACTGAGATGAAAATCCCAACATCTAGTAAGACTGACTGTCTGGAACACCGATAAATCACTAACTGTAAGTAACCACTTGGCCAGCATGCTGACCTTTGGCCCTTACCTCCATGGTATTGTGATCTTGGAGTTGGTATATTTAGTTAGGGGGATTATGGGAGTGCAGTACCCCACATAAGGGGGTGTCAGGGGCAAAATGCCCACATAGCTGGGTGTTTGTGTGCTTAGGTGTTAGTGTGTTTGCTGGTTGGGTGATCAGTTGCTTACCATTTATGTTTTGTCTCTGTTCTGGGAGGTCGGTCTTCCAGAATGTCATGTTTTTCATCTCAGTCTTTTGGATTTTGGCTAAGTGGAATTTTGAGAGCAGCCCGAATAGTGAGCCTTGATGTAGATTTTGGAAATTAATGTGAACATTTGAGATCTATGTTCACATCGAGGGGATATCCAGCTTCACTAGTGGACTCATTAATAGAAGAAGTATCCCTTAAAAGAAATTCAGGGGTATTTAAACCCATACTCAACAAAATTCACTCAATATCCACAATGAGTGAACAGCCAAACTTAAATGTTTCACTAAATTCATCAGATTTATCTGGTAATGTGTTACAAGATAATTTATCTGGTAAAGAGAATCATTCTAGACTTATTTTAACGTTCAATATTGATAGTTATATGATAATTGACCTTATTAGAAAGAATTGGGAGATATTTAAAACTAACCCCTTGTTGTATAATAAACTGGAATCTAGACCTGAAATTATTTTTAGGAAAGGAAGAAATTTAAAAAAACTTCTTGAAAAACCTTCACCTAGGTTTGTTAAAACCCCAGGAACTTTCAAATGTCAAAATTGTAATAGATGTAGTACAATTTTGGAGTCTAATAGGTTTATTATTTCTGATAAAACTTACTTTGTGAAGTACAGAGCTAATTGTAACTCTCGTATGGTTGTCTATTTGGCTATGTGCCAACAATGCCCAGGGTTCTACGTAGGAAAGACCGAACGTAGACTACAAGACAGAATTTACGAACATTTATACGCAATAAAGAAAGGAAGGTTAGAGAACGCACTAGCGAAACATGTTTCATTATATAAGGATCATCATTTTAAGTTTATAGTAATTGATCATGTGTCGAATAATATCCAGGGTGTTCCCCTCCACTTACTGTTGGAAGAAAAAGAATTGATGTGGCAGATAAAAATAAATTCCTATGCATTTCCAGGGCTTAACGACCTGTGTTCTATTAGTTGTCTTTTGAAGTTAAAAAGTTTGAGACGCTAATTCTTTTTACTTCTTTTCACTTTTTTACACTTGTTTGTGATAAGAAGGGTTTATTATGGATCGACGGATTAGCGTTGTTATTCTATTGTTGGTAGTGAACATTTTAATTACACATAAAATAAGGGTTCGTTTTGCAAAATTAAAATATTAAAATATTTTAATATTTAAATTTTAAATTTAATCTAGTTATTTAGTTATTGTATTTTTAATTGATTTGTTTTGTTTCTATGGAAACAGTTTGTAGTTTGTAATAATGGCCAGTAACATCTGTTAATTGATGTCAGCTGATGTCTTTTATAGTATTTAAAGATGGCATTGCAATGTTATTTGTATTATTCTGAGGAAGTCTACTGATGGCAGTAGACGAAAAGCGCTTCAACTACGATTAAAGTGTTTGTGTCAACCTTGGTACTTATTTTTGGACTTGAATTGCTACAGCTTTTTGGTGATTTCTACATCCTGCTACTTGGAGTGCTGTTTTGTATTTTCTTAGTATTTTGTTCTTTGTGCTATAAGTGGAATTTCATGTTTCTAATGGGGATCCATTTACAGCTATAATACATGTTCAGAAAGGAACTCCTAACAATGCTCAGGGCATTTGCAGATGCCGCAAATGCAGCACAATCTGACGTCCTTGATTGCCTACACCAAGTTGCTGATACCCTGGATCGGTTGACAAATACAGTGGAAAAAATTAGGTCTGAGACAGATAACACACTATTGGCCTTGGAATGCACATTGTCTGTGATGGAATATCTGATTGGAGTTGAGCGTCGGCCTTGTGAGTGTAGCTCAGCAACTACATCTGCTGAGAGTCAACGTGGCTGTGCACAATCACACTCCTGTAGTGGCAGTACATCCAGTGCTCTAGAAGGAAGTGTGCTTTCCACACCAAGACATAGCAGGCCATGGGCTCATAGTCCAGGGTATCCCTGTGGATGACATCTGCCCAGCAGACATCATTCACCCTCAGGTAGCAGGCAGCATCTGATCTTAGGTGTGGAATTGTTATTGCACCTCCTGGCAGAGCCAGTTCTCATGTTCAGGAGTGGAGACAATTGTCAGCTCTACCATACATGTCTCACAACTGCCCAACATACAGACACATAGGGCTAGCACTGAGCTTGGCTGTGTTCATGCAGACACTCACACGCCACTGTCACACTGAGGGCACCTATAGACACACATGCATTTCCATGGTCCAAATTGCTTGCTTCTGATCCTGACTCACACACGTGCTTGCCAACCTATTGGGCGAGCCTAGGACTCCTGCACCCCCACACAACACCCTGTGCAACTAATAACTGTGCCACATCCTTATCATCTTTCTCATGGATGCAGGGACATAAAGCTATGTGTCTAATGCACAGGGTAAATGTCTATATTATTATGAATTCCATTCATCTATTAGTACTACTGACATACTACTTGTACTGGTCACTTACAGATATTATAGTTTGCCGTTTATAATGTGGATAGCATGATAATTTATGTACATTACAATGGATGTTGTTGTAAGGGCTGTGGAGTCACACACTGAAATGTGTCTCATAGAAATGTTTATGTTTCACTTTCAGGATTGTGTAGTAACCACCTATGGGGAGACATCTGCAATCAACCCATCAACATCTGAGCACAAGACTGAATGTCAGCACAAAAGACAAATGTTATCAGAAAGGTAATACAGTATAGATTCATGGGTTCATAGGCTCATAGCTGTTTACTAGGCTAACAAACACAAGGGTTTCTTTAAGCCTAGCCATGCATTCCAAATCTCTGACAAAGTCTTATACTCTTGATAAGTGTAATCAGGGTTTTGGGAAATAAAACTTTTACAAGCTGGGGCCTGGGAGATGAACCATTTACAGTCTGCCTGTGTCCATTAGAGACATAGGTCCCAAACCAGGAATTAATGTCCTATTCCCCATCCAATTGTGTAACTTGCACTTGATTTGCATTAGAATGGGACTCTGCTTCACATGGATGGGGAGCCTGTTCCATATAGGGTGTAGTCTCTGGGATACATACCTCTCTCTCCAGCACATCTTGTTTATAACACAGGCAAGGTGTAGTTCTGTAGAACAGGTATTTATGGTGTTGTTTGTTTCATACGTATGCTGGCGGTCCAAAGTGGGGTCTGACAATGCCCTGCATAGCAGGCATGCATCTCCCCTCCAAAGGCTGTAGGAGACAGAATACAGGGAAAGGGCCTTGATGCGGTGTGCATAGGACATTTTACTTTTGCCTTGTATTTGTTTAGTGAGGAATCACTGTGGATGTTACAATTGTCAGATAAGCCTGGTTAGGTACATACCAAAGGGGATATTGCACTCAACGGTAGGTCTGATGAATGCCGAATACAGTGGAACAATGACTTCCATGGACGTAGATACCATACCTTTCTTTATAAGTTGCCCAACATGGAATGATTTCCCCAGTACTGTAAACATGTGACAGTCAAAGGCTAGATTACTATCTATGTGTTTCCCTAAGTCCCTGACTACTGGGTCAGCTGTTAGACGTGTGCTGTCAATATGATAGTTACCAGGGGTGGATGACTACCCAAAGGATGGTATTGTGCATTTTTTGGTATTTAGTGTTAATCCATGGCTCTGACACCAGTTGTATGTGGGTCAGTCCCTCCTGGAGAACATTTGTGTCAATGTGGGATTCATTGAAAGCTCCTAATTTGCAATCATCTGCAAATTTAGTCAGCCGGAGACCACTGACCATGGCCTTGACTTCAGAGAAGTAAATGCCATAAAGGAGTGGTTCGAGGACTGATTCATGATGGAGTCCACTTGTGACTGGCCTCTTGGTAGAGGTGGACTCCCAAGTGCTAAATTTCTGGGTCCTGTCTGTGAGCCAGTTGGCTATTCACCAGCTGACATACGAGTTTGTACCTAACCTCTTGAGTTTGTCAACAATACCTGATGGGGGTATAACGTCAAATGCCTTGTCAGGTCAAGGTAGCAGTGTGAACCCTTTTTCACTCATCCATTCCTTTGGCTACCTTCTCAAAGAAGTCCACCAGTTTGAGTAGGCATGATCCGCCCATGATGAAAACAAACTGGGTTTGGTCTAGTGTCTGGAGGTGTACTACGTCTCTATTGATCATTTCCATCATAATTATTTCCACGGTTTTACATATATCACTCGTGAGACTTCTGGGTGTGTAGTCTCTATGTTTCATAGATGACACATCTTAGTGTAGAGGGATGACTGTTGCTGTTCTCCATTCATAAGGCTCGAAGCCTGTTTGATGACTACAGTTAAGGAGGCCCTGACAGGTCATGTTTCGTGCTATTTAGAAGGCACCCTGGCATATTGTCTGAGCCAATTGATGCAATGTATTTGGTCTTAGAGAAAGCAGTAAGGACCTGTTCCCTAGTGATAGTAGGGGAACTTATATTTGCTGGAATTTCCTGAGAGAAAGTTGAGGGGGAGAGAGGGGTAAAGCTGGTTCTGAATTTATCAGCCAAGAAGTTTGCTATATCTTCTGCCTCATAGGTGGTTCCATTTACAATGAGATATGCACACAATTATGTGTTGTTTTTGAGGTTGCAGATGTAACAAAGGTATGTTTTATGGTTGTCCTTGGCCTGGGAGCCAAAACTTACCAAAAAATTTGGCTCTCCAAAATAATTCAAAACAATTTGTTAACTTTCATAAACAAGACTACCGGTAAGCACTTTAATTCTAAATTAAATTCATCAGACCAGGTTGCAAACGCAAATCAACATTCAATATATACTTGTATAAAATAACATGATGAAATACAAAAATTGTTTTGAGTTATTTTGGAGAGCTGTTTTTATTTGTTTATTCTTTGGTACTTTTTTTAAGTCTTTGTGCTGTTTGTCTCAAATTTGGCTTTGGTAGACTTCATTTGTTCTCTGAATTATTATTTTTTTTTTTGTTTAGTTTGATGAGAGTGCTATTATCCTGCTGTGTGCTGAACCTATGTTTTGCCATGAGTTTTTTCTTTCTGTTATACAGCCTATTGATTATGTGATGCCACCAATGTGGCTTGATTTTCCATTAGGTCTGTACTTCTCCCTGATGGGTACAACTGCCTCTATGTAGTTATTACCATGCTCCTACATGGTGTCTGTGAACATTTCTGCATAGGCTGCAGTGTTCTCAGTATTTATGGGGGCTTAAAATTTGCCACGTTATCATGTAATAGTTGAAGGCTAGCCTTAGAGTAGTTCCTGAATATTCCATGTTTAGCTGGAGGTCCATGTTTTATTTTTACTTTAAAGGAGACCACTTTACATTTGGACCTTACCAGGGAAGACATTACAATAGGAGGTGTGCATGACTCTCCCATATGTATTTATTTATTTATTTTTATTTATTTTACATTTGTTTACTGAGAAAGTCTGACTGGGCATGGATCCCATTTTCAGCAGAGGCCTAGGGAGAAAAGCTCCATATTGGTGAGGAACAGATCTAGTATTGTTGCACCCCTGGTTGGTGTATTGAATATCTGGTCCAGGGAGTTTGTGTTTACAAAGTCCAGGAATTTCTGTGCCCATATATTTGGTGTCTATAGGATTCTCAGTTAATAGTGGGGTAATGAAAGTCACCCATTAATATGGTATTGGGTTGGATGGTTAGTGTTTCTAATAAGTTTAAATGCATGGTATGGGTTTCCTGGGTCATAGAGAAGGGCCTATAGCTTGCATTGAAGTATTATTTGATTTTGCCTAAGTGGTAACCTGAACATATAACAGCTCAAGTGCATTGTCATGTTTGACCAGCCTTGAAGTATATTTAGTTTTGATGTACATAGAGACACCTCTGCCTTTTGTCCATGCCTGTGAAGTAACTGGTCTAAATGTGTGGAAGGCATAATAACCTTTCATTGTTGGTGTGCACTTTGTGGCTTTAAGGCATGTATCAGTGACCGCACAGACATCAGCACTCTCTACAGAGATAGCATCTTCTAAGGAGTGGGTTTTTTTGTTTAGACTCCTATCATTTAGCAATAATGTCTTCAGATTTTCTTGTTTTTGATTTGCTATGCTGGAAGTCATTTCAGATTGGCATTGCCCACAAAAGACAGTGTGGAGGAAAACAGTTTTAGCTAAAATTCAAATGTTAGGGAGAGTGGTGCAGACCATCCCTGCTAAAGCAGCCTGGTCTGTTGAACATCTCCTTCCATGTTGACAAATATTGCACCCCTTTAGAATGACACCCGAAATCAAACCAATTATTATTTATTTATTTATTTCCAGTTTGATTACCGGGAATGTCCACTGGGCTCAAAGAGCCCGTTTTCAGTGGAAGCCCAGGGAGAAAAGCTCCATGTTACAAGCAATTAAACAAAAATGAAATAATACAAAGTAATGAGAAAAAGTAGAAATGCATAATGGAAAAACAGTTCATAAACATATTTACAAAGTTGTATAGAGAACTATTTGTACAATAATTAAGTGACAGAGGCAAGAGAAGAGTTCGCAATTAAAGGAAAGCAATTATTAGTTGAGGGTTAAAAATATGAATGTTGTATATTGAGGTTTAGCATAAATGGAGGAGACATAGGTGGGAAGTACACTGTTAGTAGAGCATAGATTATAGTGTCTGGAGTATTCTTAGAGAGGTGGTTGAACATTAATAAAAGTGGAGTTCACACATGGAAGGTATGATTGCCATAGTTAAACTGCATCAGCTTAATATAGGTAGTTATTAAAGATTAATTGTTTTCAGTAAGGGGATGAGATCAGGGACTATATACAGTATTTACATTGTGTACATTTAAGGTAGAAAAACATTATTAATAATTTGGTGTTGAATTTGACTTAGAGGGAGGCAGATGTTTAAGGGGTCTTTAGATTTAGAGTGAGGTAGGTGTTAGGAGAATAGCCTGGGGTGGATGAATAAGTAGAGAAGCTGTATGAGGAAGCATACATAGAAGAGAGTAAGTAAGTTAAGCAGGGAGAATACAGTTACTTTTCCAGTGCTGTGTAAGGTAGGAATGAAGCTGAGTTTTAAAGTATTCGTAGTTTTCAGAGATTCTAAGAGAAGAAGGGAGGGAATTCCATCTTTTGGCTAGGGAACAAGAGAGTAGAAGGTGACCAGCAGAACGTTTAGGATTGTATACATAGAGGAGATTCTGGTGTGCAGATCTCAGGGCTCTGTGGGGGGTCTAAAAGGGTAAGATATTTGCTAAAGCAGGGAATAGAGTTGGTTTGAAGATTAGTCTGTGGGTAGTAGAGAGTTGAAGGAAGATGAGTTGATTGGGAAGTTCTAGCCAGTTTAGCAGGTGGAGAGTTGTGCATTGGTGAGAGGAGTAATTAGCTTTAGTTGCGAATTTAGCAATTTTGTTGTAATATGTTTCGAGTTTTGAGGAGATGGAAGAGGATAAGTTGGTAAGTAGGGGAGCAGCATATAGAAGATAAGGTAGTAAGTAGGTGGTGGCAAGAGCGTGTCTGGTAGATGAAGAGAGGAATCGGGAGTGTCTATATAGCATGCCAAGTTTCTGGTGAGTTTTTTTAATGTTTAGCTGAACGTGTGTCATATTTTAGGTGTTCATCTATGGTAACTCCAAGTAGTTTAGCAGAAGGGACAATTTCTATAGTGGAGTTAGTATTGCTAAAGATACTGAAAGATTGTTTGTCAAGCTGGAGGGTTTTTGAGGGGGGGGGGGGGAATTTTTGATTTATTAGCTTTTAGGGAGAGATGATTTTGAAGCATCCAGTTTTCAGTTGTAGAAAAGGCCAACTGAGTTTTTGCTAGGTGGTCAGGAAGATTAGAAGCAGAGCAAACTAATGTTGAGTCATCTGCATATTGCACTATTTTAGTAGTAAGAATGGCAGCATGAAAATCATTAAAAGATACACTGAACAGCATTGGGCCGAGTTTGGATCCCTGGGGAACTCCAGTAGGGGAGGGTAGGAAGACTGAGGTGCCAGTTTGCCATTTCACAGCTTGAGATCTATTAGAAAGGTAGCTGTTAAACCATAATAGGTTGTTCTGTGAGAGAGCAATATTAGAAAGATGATTTAGAAGTTGGGTATGGGAAACAGTGTCAAAAGCTTTGGAAAGATCTAGAAGGATAGTGGATACAATTTCTCCAGAATCACGGGCATGATTTACTAAGACTAAGAAAGAGAGAAGAGCAGTTATTGTACTATGTCCAGGATGAAAACCATGTTGTATAGGGGTGAGGAGGTGTTTATCAGTAAGGTAAGGCATGAGCTGGAGATGGATGCATTTTTCAAGTATTTTTAAGATTGGGGAGAGAATGGCTATTGGACGGAAGTTAGAGATAGTATTATTTTTACCTCTTTTATGGAGGGAAAGGATAAAGGCAACACACCACAGTTTGGCAGCATAAGACTCCTGTATGGATCTGTTGATGAGAATGCTGATGGGGATGGCAATGCCATCAGCAGTGAGCTTTAGATAGAGAGAGGGGATATTGTCTGGGGCAGGGCAGCATGGCTTAAGTCTAGCGAGAAGTTTTTTTATGTAGGATGTGGAGATGGGCTTTAGGTGAAATGTGGGGGGGCAGTTAGGATTTGGAGGTTGGGAGGATGTGGGGGATGTGGGTTTGAGAAGAGAGGAGGAGTTGTGATTGGGGAAGGTCTTGGTGAGTTCAGCTATGGAGATGGTAAAGAAGGAGTTGAATAGGGTGGCTAATTCTGTGTCAGTTTTACTGGTATCAGTACAAGGGTATCTTTTTGTACCGGGATTTAGTAGAGAGTTGATGGAGGTCCAGAACTGTTTAGGGTTTTTGGAGTGATTGGTCTGGAGTTTAGTGTAGTAAGACTTTTTATCTCTTATGATATGTTTTTTGGTTAGGTTACGGAGTTGTTTATATTTAAGAAGCATTTCAGAGAGTTGGTGTTGGTGATACAGTTTCCAGGTCTTGTCACTTTGTAGCATAAGATTTTTAGTGTCCTTAGATAGCCAGGGGGCAGGGTTGGATTTCATTTGTTTAGTTCTAGGTGGGGCATGGGAATTTAAGATATCTAAGAAGGTAGTATTGAAAAAATCTACAACTTATCTAGGGAAAGTGTTTTTACATTATCCCAGTTTATTAATTTGAGGGTGTTAGAGAAACTTGAAGGATTAAAATTAGTGAGGTCGCGAGTAAGGATATATTGGTGAGGGTGTGGCTTCGAGCGTGTTGCTCGATGGATAAAGGAAGGGTAGTGGTCACTTACGGTGTCTGGTAAGGTACCTGAGTATAAGATCTTATTTGGGTGGGAGGCTAGAATCCAGTCCAGAGTGGAACCTGGGGGGTTCTTTTTATTGGGTCTTGTGATGCTATTACTTAGTTGAGTGAAATTTAAAAGATTAATAGATATAGATGGATTGGTGCCATTGATTTTGTTCCAGTCAATGTTCACATCGCCTAATATGTATGTCTCGAGCTTAATATTAGTTGAAGCCCATAGAAGAATATCTTCTAGGGTGTAGTGTTGTTACCGGAGGGGGGGATATAAAGGGCTATAAGACATATGCTTTTGAAGTTATTCAGTTTGAGTATCCCCATGACTAATTCTGCATTATTGAATTGAGGAATGGGGTTTTGGTAAGGAGAGATGCTGTGTAGATTTGAGTAAATTAAGGCTACTCCTCCACCTTTTTTGTTTGGGCGGTCACATCTAAGAGTCTGAAAACCTGGTGGTAGGATTTCAGAGTTGGAAATCTGGGGTTTTAGCCAAGTCTTGGAGACTGCTACTATGTCTGGCAGGGTATGGTAAACTCCAGATGTACACCACTCCAAGAAGCAAATAAGTCACTCAGTAGGTAAAAACGAACGTTTAATGAAACACCAAGACCAGTATACCACACAAAAAAGGATTGAGCGCGCTTTCATCTATTCCTTCTAGACTTCATCAGAATCCATAAACTGCAGAGCAAAATGGTCTTAAATACATAGTCACCTGATTAATTAATTAATTACAGATCAATTAAATAAATTGTCCAATTATAAACTGTATTATAGCTCAATATTATTTGTAATATAGAAATAAAAATGAAAACAAGTAATAAAAATATAAGCTTTGCACAGTACATGTAATAAAAAAAAAAACACATCTAAAAATGAGATATATAGTAAATAAGAAAAAATTATTTACACATATATATCCAATAACCCTAAATTGACTTAATATCTTACATTATATATTTTTATAAAAAAATTTTTTATATATGGGGAATATTTAATTGTTTTTCCACATTCATTATTATATAATATATATTTTGTATACACTACTATACAATACACAAGTATTTTGTATATATTTTTGGTAATATTCTAGGGTACACTATAAGGATTATATTTTGTATAGTGGATCTTTGTATATAAATTTTTTAAGCATTTAATTTGGATGGATGATAAATACGACTATATTTTGTGTTAGGAATATATATGTGTAAATAATTTTTTCTTATTTTTTTCTTATTTACTATATATCTCATTTTTAGATGTGGTTTTTATTACATGTACTGTGCAAAGCTTATATTTTTATTACTTGTTTTCATTTTTATTTCTATATTACAAATAATATTGAGCTATAATACAGTTTATCATTGGACAATTTATTTAATTGATCTGTAATTAATTAATTAATCAGGTGACCATGTATTTAAGACCATTTTGCTCTGCAGTTTATGGATTCTGATGAAGTCTAGAAGGAATAGATGAAAGCGCGCTCAATCCTTTTTTGTGTGGTATACTGGTCTTGGTGTTTCATTAAACGTTCGTTTTTACCTACTGAGTGACTTATTTGCTTCTTGGAGTGGTGTACATCTGGCTTTTGTGGCACGAGTATTACAGGAGGATACCCTTTATGGTAAAAGCAAGCGGACTACTATTTGTTTTTTATTTGTGACGAAGAGGAGTAGTGGTGTTTGGTGGAGTTTCAGGGTATGGTAAAGCCAGCATGGAAGAGAGCAGTTTTGTTTTTTAGAATCTGGGCATTTAGAGAAAGATTATTTTAGGAATTTTTGGTTAGTAATGTTGGATGAGGTAGGAGGAGTGGTATTGGTGCTATTGGTTCTGACCGCGGAAGTGGAGTTGGTAATAGTTTTAGGACCAGGGTTGGGGTGAATATCTCCTGCTAGGGAAAGGCAGTAAGTGGAGGTGAACAGTAGTTGTAGTTTGGGCTTAGTTGATTGTGTGAGGTTAGTGAGTGATTTGG
Source organism: Protopterus annectens (assembly GCF_019279795.1). Lineage (NCBI taxonomy): Eukaryota > Metazoa > Chordata > Ceratodontiformes > Protopteridae > Protopterus > Protopterus annectens. Next base: position 230,236,292 of record NC_056736.1, read on the forward strand.
GTGAGTGCCACTTGAAAGAGCAGAATGTAAGTTTTAGTTTAAAGCAGTGGAGTGTATTAGGTTGAAATACTGAGGAGGATATATAATGAAAGTGATATTTGGATGGGTGGAGATAGAGATGAGTGGTGGAGTGGGGGGGGGTAGGAAGGAGGAAAGGAGTTTGTAGGATGTTTATGAGGTGGCATGGAAAAGAGGAATTAGGAAAAATATGGTTAAACAGGAGGTGAGAAGGATTTGTGCAAGATGTGAGGACATGGTTGATTGGTGTATGGTAAGAGACTGGGAATAAACAAAGAGATGAGAGTATGTTAGAGAGGGAGAAACTGAAGGGTATGGGGGTAAGAAGAGAAGGCTTTGGGGTTGGTTGGAGAGGAGTTAGTAAATTGGTGGGAGGGATGTGTTGTGAATTGGTTAAGAAAAAGGGGAGGAGTTAACAGGTGAGAATAAATGAAGGAGTAGTGGGGGCGCGTGGGAAATTGGGGGCAGGGTAGGGGAGCGGAGTGAGCCCGCAGGCCGAACGGAGCAGGACAGACAGGTAAATGAGGAGAATGCTGAGAGAACAATCAGTGAACAGCTGACTACTGAGGATACCTCAGTAGACACAGGTAAGTGGTAGGAATAGTATGGGGAAACAGAGTGGAAAACAGAGGAAATTAGCTGGGAGAATGAGAATTAAAGTAAATAGAGTGGAAACTTGGAGCAGTCTGATACTGGGGAAAAATAACTAAGTGATATGCTATTAGAGAGAGGAGAATAGAGAGTGCAGGACAAGCCTAGTTTAGGGTGCCACCAAGTGGGCTAAAGTATATAGCAGCAGAAGCTAGAGAATGACAAAAGCTACTAAGAGTTATGAAAGACACGGATAGCTTATATGGAAGGAAATACTAAGGAAAAATAAGGGGTAGAGCGGAATATGGCTGCTGGATATCCTGGCTAAGTAGTGTGTCTTAAACACACATGCAGGTTAATTAAAACTCATGTAGCTTTACAGCTAGGTCTAGGATAGAGTACTATCTTGCTTCTTTGATGACAAAGTTCTGAAGTAGGGCAGCCTGAATCCGTTACTTAGAGGACTGAGGTGGCTCAGAAAGCTTGGAAGGGTCCTTAATGACCAGGCAGCTAGTTTCTCAAATCTTACTGCGGGCTGGGTGGTTGGAAAGGTTAGTTGGTTAGAGAAAGAAAGAAACAAAGTAGTGGAAAAAAATGTCAATGATCTTTGTTCATATTGTGACATCATCCTTGGAGAAGATGAAATGATGCTCATTGCTAGGCTGACATCAGCCGGGGACACATATTATGAGATCTCAAAGATGCCTCTCTAAGTATGGGTTAGGGAGGTATGTCACAGGTCATGTACTTCCACATGGACTATGACTGAGTCATATCATAGGATCATAGGAAGTTAAAAGGCTAATGGCCCTAAGTCCCTTACAAGCCTAGCAAGTTCTACCCTTATTTCCATGATCAACACCAATTGCCCCTTTCCAAGAGGGACCCAGGTAGCACCCCCAGGATGATTTTACAGTTACACATCCCAATCGTACACATTGCATTTGAAGAGGCCCAATAAGGTGCTTTATTTGACATGAAGTGGGGGTACATTCCAAAGGTGTGGTAACCTGTGGGAGACAAATCTCACCCTCCAGCATGTTTTATTAATGTCACATACTAGGTTAAGCTCTTTAGAGTGAGTAACCCGTGTACAATTTGATTTGTGGATATGCAACATTTCTAATAAAGCATGGTCAAAGATGGCCTTATGTGCAAGGCATAGATCACCTCTGAGTAGTCTGTATGAAACAGAAGACAGTGACAGTGATTTCAGATAATCCACATAGGAAAGATGCTGAAGACCTTGAATTATCCTTGTGAAGAAACTTTGTGGTCTCTCCAATTGCTGCAGGTGCTTGGAAAGGTGCATACCAAAAGGGGCATTGTACTCCATTATTGGCCTGATGAGGGGAGAATATAGAGAGGTTATAACTTATTTTAATTTCTGGATGCAATGGCTTAATTATGAGAAAAGCAATATAAAATTCCTTTTTTACCACTGTAGAGACATGGAGATCAAAGGTAAGGTTGCTGTCAACCTGTGTGCCCTCGCACCACTGAGTGCATACTTAGGGTTTTGTTATTGATGTGGTAGTTAGCAGGAACATCACACTTACTGAGAGGGATGATAATACATTGTTCTGCATTGAGGTTAAGGCCATGACTTTGGTAGCTATCATTTGTTTGACATCATTTGGAGATTCTATGACCACTCCCAGTTTGCAGTCATCAACAAATTTTGTCTGCCACAGACCCTTAGTTTTAACTTGTACTTAGAACTAGAGTCCAAACAGTAGAGATGCCAGGACAGATCCGTGTGGAACACTACTGGTTACAGATCTGCTGTTGGAGGTGGATTCCCCTAATTTGACTACATGGGTTCTATCAGTGAGCCAGTTAGTGACTCATGTAATAATATGAGTTGATATCTAGGTGGGTGAGTTTGTCAATGATGCCTGAGTAGGGGATAGTGTCAAATGCCTTGGCTAAGTCTAGGTAGACTGCATGCACAGATTTCCCCTTGCCCTGGGCCATGGTGACTGTCTCAAAGAAGTCCACAATGTTTCACAGGCATTATTTCTCTTTGACAAATACAAATTGAGTAGGGGCAAGTGTTTGGAGCTTACCTGTGTCTTTGTTGATAATGTCCATGAGAATTCACTCCATGGCCTTGCAGATAAGGCTAGTCAGGCTACAAGGTCTCTAGTTACCGTAGCACCACCTTTGTGCAAGGGAATAATAGTGGCCATTTTCCATTAATCTGGGATGAACCCAGTGCTTAGACTATGATTAAAAAGAGTACCCAGTGATGTTGCTAATTCTTGTTGAAGCCCATGTTGGTGACAGCCTTAGAGGGGGTGTTTATGGCTTGCTTTTTAGAGATACAAGGTAGGGTACAGGTGATAGGGATGTTTCAAAAATTCAAAAAATTCAAAGAAACTTTATTGTCATTTAGGACCACACAATTGCAGCCTAAATTAAATTACAAATGTCAGCTCACAAGCGAAATGCAGTGTAAATACATAGATACAGCGGTATCAAAGAATAACATAAGAAAGAAAATAAAAACACATATGACATGCCTGAGGTGGTTCACATTACATAAACACATTCAATGCCTGTTATCCAGTGATAAATGATAAATAAATACCCACCACCAAACCCCTTCACCACTCCTGAATAGAAGGGAGGTTAATACCGAGATTTTCTCAGCCACCCTCACCACCCTCTATAGTTTCCACTTTTCAGCAGCTGTGCAGTTGCCGAACCATGCTATGAAGTTGCTAGTGAGGATGATCTTGATAGTTCCCCTGTAAAAAGTGGTAAGAGCATACAGTGGGAGCCTGACCATTTTGAGCTTTCTCAGAGGTCATCAGAGATCTGAAGGCCCAGCATCTTTGTTGTTCTTTTTTTTTATCATGGAGTATGTGTGGCAGGGACAGGGGAGTGAATTTTTCACAGAACCTGTCACCTAACAGATTAGCTATGTCCACAGGCTCAGTATACGTGGTATCATTAACTACCAGTCTGGCACAAATCTGAGTCTGCCCTTTTAGTTTATAGCTGTAACTAAAGAATGCCTTATGGTTGTCCTTAGTTTAGGAATCTAATTTGGATTCCTAGTTTACTTTTAAGGCTTTTTTAATCTGAGGATAGAGTGTTTCCAGTTTAGGGACTCACTCTTAGACAGCAATTTCTTCATCTTATTGAAAAGCCTGTTAATGTCAGCTGTCTATCAGGCAGGTTTGCTCTTCCTTGTGGAGCTGTTTCGGTCCTTTCAGGTATGGCTGAGTCAATGCAGTTAAACAGGTATTTGTATAAAGCACTGGTGTAGAACTCTGCATAGTTGCCATTTCCATCTGAGGGGGGAGGTGCAGTACTGCTATTTACATGATCCCGTAAGAGGTAATGATGTGCTTTGGAGAAGTATTTTAGTTTCTTTGCTGCTGGGGAGCTGTGATAGTTACTTTAAATGAAACTGATTTGTGGTCAGGTCTTACTAGGAAAGACCTCACAGTGGGGGTGCTGCAGTGGTCCCCCATATTGGTAAGCACCACATCCAGGATGTTGGCACCCCTTGAGGAACCTTTGGGTAAGTGAGTTACAGAATGAGTAATTTACCTGTTCAATGGAAGGGTAGCCAAAGTTGCCCAAAACTAAGGTGTTCGGATGTATCTTGATAACGTCTATATCATAACATTGACAGCACAGGTTGTCAAATCCAAAATCATTGACACCTAAGCATTGAAAGCTAAAAACAGCAAATGGCCAAATCACCGAATTTTTTCCTAGGGAAAGAATTCACTTGGCCATTCGCAAACAAAACAGACAAACATACCCAAACATAGTGGGGGGTTTTGCCCCCCACACCCCCCTAATTAAATAAATGAACTCTGAGACCACTCTACATTGGGGAAAGGGCAAATCCCCAAGAACGGCCATGCAAATTCTTTCCCAAGGAAAGAATTCGATAATGTGGCCATTCGCTATTTTAAGCGTTTGATGCTTAGGTGTTGATGAATACGCATTCGACAACCTAAGCTGTAGACAGATCAATAGGGAACCTCTTAATAGAATCAAGTAGGTCCAAATAGGCAGAATGGTTGTCCTTATTCATGGCAGGGGTCCTGTAGCTGGCAATGACTTGAGTACATGTCCTACCAACAGTTAATTGCACCTGAAGTATCTCGAGGGAATACAACTGGTTAACCAGTCTGAAGGTGTATTTATCTTTAATGAATATCGATACATCACCTCCTTTATTTTTCACTCCTTCGTTTGTGTTCTGAACATGTGGAAGGAGATGTAGCCCGATATGGCTGGGGTGCTCTCCACAGCTGTGAACCAGGTCTTCGTGACTGCACAAATGTGTAAGTCTTCCAAGGTGAGGTACTGCTTCCAGTGAGTGCAGTTTCATGTTAGCTCATTCACTCCAATGGAGCTCTGTAAGTCAGCACTGCAACTTCCAATGGGCAGAACCTAAACATTTTGACAGAACAAATGATGTCCTCACATTTCAAACAAATGTTCATATCTCTGGAACCAAACAGGTTATGAAATAGGTATAAATGGCAAACCCTTCAGCCCAAACTATTTTTATAGTGGTAGTATTCTTTAGGTTTTAGGTCTTAAACTGAATTTTATAAGTCACAGTAACTATTACATTTGTAATATTTTGTAAACAATTTATATCTCAGCAAACACTCAAGTTACACACATATTATCAGTAGCATTTTATTCATCTAACAGAGAGCTTTCATATGAGGCTAAGGAGTCCTGTCCATGTTAATTGGTTGTTGAGATTTTCAGAACAATGCGAACATTATATCTATATAAATTGATATCATTAAAACAGCAGTTAATATCTCTTTAACTCCACTAGACAGAGGTCAAATATTAATACAGCTGAGTTTGCCATTGAGATGTAACTATGTGTTGATATGGGTGTTGTTTTTACAGAGTGCATTTGGGGCTGGTGAGGGTATTTGTTATCTGTACTTTGTCTATGAGGTCTTTGTGATTTATGATGGTTACATTTCAGTGCCTCAGCATATATCTGCTTTAAATTTTGTGTGATGGGTATGACATGTGTACTACTGACAACCTTATTGACATTAGGAGTACTTTCATGTGAGAGCTTTGCCTGCAGTGACATTGTTTAACTACATCTCTCACATGCCATATCAGTTTGCTTAAGAATGAACTGGTTGTCGGTAAACATGAGGCAATTTCTACACTACCTCAGGATGCTCATATCCAACTAGTTGGTAACAGTCACAGTGGGAAAGTTCATACCCATGGCAACAGACCCTTTTTATATTTATTAAATAATTGTATAGAGAATGTCAATCAATTTCACGATTATCTGTTTTGCAACTATGGAGGCAGTGCTTGTCACTTCAGGATAGTTGTCCTGTGTGCAACTTGGCATTGCAGTAAATTTCATCATGCTTTCCCAGGAAAAATGTCACTCAAGGTGTCTGAGTCTGTACAGAGCACTGCCAAGCACTGGATGGGACACAAATACGTACACACTGAAAAGTTAAAGATGAAGTATTTAGGCGGTTATTCTGAAGTTAGAAACAAATCAAACAGTGCTTACTGGAAACAAAGAATTAGCTTGTCAAGAATGATGACAAGAGGGGAGTCTCATGAATGACTACTGTCTGGCTGCTACTACTGTTGGCCTCTCCACTGCCTTACTCTGCTGGGATACAATGCTCTTTTTCTTTTTCTCTCACCAGAAGCAAAGCATTATTACCAATCCCAAGATAAACAAGGAGGCCACAGCCTGTTTGTTGATCCACACTCTTGTGCCAGATAATGCAAGGGTCAGTAGAATTCTTGTAGCCTTTTCAAGGTAGATGCCTTGAATAGCAACCAGACCAATTGGTTCAGTTTTGCATGTATTATGCCTTGGGTGCTGAGGTTCATAGGATTTGACTAGGTTACTGACCTGATGGTGAATAGGAACATAGCTGCTGCATCACAATATAATGTTCAATGTCAGGTGACATAGATGCCCATGGCTGGTCTAGCAAGGTCCACAGTGGCAGTGATCCATGTTAGGTAACAGTTTCACAGGAATTCATGCAACCTGCCCTTCAACAGGGTAACGGAGGTGATCTGTCTGACATGAATGTGAGGCTTACTGCAGAGGAGTGGCCACCTCTGGGAGATGTTCCTGTCTCTCTAGCATGTCCTAGCTATGTCATGATTTACATTTAAGTTTCTGGAATGCAAAACTGTAATCCCAGATTATTTCACACAACATCTTTTTGCTGTCTGGTTGTTTGACAGGCATTGTTGCCTTGCAAGGCCAAAGCAATAACTGTAAAGTTGAACAAGTTTTATATGCATGCACAGACAGCCACATCTTCACCGCAAAGTGGGCCTACAGAGTGTATTTGATGCTGTGAACCCCAAGGGTGTAGCAGTATACCCTTACTTTTCTGGAGTTGTACAGTCTCACATTTGAAAGTATGGTCTTGTGGCCCTGCCTAATAACAGGATTATGGTTCAGGCAAGTGCCATATGCCTAGCAAAGCAGCATACTCAATCCACCATGTTATCCCACACTGTCAAGTACTGTTTTACCTTAGAATGACTCAATAAAGTTCATAACATCTGACATGTAACCATCTGTTAGGCCACTGCCAAATCAAGGCCTATTTTGATGTATCCATAAGCAATAATCTATTGCTAATGGCATTAGCAGTGTCTGCTGAATAGATGTAGACATGTCCCATCGGATGATGTAAAATGCCTGACAAACATCCACACACACTCTATGTTGGTTGCAGTGAGAACAGTACAACTACTTATCTATATTTACAAAGCACACACACACCAAGTTGGCTGCAATGACAATAGAACCCCTACCTAAGTTTGCAGACTAGAGAATGCAGAATGTATGACACGTGCCAAGTCTGATATTAAAGTGGCTTTAGGTAATCTTATGGTAGATGACATCAGCAGGCCTTGTAGAGGACAAAGGTTGGAGGCTTGCATCACCTGCAAGGCCCAAAAACAGTGCAAAACCATACGAATATGGAAATCAGTGTGGGATTCACACTTGTTTTTTAGGGAGATGGACACACACACACACATGCACACCAACTGGGCTGCAGTAAGATTAGAACCTCTACCTATCCAGTCTTACACACTACATTTCACAGTGCTTAATACACATGCCACATCTCAAGTTTGACATCAACATGGCTTTAGTTAATCTTATGGTAGATGACATCAGCAGGCCTTCTGGATGACAATAGTTTGGAGGCCTGCATCAATTGCAGTGGCAAAACAGTGCAAACGCATGCCAGTTTGGAAGTCAGTGTTGGGTTTACACTTGCTCTTTGTGGAGATATGCTCCCACACACACATCCACACCAACTGGGCTGGTGTGCAATTAGAACCACTACCTATCTAGTCTTACACACTACAGATCACAGTACTTAACACACGTGCCACAGCTCAAGTCTGATTTATAAATAACTGCAGGTGAACTAATTCTAGAAGACATAAACAGGCCCTATGTTGAACAGCTTTGGAGGCCTGCAGAATCACATTGCTTCTTTCTGTCATCTGGAGCTAGTAGCCTAGCAGTCAGATCACTATTTTGTACATTAACTATGTGACACCAGTACCCATTTTGGGCATATCTGTTTGCATTTGGTTGGGCAAACCTGTGTCCAAAATCGGTTTGCCCTGTTGATGGGTGAGCACACATTATATATTTTACAACTTGTTCAGTTTTTGATGTAAGTGTGGGGAAATCCAACAGACACAGAGGATTGTAATGAATGCGGGTGTTGTTGCTGGCATAGATACAAACATATGGCTTCACAATATATGTACATATTCAAATACTGTGCATACATTTTCAAGATTTCCACATGCTGTCATAGGGAGATGTGGTATGACTCTCCACTGTCCAGATGTTTCCAGCAAGTACACAGGTCTGACTCATATTTATGTGTGTTTCACACTAGATTTCTGGTTTGCTGTCAAATGTGGGATCATTTAAACATGACGTGAGAGAAGTCTGCCAGAAATCTGAACTTCAGATGTCCCAATAATCCTACAAATGGAACACATGTTATTCTATGCACTTATACATTTTTTAAGTGCATTATCTAATGTTGAGCACTTACTTTTGGTTCTTTGTCCAACATTATATGTGTTGTAGTGCAGCTTTACTCTTCATGATCTGGGTATGTAGGGTAATACAGACATACACACACACACACACACACATACACACACACACACACACACACACACACACACATATATATATATATATATATATATATATATACACACCTATCTCTCTCTCTCGCTATATATATATATATATATATATATATATATATATATATATAGATGTGTGTGCATGATATGTATGTATGCATCTATATATGGGGAGAAACAGAGATGTATATGTCTGTGTGTGTGTGTGTGTGTGTGTGTGTGTGTGTGTGTGTGTGTGTGTGTGTATCCATATACAGAGAGAGAGAGGGAGATAAGTAGATATCTATATAATTTTTTAAAATAAATTGTGTGAGGAGCAATGGATTTGTGCTCTGCTTAACTAAGTGTATGGGCATTTGTGGTGGCATTTTTGATTGTTTGTGAATAGCTAAGCAGTGTGCAAATGGGAGATGCATTGCTTACATCGGAGACTTGCTGTTCCATAAACTGACTCCAACCCACACCTATCTATACACCAGGCCAGAATTATGTTTGTTAGACAGTGTGACCTCTGAACCTGCTTCTGCTGTGCTTTTTATATATGCAGAACCATGTGCAAATGTTTAATTAATATGTAAAAGAGGTTAATAACAGTACATCGCACACAACTTATTACTACTGCACTTCCTTAATATCACAGGATTAGAACCTTGAGCAGCATCACACACGCTAAGTGCCGTAGTTCTTTGTGCCACAGACGCTGCTTGATATAAAGGGGATCATTCATCACTCAGTCACCTACATAAATATGTACATTGCTATTCCTTTGTTACCTAACACATACAATGTAAGATCAAATTCTATATTACTGTCCTGAGACTGTGTGGCATACTAACTGTGTGAAATTCTCATATAGCATAGATGAGTTATTGTTATAGCAGTTACAAGAGGACACTGCTGTTTTGAGGGGTGGGAAAAAAAAAACATGTTCTGCTAGGATACACACTAGTCTCACTATATTTAACCTCACTTTCTAACATATCTCTTGAATGATGTACTAGTAATCTGTTGCAGTAGGACTGCATGAATATTCCATGCATGAGGCCTACTAATTACAAATGGAGACATGATAGTTGAATGAGTGTCTGTAGTCCCATGCGGATGTCATTTCTGTCCAAATAGTCCACTGTACTTACTTGCATAATGTATCAGGTCCATGGCTTCAAAGACCTATCATTATAATCCACTAAAATACTGTTTAGGTTACAGACTTACCTTGCAAATGCAGCAGTTGACATAACTGTTATTCACAGCTGACTCTATCTGAGGCAAGCAGTACATTGTCAATACATGGATAGCTACAGGATGTGTGAGTTGGCTGGCATCAATTTTAACATATGTATGTGAGTAGGAGTAAGGTGTTAGTCTTTAGCTTGTCAGTGAATGTGTTATGCATTGTCTCTTAGCAAAAGCCAGGGCATACAGAGCATGCCTACATCTGTCTATAGGGACATCAGCAGGGATTTCTTCCTCCAAGTCCTCCTGTGACTGTGGCTATGGTAACCTAGGCATTGGTGGGGGCAATGTATCCCTTCCCTTTGCTGATCCTGCTACAGCTCTTTCCGCAGGATCAGATTGCATAGCATAGCACATGCTGTGAATATTTGTGCACATGTGATTGTAGTATACTACAGGGCTTCACCAGATATATCGAGGCAACAGAACCATGACTTCAGAAGCCCAAGTACATGCTCTATGATGTTTCTAGTTTGTGAGTGTGTCTTGTTATGGCATTCTTTTGTGGGTGAGTGTGCATTTCTGATGGGTGTCATCATCCATGGTTCCAGGGTGTTGCCAGCATCCCCCGGTAAATGGCTCTGTGGGATGTCCCGCCTAGCAAACATCTGGTAGAGCTGTGATGTGTGCCAGATAAGAGAGTTGTGGTAACTTCCAGGATTGCCAGCACACACATTCATGATAATCCCCTGAGCACTGCACATGAACTGGCAGTTGATGGAGTGGTATCCCTTGCAGTTAACATCAATTCTGCCCTACTCACCACACGGTGCTTAATATGTACATGAGTGCAATCTAAGGAACCCAGTACTTCAATATAGCGTGCCACATGGTAGAAGTGTTGCATTTTGCTAAACCTCACCTCAGGGGAAAGAGGGGGACATATGTGCTCACTGGCATGTGGAAATACAGCATCCAGGAATTGGTGGAGTATCCTAGATGCAGATGCCTGTGACACCTCATCATGTTCCCGGTTGGTCTTTGAAAAGTACCTGTAGCTAGTATCCTAAGGGCTACGCATACCTTAGTTTCCACTGGGATGGGTTCCCATCTCTTAGCTCTGGCTTTGAGTTAAGAGCAGCAGAGCTCACAGAGGTCTTGTAATATGTTCCTGTCCACCCTATAGTGCTCTACAATCAACAACTCACGTAGTTCCTGAAAACTTACCTGGGCCTGAACTCTCATCTCCTTCTTGGCCTAGGCCTATTGTCAGCAGCACCAGCAGCACTGACTTCAGCATCTAGCACATACAGATGTAGAATAGCAGCAACAGCACCTAGCATTATATGACTTAAAATTTCCAAGTCTTTACTCCAATGATCCAGAGTACTGAGGGAAAATCAGAATGTAGGGTGTATGCATACTTTATACAGTTCTGGTGTAGTTCTACCATGGGGGATTGGCTAATTATGATGCAGTTCATCTGCTTAGGATATAATTGACATAATTTAAAGGCCCTGCTTTAGTACTTGACCCAACACTATGCGCAGCATCGTGAAGCATAGTTTATACAAAACTGTATATTATTAATTGAATATTTCTGGTTTCCATTTATAGCTGGGTACATCATGATTGGGATGTGGGTGGTCTGTTTGTGGAAACAAGCTAAGCTATACCCAAACCATTTGAGGCATTGAGGCATTTGGTGCACTGTGCAAACATGCTCACTGAACACAAAATATCCTAAAAGTGACATGACTTACCCCCCTGATGCCATCCACATCCAGTGGAAATATAAATACCATGTATGAGCCTAGAGAAAGTGGATATGCATACACAGTTGCGTACTTTAACGATTCAATACATCCACAACATTTACCCCTCATTTGCATAATTTTTGTGCTTACAGTGTAGAAACTACACATTTAATAGCCATGTAAGCTAGTTAACAGCACCAAAGCATGACTGTACAGACCCGATGCAAGGTCTTACAGTGAATTTGTCTAGAGTACACTATCAGTGTTATTTTACAATTTTTTATTTTATTTTTATGTTAAGCATGTTTGTGCAATGTGGTGCATAGCACAAACATGTGGAAATTAAAAAAATAAGCAGTTATTAATTTCACATAATCCCTGCTGTTTTCAGACATCCACAATGTATGTTTTGAACTTGTATGTATGTGATTTTACCTTTTCAGGAGAATTATGTCCACATTTGAGGACTTTTACATCCTCTTCTTTCAGTGTAGTCTACTGTACACAGAAAATTTCACCGTACAATACTGGTATGACAATGGGGTCTACACAGATGCACTACAGCTTGTTGGATCATGCCACCTGGTTAATGTGCATACAATTTAGCTAATCAACTGGGATGGTGCAGTGGTGCAGTGGTTAGCATTGTCCCCTTACAACAGGAGGTTCTCTGGTTCGATTTTCAGATGGGGTGCTTTCTATGCGGAGTCTCCATGTCCTCCCTGCATTTGAGTGAGTTTCCTACAAGTGCTCTAGCTTCGTCCCATGTTTCAAAGGCATGAAAGGTTACAAAGTTTCAACAATTGGCTTAAGTATTGGTGTCATTCAAAGGGGATCCAATGCCTGTCTGCCTGGTATGACATGCTCGAAAAGCCATGATGCTTCGCTAGGGACGGCTTGCACCTGTCACCCCTGGGCTTTCGGATATTGGCAAAGACTCATTCCACCCCCATAGTGCCTTTTTTAGGCAAGGCTCAAAAGACAAACCCACCTCCATAGGTATCACAAGGGATAAAAAACTAAGAGTAATGCTACTCAATGCCAGAAGTCTAAACCTCAAGATGCACGCACTCGAAACTCTCCTTAGCATGGAGAACATCGATATCTGTGCAGTAACAGAAACCTGGTTCAAGGCTCCCAAGAGCACCCCAGCACTACCAGATTGTACCTCATACCATGTTTTTCGGCCCCAAAACTTGGACCGAACCACAAAAGGAGGGGGAGTATCAATATTCGTCAAAGATACCTACACCTCCAGGTTGGTGGCACAGCACGAAGCATCAGAGACTATCCATGTGCAACTAACAGTGGGTAAAACTGCCTTCCAGTTTATAGCCTGCTACAGACCACCGTCCCAAACCCAGGAACCCCACTTGGCCTTCCTGAGGACACTGGAAAATATGAAGGTCTCTCCAAACACCATTATATTGGGTGACTTCAACTACCCTAACATAGACTGGGAGCATTACTCTAGCCCCAACAACCTAGTCCGAAGGTTCCTAGAATTTATAAACTCAAATGCTATAGAACAACTTGTTGCCACTCCCACAAGAGGGGAAAACATATTGGACCTGATCATCACCAACATGGGGACTCTATGCTCCAGACCAGAAGTGTATCCCTCACTGGTAAGATAAGACCATAAACTAATCTCACTAGATATTCACATCCCGACCCCAGCCCCTGCCCAGCAAACCACAGTGAAAAACTTCTCTAAAGCAAATTTCACACTCCTCAAAACCGAGGTGGAATCCTTCAAAGCCCCCGGGTCTGTGGAAAATATGGCCCAGACCGCAGAATCCTTTATAAACAGATTCTATGAACACCTTCAGGAATGCATGGATCATGCAATCCCAAATAAAACCAAGACCCAATCCTCCAAAGTTAGGCGTCCTGTCTGGTGGACCCCAGCCATAAACAAACTATACAATAGAAGGAGGAAGCTACTACATGATAGAGCAAAATCCCAAAAAGGGAAGGCATCTCTGATCAGTATTAGCAAAAAATTACGGGCACTCATAAAATCGTCTAAGGCCAGCTTCGAGAGAAAAATTGCACAGGACACTAAGGATAATCAGAAGGCTTTCTTTAGTTATGTTAGGAACCTGGGTGGGAATTCCCAGATATACTCAGAATTAGTCCAAAATGACAAAAAATACACCGAAAACACAGACATTGCCAACATCCTAGCTGACAGGTTCAGCGCAAACTCCCCCCCCTTCCCCACCAAAAGGCCAAATATCTATCCCAGCAGAGTGCTGCCCCCTGACATCTCAGATGCTCAGGTATGACCCGCCCTCTCCAAAGCAAAAAGCACAGCATCAGTGGGACCAGACGGTGTCCCGGGCTGCATCCTACATAAACTCCAAGAAGAACTAAACCCAAACATAAAACTACTGTTCAATCTCAGCCTTACTACAGGATATGTACCCAAAGAGTGGCATACAGCAGCAGTGGTCCCTCTCCACAAAGGTGGTGCCTCAACGGATCCTGGAAACTATCGCCCCATAAGCTTGACTAGCTTGGTCTGCAAAGCTATGCAAAGGATCATCATGGACCTCATAAATAAAGATATTGGGGACCTACAGACACTGGATCCTACTCAGTTTGGCTTTGTTAAGGGCAGATCCTGCCCCTTAAACCTGGTTGATTTCTTTGAAACAGTCACCAAGGCCATTGACGAGGGGAAGGTGGTCCACACAGCCTACCTGGACCTTGCAAAAGCCTTGGATACAATATCCCACTTGGGCATTATAGATAAACTCACCAGCTTAAATATAAACCCCTATGTCACTAGATGGGTTGCAAACTGGCTCAAGGACAGAACCCACATGGTTAGAATTGCTGGAGCCATGTCAGACTCCAAACCAGTTACAAGTGGCGTCCCACAAGGCTCAGTCCTGGGACCTCACTTGTTCAGTATATATTTCTCGGAGGTGCAGGCTAACACGGAAGGACTGTGGCTGACCAAGTTCGCAGATGACTGCAAACTGGGCGCCATAATAGACTCTCCAACCGACACAAGCATCCTACAAAAGGGACTCATAGAAACAGACAACTGGTGTCAGAGCATTGGCCTCAAGCTAAAAGCCAAAAAGTGTATAGTCATCCCATTTGGCAAAAACAAAGTGCCCACAAATTACCACATACGGAAGAAGTAATTAGGAACCTGGGGACCCAAGTTGATAGCAATCTCTCATTTGACAACCATGTGGCCAAAGTCGTTAGAAAAACATTTTATATAGCCCACCTAATCATGAAGGGATTCACATCTAGATCAGGGGAGGTCATCATGCCTCTTTACTCATCCCTCATCAGGCCCATAATTGAGTACAATGCCCCCTTTGGGATGTACCTTACCAGACACCTGCAGCAACTGGAAATACCCCAAAAGTACCTCACCAAGAGGATCAAAGGGCTCAAACAGATGCCATATGCTGCCCGGTTAAAGAAACTCCAGCTCTACTCAGTGGCATACCGCCTGCTCAGAGGCGATCTGTGCCTGACGTATAAAGCCATGTCCAACCCGGAATTAATGGACATGCTGCACCTCAGAAAATCCAAATCCCATCGAGCTACGCGCTCTAGAGACTTTAACCTCAGCACTGAATTAAATAGGACATGCTGGAGGGACAGATTCATAACCCAGAGGCTCCCTTTACTCTGGAATAAAATCCCAGTCCAGGTTAGGCAGAGTCCCTCATTGACTCTCTTCAAGAGGAATCTTGATGAGTGGATGGGAGGTAGCAGGTTTACCCCGAGTATTACTTCTGTGTCACTGTTAGACAGAGGCACAGTATACTAACCTCGAAAAAGGGCATAACAAAATTCATTTAAAATGGGTGGCGAAAGCCAAACACACTCTGGCTAGGCTTATAAATGCCCTAGGGCAGATAGCCTAGTATGAACCTATGAACCTATGTGTCTGGAGTGTTTCTTCCTGGGCCTCAACTGAGAATTGGCTTTGATTCAAGACAGACTTTCCCGAATAAATAAATAAAAATTAAGGCAAAATATGCATTGCACAAAGGGTTCCTTAGCTGTGCATTCACGCTGCTACATGGAGTTTACTGAATGTAAAACTGTTGGCACCCATGTGCACATTGCACCACTGTGTGTATACACACACAAAAAAAATTCATATAAGCTTTATTGAATTTCCCTTTTTTTTTTTGCTATATTAGAGGGAAGTGTTTTCAGAAGATATGCATCAATATTCCACAAGTAAGTCAATGTCCCAGTCAAAATCTATATGTATCTTAATGGCTTCTCAGAAAGGCTTTAGCTTCTCAAGGTCACAGAGATTACAATTCAGGCCATCTTCTTGTCAGTATCATCCAGTGCAGTGGTTAGATAAACACTGGTAGCACTGGCTAAGCAAAATAGATATATGAAAAATTAAATGCCATCATCTGAGCCTAACTTTGGTTTCAGATGAGCATGCTCCAAAAAAGAATTTCTCTAGCACAGATAATTTCCCCAAATGGTCACACCAAATTCTGTTGACAAGTAAGTTAGGTCAGGATGGACTGTTGATTTCCAAAATGTTAAAACCCTTAACTTTTGACCTGGAATGTAGTTCATCAAGTTTTGCCCTTTTGTGTCATAGTATGTGTGCAGGGAGGGGCAACAATGCATAAAGCTAACTGCCAACTCATATCTCTTCAGCCATCTTGGTTGATTATGGCAGAATGCCTGCCAATAGATTTAGAAGCTGAGCTGCTCTGCAATTTTAAATCTTCTTACATCAGCCTCCTTTAAAAAAATGGTTTGCCCATATTGGATGCTGTATTTCTACAGAATCTTATAGTTCATACTTTTGCCTAAGCTTTTATTATAATTGGCAGTCAAATCACAGCAGTGATTACCTAATCAGATTTAGAAAATGCTTGAGTCTCTTTTAAAAAAAAGAAAAAAGAAACAGAAAAGGAGAATCTGCATCAAAATAACTAGATTCAACAACATATTGAGTTAATCCTTTAATTGGGAGGGGAGTAAGGTGGCTGCCTTGATCAGTGGCTTCATAATGCTGGATATTAAATGTTTATTTTTTCTTTGAGTGTGGATGTCTAAAAGATTGATAATTCAAGGAAAATCTGTGTAAAGTGTATTAGAAGATAAAACCAGAATGGAAAAAAAAAGTTGACAAGATCCTGCCAACTAACAGGAAGATGACTAAAGGGCCCATTACCCTATCATTGGTGGTAGGGGAAAGTTATGAAAAAAATAAAAAATAAAAAAAAAACCATCAACAAATGTTTGATTGCATTCATCAAAAGGTGGCAGGGGGAAAGAGAAAATGTGTAGCAACATGGAATGTTTTGGGAATTAGCAATCCAATAAAGAAGGACAGTGTGTTTGTGAAGATGAAAAGTAAAGGGTTAGGTGTAATGTTTTTATAAGAGATTAAGTCAAAACCTTGACAGTTAAACAAGTTAGAAAAAAAGTCTATAGGTGGCTAGGTTCAAGTTGAACTATAGAAGGTAGAAGAAGGGGAGTGGGAATTTTAAACACTTCCTCTGAATAATAGAAAACCGTGAAGGTAGTTAAAGATATGGAAGAAAGAAAAGTGGAAGGCAGATGGTTGAGAGATGACTCAACACTGGTTCTGAGCAACTTTTCTTAGCACATTGCATACAGACCTGAACCTTTCCATGAATGGCTGGAAAATTTGCAGGCACTAATGATAAGAGGATACAGAATTATTATTTGGTGTGACTTTAATGTGGCGAAAGATCCAAAAATGGATTGGAAACTTGGAGCAGACGAATGTCATAGATACAGTCAAAAGATCCTAGCTGGTAGGATGAGAAGCAAAAGGCAGCTGGAAGAGCAGAAGCGGCAGGGTTTATATCTTCAAGGCATGAAATGAAACAAATAGTAGGCTGGACAGATTATTGGCAGATGGGAAAAATTTGAGGAAACTGCATCTGTATATTATAAGACTATATCATTGACAAAATGAGCCTGGGACAAGGAAATCAGATGGTAGGTGAATGGAAATGGAATCCTGGGCACTTGATGACAAGAGATTCTATCATATTTACACAGTGTACTCTCAAGGAGATGGTAGACTTAAATAAAAATGACGTGGGCACACTTACAATTTAAGAATGGGATGGGGTGAAATCTTCCTGCTAGGACAAGATTGTGGGTAAAGTGGGAGAATAAGAAAATGAATGGTGCAGGACGTGATGGCTCTAGAAGATGGACTTAGTTAAAATTCATTGAGCAAGGAGAGTTAGAAGATCAGAATACAAATAGGCCAAAGCAAATAAGTTGAACAAATATGAGAAAATAAAAGATAAGAGATGAGTTGACAAGAAGAGAGGCAGAATCATCAGTGAGAGGAGAAGTAGACATCAAAATGCTGATGTTCGTGATCAAGGATCAGAAAAAGCAAGTTTGGATCAGTTCAATGGAAAATGAAAGGGGAGTGGAAAGCACTATGAATGAGCAAATAAAGGTATGATTCTGATATTTTTGCACTGAGCTTTATAAAAGATTAGACTTTCACAATGCATTGGTTAATAAATGGAAATGATATGTGTTGTGTGAGGAGTAAAACCAGAAAATAAATTTGCTGATAGGAAAGAGTGAATTGATTGAGACCATTAAGCATCTGAAAGGGCAGAAAATCAGACAGACCAGATGTGGATTTATGATTTATTTCATTTTTGTGGTAATTATGCTGTTAGACTTGACCCAGAAAAAAAAACAAGATTTTTCATTGAATGAAAACATTTTTTTACAAATATAAAAGTGAATTTGCAATTTAGAATTTGTGTTTTTCCTTTGCATTTGCAAGAGACAAGGACTCTTTTGCAATGTGTGTGCAATTCAGTGGGTGCTGTGAAAAAAAAGTAGTTGGAAAGCATTTCAAAACTGGGGCACAGGAAAAACAAGTTACACTAAATATAAGTGGCAATATGCTACACACATGCTTGTATCACTATAGTAAAAGGGAAAAACATAACGTAAATGTAACCGGATCATAAAAAAAAAAATGCTTTCATTTTCTTTAAGTATTTGATTAATGGATGTGTCAAAATGTAATGCAGTAAGTATGGGAAAACAGAACATACAATGTGGAACTCTGTTTTGAAATATTTTAGATAGGAACATGGGAGGATATTTAACAAGTGATCATTAGGATCATAATATGCCTATCCACATTCAGCTTTAAGAAAACATACTTAAACATTTCATACAATTCATACATTTTGTGTTACTGTTTTAGCTCCATATATTATTCCTCCAGACCAGGTTGGGATAATAAGTCATCAACCCATTTATGAAAGTTAACCTTAAATTCATCCAAATGTTTTAATTTCCTAATATGTAAAGGGGGGTTGTTCCACAAAACTGGTATTCTAATTGTTATAAAATGTTGCCTATCCCTTGTCCTACATTTTTTATACACAACTTAAGATCACTATTACAAAGACGGGGTAAACTAGTATATTTTTCAACATTCAATATAGCTTGAAGGAAGGGGTCATGAAATACCTTAGATGCTAAAATAAGTTTACCTCTTAAATAGCAGTAATGTAAGTTTTACACATTTAAGTTTTTTACATCTTTCTTTATATATCAGTGCCTCTGGTTATAATTTATTTTTAGCAAATTTCCTTTGAACTCCTTCCAAAATATTATGTTGGATACTGACAAAATTACAAAAGACACTATTATATTAGGGTAAAGATGTAATTCGAGATTTAAAGAGTGCTGTCAAACAACCTATATCCTTAATAAAAAGCTTGTTTACATTATCCATAAGAGTTAAATAACCAGACTACTCATAGTATCAACATCTCTTCCCAAATGAAAATTGCCACTAATTAGAACACCAAGGTTTTTAAAAAATACTAACTTCAGATAAATTACAGCTATTCAAATATACAGCATAATTGAATGCTGCCTTTTATTTGCTTGAATTAAAACTCAGACTCAAAAGAAAACGTTTAATCAATATGACTATTGATGTCATTGATATTAATTCTTAGTTAAAGAATTTAACAGAGTGTAAAGACTTCAGAATTACTATTTGTAGTAACTTTAGATCTACATCTAACAACTCAAATGTTAAAGCTAAGCCTTTAAAAACAACTGGATTAATTTTTAAGAACTTTATTACAAGATCTAAAGACTGTCTTTTGAGGATTTTCATAGCTTCCATTCATACAATTATTGAGTATAATGTGTTGTTTTGTTCATACAAAAAGGTGGCCTTCTAGTTTTGAAAGGAATTCAAAGGAAATTCACAAGAGCATTGTTTTCTTGTAAAGATATGTCATATCAATCTAGACTGGAAAGCCTGGGTCTCTTTTCAATTAGCCATTGATATTTGTATGGAAAACTGTTTAGTATATAGGGGGTTTGGAGTAAAGAGTACTGCATATTATTAATTATTGATATGTTGAATATAGGTTTAAGTACTAGAAGGACATGTCATACCTTTAGAATAGATGAATGCAGTCATAAGAACAGCTTCTCCATTTAAACACAGCATGTGAAACAAAAAATGTAACTTTTTCAATGCTTTTGCAGGGGGGCAAGCCCTCCTTTGTCCCCCCTGCAAGTTATGTATACCAACTTCGAGATTGCACTGCAGTGGGGAAAATGGTAAATTTACCGATCCTCACTGTATCACAATCTCCATTCAAAAGCATTGAAAAAGCTATATTTTTGTTTTACATGCTGTGTTCAAATAGAGAAGCTGTTCATATGACTGCAGCATGATCTCCATTCAGAAGAGTGCTGTCTGACATGTGCAATAGCTGCTTCCATGTTACAAGTTTCAGCATTGCAAAAATTTGCTGATGTGAACTTCCAGTCTTCTCATCATGATTATTTGAATTTCGATGTTGTGGTATTTTGATCTTGTGAAGGTAATCCATATATATTTATATATATATATATATATATATATATATATATATATATATATATATATATATATATATATATATATATATATATATATAGGATCCATACAGATCCCCAAAGACAAAATCACAGAAACTAATTTCGGTTTGACATACTTGCGCGAAAGTGCTTTTCACCGAAAAAGCACTTTCGCGTAAGTATGCCTGTTTGCGAGACAGCACTATGGTGTGGATAAGGGAACATTCCCTTTTCCTCACTGTAGTGCAGTCTTGGAGTGAGAATATTAAAATAGGGATGTGTGGGGGGTGCAGGGGGGGCGTTGCACCCCCCTGCATAAATGTAGATTTCTTTCTTTTTTTTTAACATATATTAACAAAAGTGCTTATTCGGTGAAAGCGCTTTTGTTAATATATTATGTTTGGTGATTATGGATTCGGGACTTTGCACATTCGTGCATAAGTCCTAGATCCATATATATATGTATATATATATATATATATATATATATATATATATATATATATATATATATCGCTATATATTTGCATATGTGCATCCCCATAGTGCCTAGCTTGATGGCTTCTCTACCAATTGCAGTCATTACTTTCATTCTTATGGCTCAGGAGTGAGAAGACACCAACCCTAGGCAAACTGACAGCCCTCAGGATCATTTGGTCCTGACAGTGAAGTACAGTCTTCTCATGTATTCTCCCAAGAAAAGGACAACTTGCCAGTCTTATGAGGTGGCCAACACACCAGTGGTGGAGAACCCCCTCTTTACTCACCATCTGTCCATTCTCAGGTATACACTGCTACAAAATGTAGCATGCCACTGTGTCCTTCCTTGAAAAGAGAGGCTTAGCATAAGGGTGGATTTTGGCAAGGTAGAAATTGCCTCATGTCTTGGTTGCTCTGTAGCTCATATTATCCTATAAACCTATCTTTTAATGTGACTTAGCATCTCACATATTTGTGCATGACAACAAATCACATTAAATCACAAAAGCTCAACTCATCCTGTTTTAGCAGAGTGAGATGTGTTTCTGTGAACCATGAAGATGATGAATTCCAGACACTGAGTCACATAGATCCACAACCACCTCCAGAATGCTTCACTGTTCTTCACTATAAACCTATTCAGACTTTTCATGTTTGCTTACATTTGACCATTAGCAGGATTAGGACTAGTGGAATTTTTGCTAAGTTGTATATTGCTAATATTATAGGTTCATAGGTTCATAGGTTCATACTAGGCTATCTGCCCTGGGGCATTTATAAGCCTAGCCCAATTGTGTTTGGCTTACGCCACAACTTGATTTGAGTGTACTGTGCCCTTTTTAAAGTTTAGTTTACTGTGCCTCTGTCTAATAGTGACACGGAAGTAATCCCCGGGACAAACCTACGATCCCCCATCCACTCATCAAGATTCTTCTTGAAGAGAGTCAGTGAGGTGCTCTGCCTAACATGAATTGGAATTCTATTCCAGAGCGAAGGGAGCCTCTGGGTTATGAATCTGTCCCTCCAACATGTTCTATTTATTTCTGTGCTGAGGTTCAAGTCCCTCGAGCGCGTGGCTCTAAGGGATTTAGATTTACTGAGGTGGAGCATGTCCATTACCTCTGGGTTGGACATAGCCCTATATGTCAGGCATAGATCGCCTCGAAGTAGGTGGTATGCAACTGAGTAGAGCTGGAGTTTTTTTAACCGAGCAGCATATGGCATCTGTTTGAGTCCCTTGATCCTCCTGGTGAGGTAGTTTTGGGGTCTTTCTAATTGCTGCAGGTGTCGGGTAAGGTACATCCCAAAGGGGGCATTGTATTCTATGATGGGCCTGATGAGGGATGAATAAAGAGGCACGATTACCTCTCTTGATCTAGATGTGAATCCTTTCATGATGAGGTGGGCTATGTAGAAGGTCTTTCTAACCACTTTGGCAATGTGGTTGTCAAAGGAGAGATTGCTATCAACTTGGGTCCCCAGATCCCTAATTACTTTCTCTGTACTGAATGGGTTACCACCTATGTGGTAATTTGTGGGCACATTGTTTTTCCAAAGGGTATGATTATACACTTTTTGGCATTTAGCTTTAGACCATGGCTCTGGCACCAGTTATCCATCTCTGCGAGACCTTTTTGAAGGATGTTTGTATCAGCTGGAGAGTCGATTATGGCACCCAGTTTGCAGTCATCTGCGAACTTGGTGAGCCATAGTCCTCCCACGTTGGCCTGTACCTCAGAAAAGTAAATACCGAACAAGAGAGGTGCCAGGACAGAACCTTGTGGGACGCCACTTGTGACCGGTTTTGAGTCTGACATGGCTCCAGCAACTCTGACTCTGTGGGTTCTGTCTTTGAGCCAGTTTGCAACCCATCTTGTGACATAGGGGTTTATATTTAGGCTGGATAGCTTATCTATGATGCCCGAGTGGGGTATTGTGTCAAATGCCTTTGCGAGGTCCAGATAGGCTGTGTGGACTACCTTCCCTTCATCTATGGCCTTGGTGACTGTTTTGAAGAAGTCGACTAGGTTCAAAAGGCAGGATCTGCCCTTGACGAAGCCAAATTGGGTAGGATCTAGCGTCTGTAGGTCCCCAATGTCTTTGTTTATGAGTTCCATGATGATCCTCTCCATAGCCTTGCCGACTAGGCTAGTCAGGCTTATGGGGCGATAGTTTTCAGGGTCCGCAGAGGCTCCACCTTTGTGGAGTGGGCCTCTGTTGCTGTACACAATTGTTTGGGCACATATCCTGTAGTGAGGCTGAGATTGTACAGCAGTTTTACTTGAGGGATTAGTTCTTCTTGGAGTTCATGTAGGACGCCATCTGGTCCCATGGAAGCAGTGTTTTTTTCTTTGGAGAGGGCGGCCTTCAGCTGAGCATCAGAGATGTTTGGGTGGCTGCACTCTGCCGGGATAGATACTTGCTCTTTTGTGGGTGGGGCGGTGGAGAAGTTTGCACTGAACCTGTCTGCCAGGATATTGGCGATGTCTGTGGGTTCAGTGTATTTTTTGTCACTTAGAATCAACTCAGAACAAGTCTGGGAGTTGCATCCCAGGTTCCTAACATAACTGAAAAAAGCCTTGTGATTGTCTTTAGTGTCCTGTGTAATTTTTCTCTCAAAGCTGGCCTTGGAGGATTTTATGAGGGATCGTAATCTTTTGCTAGTACTGATCAGAGATGCCTTCCCTTTTAGGGAATTTGCTCTATCATGTAGTAGCTTCCTCCTTCTGTTATACAGTTTATTTATGGCTGGGGTCCACCAGACTGGACGCCTGCCTTTGGATGATTGAGACTTGATTTTGTTTGGGATAGCACGAGCCATGCATTCCTGGAGATGTCCGTAGAATGCGTTTATATAGGATTCTGCAGTTTGTGCCGTAGTTTCTACTGGCCCTGGGGTCTTGAAGGATTCCACTTCAGTTTTGAGAAGTGTGAAGTTCGCTTTTGAGAAGTTTTTCACCGTGGTTTTCTGGGCTGGGGGTGGGGTCGGGATGTGGATATCCAGTGAAATTAATTTATGGTCTGATCTTACCAATGAGGGATATACTTCTGGTATGGAGCATAGAGTCTCCATGTTGGTAATGATCAGGTCTAGTATGTTTTCCCCTCTTGTGGGAGTGGTGACTAGTTGTTCCATAGCATTTGAGTTTATAAAATCCAGGAACCTTTGGGCTAAGGTGCTGGGGCTTGAGTAATGCTACCAGTCTATGTTTGGGTAGTTGAAGTCACCCAATATAATGGTGTTCGGAGAGATCTTCATGTTCTCCAATGTTTTCAGGAAAGCCGAGTGGGATTCCTGAAATTGAGAGGGTGGTCTGTAGGATGCTATAAACTGAAAAGCAGTCTTGCCCACTGTCAGTTGCACATGGATGGTCTCCGATACTTCATGCAATGCCACTAACCTGGAGGTGTGAATATCCTTGATAAATATGGAAACTCCCCCTCCATTTGTGGTTTGGTCTGGTTTTTGGGGCCAAAAAGCATGATATGAGGTATAACCTGGCAGTGCTGGGGTGCTCTCTGGAGCCTTGAACCAGGTTTCTGTCACTGCACAGATATAAATGTTCTCCATACTGAGGAGAGCTTCGAGTGCATGCATCTTGAGGTTAAGACTTCTGGCATTTAGCAGCATTACCCTTAGTTTCTTGTTCCTTGTGCTGTCTATGGAGGTGGGTTTGACTTTTAAGCCTTGCCTAAAACAGGCACTATGGGGGTGGCAAGAGCCTTTGCCAATATCCAAAAGCCACGGGTGACAGGTGCAAGCCATCCCTAGTGAAGCAACGTGGCTTGTCGAGCATGTCATCCCAGGCTGACAGACACTGGATCCCCTTTGAATGACACCAAAATTTTAGCCAATTGTTAAAATCGATCATTTTGTCTTTATACTGTGGCATCATTCTAGGTGAGGGTAAGATGCTGCTCAAGGTCAGGGTCATACCGGCCTGGGCTACATGATCAGAGAGCTCCTCTATGTCTCTTTTCATGTAGTCAAGGGAGGTACGTCTCAGGTCATTCACACCAGCATGTACAATGACTGAGTCATATTTGTATTTGCTTTGGAGTGACCTGAGTGCGTGCATTATGTGGCTGATCCTAGCGCCTGACAGGCAGCTCACTGTGACCTTCTCTTTATTCAGCCTGGTGAGCGGGACGTCAGTGTGTCTGACAAAAGAGTCATCTATTACAAGAGTATCAGGTGTGTTATTCAGCCTTAAGGGCTGTGACTGCTTGGCACACTGACTTTGTGTGCTATGTGTTGTACATGTTTTGTTTTGGGGTAGCATTTGCTTGGATGTCTGCTTTGGAGGTCTCTGTTGCTTAGGTAAATTTTTATTTAGAGCCTCCGAATATGTTTTTGTGTTTTTATGTGTTTGGTTCGCTGTTGTGGTGGGACTATGTGATACTGGAATTGTGTTGTGTGAGGTTACCTTCTCCTCCTGACTGGTTACACCAGTTTTGAGGTGAGAGAGCTCAGCCTCCAGTTTGGCTATATGGTTGCATCTCTCACATATATTTGAACCTGTTTGGAGGAGGACAGGGTTGTCCGTCTACATGAGACAGTTGTAACATTGCCTCAAAATTCCCAGATTCACCAGCTGGACTGGAGAGGAAACCATTGACTGACCTTTGGACATGCTAGAGTAATACTGGGAACTGAATTAAAATGGACCAATAGGGGACAAGGTAATCGTAGAGAGTATAAGAGTAAGTAGCGCTTATGGTTTATTAGTGCTAACTTGTAAAATTACTTATTTGGACCAGTGAGGGGCCTTAGAATGAGAATATGGTGTTTAATTTGAGAAATAGAGCAGATCTAAGGGAAAAAGTGAAGAGCAGACTTTGTGGAGCCAGGAATAGTTTAAACCCAATTAGGCGGCGCTGCTTGACTACTTCAGAGGTAAAAGGTTAGAAACCCTCCCATTTTCATTCCCTTCATGACAGATATCCTTTTCCTTGCTTTATCATGGGATCCATCTTTCCCGGAACTGAATTTTATTACTTTTGAATGTGGTTCTTTTGCACTTCTCCACAGAAAACCTGCTAGTGGTTATTTTCAAGCTGAAAGTAAATACGTATAATTTTCACATATGAGCAGAATTTTCAGCACCCCAGTCTTAATTCTCTTTTGCAGCACAGAAATCTATCTGCAAGTCATTACGTTAGTTATCCCGTTATCATTGTTCCATTGTAAATGGTCCTATTGGAAAAGCATACCACTCTGTTACACACTTTCTTCTTAATCCTCCTCCTTTGTCATAATGACTTGCTAACACTACCGTGTGCTGTGCAAGAAACAGAGAGAGAGATGGGTATTCAGATTATGATTACAAGACTACTTTGTCTATGTCTACAGAACCATGTTGTGCATCAGAGCAACCTACAGACATGTGCACACATTTTATGATGATTTTTTTAGTCAACTCATTTGCTATTTTTGTTTTCATTCTGTCAATAAATAATCATGTACACCAAATCCCATGTAGCCCATGAAAAAGCAATGCACCACTAAAGGCAAGTATGTTGTCCTAAGTGTAACTGTATCTTAAAACTCATCTCTTAATACTGCAGTGGATGGGAGCTGGGGATTATGTTCAGTTATTTGTGTAAGGGGAAATACATTTTCAGACAGCTTAATAGCAAGTATCTTAATAAAGGCTTTCACTTCTTTTCTTGAACAAGTAACTTTTTAATCACCCTTAAAATCTGCAGTTCAGTTTGGGGGTGCCACAGGCACTTTCCCTGCCTTTCAATAGTCAGATTATGGACAGCACTTATAAAACTCATCTATAGACCATACAAAACATTTTTTCACTTTTACCAACTTGTTTGAATGAGAAAACCCATGTCCTGCCTTTACACAATTAAATAATTGATTCAGTTTATATATCTGCTTTTGTAATCCACGTTGTAAAGTCCTGCAAAAAGAAATATGGTATTGAACAAACCCACTTCTTTTACATTGTCATTGTATTTATTTTATTGCTTCACACTACCTTCAGTTTGATGCATTAAGTTTCAACAGATGTAACAGCACTGTACATTCAGCATTACTAATGATGTTAGTTTGGAAGCACAGGAATACAGCTGCATACATTGGTGAATTAGCATGATTTAGTTTAAGTAACACCTTTTTATATGTTTTATGGAAAACTGTATAAACAAAGTGATGATTGCTAGTTCTTCAATCTGTTATGGCAACTTGACAATGGGTTTGAGTAAGTGTTTATATATATATATATATATATATATATATATATATATATATGTGTGTGTGTGTGTGTGTGTGTGTGTGTGTGTGTGTGTGTGTGTGTGTGTACACAACACTGATTTGTTTAGTAGATGTTATTGTTCATCTCTGTTCAACAGAAGATTTATTAATTATATGTAAAATAAGTTATTTATAAATTCTGTGATGACTTGAAAAATAATTTATTTGGCTTACAATTTGCAATAGGTGCTAATAAAAATGTGATTAATGTTTTGGATTTAACACTGAGAGCTATAACTAACCATTAAATTATTACTGAATTGTATAACGATGAAACAAATGCTGACAAAGTCTTACACAGAGAGAGACACCATCCTAGTTCTTTTTACCTTCATTATCATTTAAAGAATTCTTAATAGCAAAAAGAAATTGTAATGAATTAAATGATTTTTTGGCAGAAGTAAAATTTAAGCCATCTGCTTTTAGAAGAGGTTATAAATTATAATATATACAGAAAATATATTTGAAAGCATGTGATGCCAACAAAAATGATTTGATTTAAAGAAATGACCTAAAAGATATTCAGATATATGAAAGAATATATATTCAAACATATATAAAAAGAGGGTCGGGGTTGGGGATTGGCATAATGATTAAGGTGTTTACGTCACAGACAAGGAATACAGGGTTGGCTAGGCTTAAAATAACCCACATGGGCAGCTAATCTAGTTCTTAGCTATGAACCTACAGAAAGTCATGAAATAATATATTTAAATATGCATTTATTTATTTATTTTTGCAGTTTGTTAACTGGGAAAGTACATTGGGCCAGGATGAGCTCTTTTTCAATCGAGGCCCGGGGAGAAAGGCTCGAAGGTAAATATGAACAAAAATCATTAAAGTAATAATAAGAATTAATACAGTAGTAGCTAGGCATTATAAGAACTGTTCTGAAGCTTTATATATAAGTCTGAAAAAGACAATTGACTGCTAGCTTTTCAAGAAAATATTTTGAAACTAAGAAAAAAGAGCAGTCCAACTAACATGGCCAAATCCAGTTTAAAAACACACAAAACGTTTAATAAGATAAAACGGATAAGTGCTTTCAAGCATTAAGCTCTTCTTCAGATAAAAAATAACAAGCTAAAAGGCAACACTTTAAATAGAAACACGCATTCCATTCAATTAAAACTATCCAATCATAAAATGCAAGGAATATATCAATGAAACAGCTGACGTGAACATAATGCAGGTCTTAAAGACACAGTTTCATTAAGCCCAGGAGTCTTATCAGGTTGCAGTTTTACAATCCACTTCATCTCTGCCAGTTCAGTGCTATGAACAATATTATCTCCCCTCTTCTTCTTCACAGCTGTAAAAAACAAAAAGGAAAAAAGTATGCCCTGGATTCATAGAGACATTTGTCATATTCTTAAGTTGAATGTCACTCATATCCTTCAAGATTCTTTCTTTAAAAGGTCTGTTAGTTTTCCCCTACATAGAAGTGAGGGCATTCACTACAGACTGCTTGGTGTACCAGATCACTACTTTTACAATCGGCATACAGCTTGGAACTAAAAGTGAAACCTGTCAAAGGGCACATTACGTTCATGTCAGCTGTTTCAGTGATATATTCCTTGCATTTTCTGAATGGATAGTTTTTATCCTGGTCCCATTCAATAAACACATCACACCGAATGACATTCAACAACCTTTATTAAACTTTCATAAACATAGCTTTGTTATCCAATATTTATTAATTACAACTGAAACACAACATAGCTGATTGAATTCCAACATCCACATCCATGTACTGTTAATCAGAACAGCGTGACTTTGCTCATCCTGGCCCTGTAAGCAGCGTCCATACCTCCTACTCACTTGCGTCCCAATACTCACTTCATTGCCATTTACTGAATTACACATCCCACTTATTTTACTTATGAAGCAGTGTCCCATTACTCACTTCATTTACCACTTATTGCATTAATATCCAACCAAATAACCAGTATCCTTATCCCTGCTTGCTTATTTATCAAGTCACTTTCCTTTTCCAATTAATTGGAATGACCATCCAAAACCAGAAGGGGAACAGAAGAGGGCACACCTGTTTCTCTTCTTTGCCCTGCCCAATCTGACAAATAACCACAATCTCTACCATTCCACCAGAAAGAGGGAGGGAGGGTGGGGAGCAAGCTCATGCCAAAATTTGCTTCCTTACCCAGTTACACTTGCATAAACATATTAAGCCTGACCCTATCCATACCTCATTTCCTCCCAATCATCCCACCCTTCCCATTTAACCATTTCCTCCCCCATACCCTCTTTAATCCTACCAATATATTTATCTAACCCCACTCTGAAGATGTCCCTGGACAAATCAGTTTGTTACCAAACCTCATTTGTCCCGGTCCTCTTCAAGAAACACATCACACCGAATGACATTTGACAGCATTTATTAAACTTTCATAAACATAACTTTGTTATCCAATATTTATTAATTACAACTGAAACACAATATAGCTGATCGAATTCCAACATCCGCATCCAAGTAATGTTAATTAGGACAGTGTGACTTTGCTCATCCTGGCCCAGTAAGCAGTGTCCATACCTCTAACTCACTTACTTATGAAGCAACGTCCCACTACTCATTTCATTACCATTTATTGGATTACACATCCCACTATTTTACTTATGAAGCAGCGTCCCACTACTCATTTCATTACCATTTATTGGATTACACATCCCACTATTTTACTTATGAAGCAGCGTCCCACTACTCACTTCATTGCCATTTATTGGATTACACATCCCACTATTTTACTTATGAAGAAGCTTCCCACTACTCACTTCATTACCATTTATTGGATTACACATCCCACTATTTTACTTATGAAGCAGCGTCCCACTACTCACTTCATTACCATTTATTGGATTACACATCCCACTATTTTACTTATGAAGCAGCGTCCCACTACTCACTTCATTACCATTTATTGGATTACACATCCCACTATTTTACTTATGAAGAAGCTTCCCACTACTCACTTCATTACCATTTATTGGATTACACATCCCACTATTTTACTTATGAAGCAGCATCCCACTACTCACTTCATTGCCATTTATTGGATTACACATCCCACTATTTTACTTATGAAGAAGCTTCCCACTACTCACTTCATTACCATTTATTGGATTACACATCCCACTATTTTACTTATGAAGCAGCGTCCCACTACTCACTTCATTACCATTTATTGGATTATACATCCCACTATTTTACTTATGAAGAAGCTTCCCACTACTCACTTCATTGTCATTTATTGGATTACACATCCCACTATTTTACTTATGAAGCAGTGCCCCATTACTCACTTCATTTACCACTTATTGAATTAATATCCAACCAAATAACCATTGTCCTTATCCCCACTTGCTTATTTATCGAGTCACTTTTCTTTTCCTGTTCATTGGAATGACCATCCAAAACCAGAGGGGTAACAGAAGAGGGCACACCTGTCCCTCTTCTCCCACCACCAGCTTAACAAGGCTGTTCCCCCTCTCTCCAAAAACTTTCAGCAACCTAACCACCCTTAGGTCATACAGCCAAACATCATTCGGTTTAACCCATCCTCACTAACCAACATTGATCCATGTCATAACCTCCTAAAGCCCAGTCAAATAACAAAATAGCCAGTTACCCAAACAGCTGAAAACAACCACTGATCCCTTACCTATGCTCATGTAACAAACCATTAACTCATAACACAGCATAACCACTACATATGAACTAAATAATACATATCTCACAACCAATAGGCACCTCACAAGCATTCAAAATATATTACTAGCCAACTGGACAACTAAACTCTAAGACTGCCACCACTAAAATTACACAGAGGCGACTGCCTACCCTCAAGCCACCTTGCATCCCCATTTTACCACTGAAATGAATGTAATAACCAATTAAAATCCTTTTAAAGTCAGCGCAATAACAATCCTGACATCAGGCCAACTGTCCATTAAACAAAATGTTTTAAGTGGCCATCCTGACATTTAAGCCAGTAACCCTTAACGGCAACCTTATATAATAATTGCCCAAGAACCAGCCAACCATCCCTTCAACTATCCGATACAAATGCAACACCTGAAGTCATCATCACCTTTGCTGCTCCGCAAAATATTTATAGAATGACTACCTATAGCCATAACAAATGCAGAGAAACTATAACCCTTGAACTCAAATGAGAAGACCAGTCATCGCACAAAACCCATCTTACAATAACGAATGCCTGTCTCTCTACCCACTCAATCCAAACTGACCCATCATACCACTGGAAACCCAACCAAACTCACAGTAGCACAATACTATGCTCCTGATTAAGGAGCCGACTGCTAGAAACATCTAAGACCTGTATAACCTTAAACATCCCCCCCAAGTCAAAAAGTGCTAAAGCCCACCCCGGCTAAAACCCTAGCCATGACACAAGGAAGCAGAACAAGCCAACTTCTGTAAAACTCTAAAGCATGCCTTGCTTAAATCCTCTCACCCATGTAACAAAGCACCCTGCTCCCAAAATATACCAAAACACCCTCATGTCTACAATGCTTCCAAAAACCCTACCTACAAATTCCCTCAAGCATAAATGAAATAGTTCTTGTGGTACTCCCTCAAAAACCTTAACCGAGTAGGAGCCTTTACCAATACTTGCCACGCCCTATGAACCATATCAGCTTCCTAGCATCAGAGGAAATTATGCTCCCTCTACCCCACAGTAACCTGAATAGATAACTGTACATGCATCCAAAAACTCCACCCAAATCTAAGATGCCTAACTGTCTTCTTACCATATTAAAATTACCGAAAACCACGTGCCCGCCGATCCCAAAACCAACCCAACCTCATCTGTTGTTAATTCAACCCCACCTAGGTTCTACCTCAAAATCCCATTAATGCTAACTAAACACCTGCTACACCAAGCCCCTAATTTACTTCAAGCATACCTGCTGCCACAGAAATCTCGAACAATAGTAACCCTTACTTTGTCTAAATGAGCACCTGGGATCATGTCGTTACCTGCAACCTCCCAATCTTCCACTCCAGCTAGCCAGAATCTACAACAGCAAAATCAACTGTCCAATACACTTCCTTCAGGCCCACCAGCTGAAAAAAACTAAGTCCTTACCATCTCTGCCAAAAATTTGTACCTTCATTATAGCAGCATCCATCACCTGGTAAGACCACATCCTTCACACTATCAGCTGATGCGACCTCTGTGCCGAACCATCTGTGACCGCATTGCATAACCATCCAACTGCTGGAATGCCCCTCATAGCACCACCATCTGTAAAGAAAATTAAATGTAAGTCATATGCAACAAAACAGTCTGACACAACCTAGCACCCTCATCTACCTCCCCACCTCTCAACCAGCTTCATTATACACAACTCACCCCAGTGAACTCCCTCCCCCAGACAGACCAACTCATATCCCCCAAAACACACTCAGCCCCTCTCTAATTTTGTCTGGCTTCCAGACTCAAAGAATAAGTTTTGTATGCAACCCTCCCTATCCCCCTTTGCAAGTGAAAGAGTTAACCACTGACCTATCGATTGTGTCACTACCCTACAAATATTTAGTAGTTATAGAAAGCACCTTCCTGCCAACCATGGTCCCCCCACTAACATTACTATGACTGTCCTAAATACCCACCCACACTGAGCTGTCATGGCTCACTGATCAAAATAATCAGCCCTGCCAAATCTCAAACCCAGTACCCTGTATACTATTCTCAGAGCAATGTACCACTACACTATTTGAGCTGAATTCCCCTTCCTCTCCCAAGTAAAACCTAGAACAAAGAAAAAGTCCATAAGTCAAGTCTTCTGCAATGACCTGTCACAGTAGGCAACAGCTTCATGCTTGTAACCAATGCGGTGACAAAAAGCTTTATGAAGAAAGAAAACTGCATGATGCATCGTTTACCACAGAGCACTGCGTGCATGTTGGGCATACCTAGGAGCCAACTAAAATACATAATCACCTCAAGAGGCCAAACCCGTTTGCTCAGACTTAGAAATTACCAATAAAATATTGAAAACCTGCAACTAGCCCAGCGTGATGTAAAATGGAGGAGTCAGCATTCTGAAAAGCAAAGCCAAAGAGAACACCACACCTACCTCACTAAACAATACCACATCCTCAGAATCCCCTTCTACCCCTAGGAAAACTGTAATGTACACCACTTACACAATATGTAAAACACCATCCAAGATTAGCTGTACTGCAATCAGCTGCCACTTTTTTCCTTTTTATATATATCTCTCTGTCTCTCCTCCCTCTTTCCCAACTTTCCTTGCGAGAAGAAACCCTACACCCTGTGTTAGTCAAATTAAACACTTTAACCTTATGCTAACCCTTCTTGGCTGATAAATAGTGACTCCATGAATCCTTGCCCCAAGTAACATAACAAGTCAGTGGAATAACATAACAAGTCAGTGGAATGACAGGCTCACCCAAGTATGCTACTTAAGCTCCAATATATCTCATTGTTTCTGACTTTGCCCTCAATAGTTTGTCCAAACCTCAATACCAAAATGAACAGAAAGGGCTGAAAACCCTGGATATAGTTCAAAATCTAAACATCTCTCTCTCTCTTTTTTAATACAATAATGACAATATTTCACACATTCATTGCAAACTGAATATTTAAAATGCCAGAAGGGCAATTGTTCTCACTGAACTAATGTATTCTTATGTTAGGACTCAAGGCTAGTCCATGTGCCATAACATGGTACCAGCTGTCAAATGTACTGCTTAAGCCAAGACTAATAGTGATCACCCTCCAAGATTCACCATTGTACACTACTGCAATGCATCTCCCACCCCTATTAATAATCACAACAAGTGAGAGCTCTGGTTCCCTTTAAAGCTGACATCCTTCATACAGGCTCCTTCCCCAAAGCATATTAATGCTACCACATACTTCCCTACCTCCTACATCAAGCAATCTGCATGAAGCCATCAGTAGTGGTGCACAGAGGCTCCAAAGAGTATAAAGTCTGAAACTCAAATGACTGTCCCCTGACTAACACCATCCATACCTTGCCAGAAAAACACAATTTTATGAGAAATGGACCAAACCATGATAAAAATCAGGACATTCTGTAAAAATCTCTCGAACCTTCCCCTACACTGCCATTGCTACTGAAGCTGCATCCACAGACCTTCCAGCTCCTTGCCTCACACTCCAGCCCATGAAACAAACACTTTATCTCCCACAATCACCCAGCCTCAGCCAAACCGAAGCACTCCGCACAACACTCCACAGCTGACCAGCATGAACAAAGATCCATGAGCAACTGCACTTGCAGCACAACAGCCATGCAACTAAATGAAGTTCTGCTCCCCCCTTTTTTTTATTTTCTACCTCAATCCCCCCCCAAGACACACCCACTGACCATATCCATCCAGCAGCAAGGAAAAACAAGTCAACAAATGGGCCACTCGGCCCAAACACAAAAACAAACCTGCAGCTACTAGTGCTATGTGCATCAAACTGGATGCCCTATGCAACACCGAACTGCCTTGTCTTACAGCTTTCAGCTCCACAGCACAAGAAATCTGGACAAAGCCCCAATAATGAAGGGACAACTCCACAAAACTAGGATGGATTTTAAATATTGCTCTTATAACTTAAAAGTCACAAGTATGTCACATGAGGAAAATGCTTCACTTCTCTTTCCTTTTTTTTTTTTAAACACTCCCATTCCATCTGCACCGTGTCCAGAGCTGTCAGAAGTCAGCCACAACCTCCCCAGCTGATATCAACCTCCCAAAGAAAGAAACCATACAAAGCCATCAGCTGTGGGGGTATGAAGGCCCCTAAAATAGGAACCCTTCAGTATGCTGTCAAAAACCCAGAAAATTGATAGAATAAAAGATGTTTCATTAGCCTGAATTTCCAGAAGAGTATAAATCTGAAACCCAAATGACCATCACCATTTCCAGACTGCAACCTTCACTGATCTGTCAGAACTACAAAGACATGAGAAATGCACCAAAACATGAGACAAATCTGGGCATTCAAAGGAACAAACAATCCACCCTTTCCCTCGAAACCTCCCCGATCCCCCCATCCGGCCATCCACCTGTGTGCCCATAACTCTCGACTAATCAGGAATAAATCTCCACAAACCTGAGCACCACATACAATCAGGACAGACAGGGAAGCCAAAACAGTTGGACAAGTACTGCACCAAAACATGAAACAACTGGAAACCCAATACAACAAGGAAATGCGAAGCAATCCACCGAAGCACAACAGCACAAAAATGCGCCACGACATTTCCTTTCACTATGTAGCAATGGTAATTCACCACATTTTCTCTCACAGGTTCAGTTCAGAAGGCACAGCACTGCCATCAGCAAAGACCCTCCCCCCCAATTGACAGAAATAGAACCATCTTTATCGAACTCATGGCAGTAATGCTCAGACTCCATGATTAGCAGCCCTTCACTGAATGATACCAAGACTGAGAACTCAGATTTCCGACCGGAACAAAATATCCCTCAAATCTGACAATTCTGTGCAATTCTGTACCATTGAGAGGTAACTAGAATAAGAATGACAGCAGAAGTGCATGCGCAAAGAGCAACACTGCTCTGGTAACCTGTGAAAACACCACAAACCGTCACCTGCGAGTCTGGTGAGCACAGCCCCACCACCAGAAGACATGAGACACCATCTGGACAACAGCAATGCTCCTTCAAGCTGAAACTCTCCCCCAAAATTACCACATGGAGCAGAGCACAAAAAAAAAAAAAAAAAAAAAAAAATGAGCCAAATAGTCGCACAACTCCAGCCCCTCACTATTCACTCATACCGAGACAATGTTCACATACCTCTAGGTAACTCAACAACACAATAATACAGGCAAAACTCCTGAATAACCTATAAAAGCTGACAGCTAGATGAAACTTCCCACAAAAATTCTGCTTCCTGTATGCAATAAAATATTACCAACAAAGCTTCACCCTTAGACTTTCAGACTGAAACAACCACCCCACAGTCCCTAACCACAAATCCTTTAAAGACAAACTGAAGTAAAATAACAGCACTTTAAAAACCTAAACAATGCAGCAGCAGTCCGAGCAGTCACTCCAGTACAACACCAAGGCCATAAACAAATCTTAACCCCACTTCAACATAATTCGGCCTCATTCCATTTCATCTTTTCAACAGTAGACATCACAGTTCTGTAAGTTTTCTCTCCCACCCAGACTATCTCAATAATTACTAATATATACTCAAAATGATTTTGTTGCTAATTATTAATGTAGGTTGTCACCATTTATGTATCTGTTAACAATATTTTTTACATTGTCAGTGTTACTTCTGTATCTAATAAAATATTACCAACAAAGCTTCACCCTCAGA
This sequence comes from Protopterus annectens, assembly GCF_019279795.1. Lineage (NCBI taxonomy): Eukaryota > Metazoa > Chordata > Ceratodontiformes > Protopteridae > Protopterus > Protopterus annectens. The sequence continues at coordinate 230,273,071 of NC_056736.1, forward strand.
CCTTCATACTGAAACTACCACCCCACAGTCCCTAACCACAAATCATTTAAACTGGGCCACCAGAGCAATGATCAATCTAACAATCCTAGGCAATGACACTATGTTAAACAACCACAAATACTAGCCCATCCCTAACCCATGACTAACTAACATTACCTAGCTCTACCCTGCCATAAGGCCTATCATAGCATTAGTACCCAAGGTTGTCTTGGACATAAACTTGCACTGTAGCAAGCTCATGCCAAAATGTGCTTCCTTACCCAGCTACACTTGCATAAACCTCTTACAACCATCCCTACCCATACCCCATTTCCTCCCAATCATCCCTCCCTTCCCATTTTACCTTTTCTTCCTGCTTACCCTCTTTACCCCTAAAATTATATTTGTCTAACCCCACTCAGAAGATGTCCCTGGACAAACTGGTTTGTTACCAAACCTCATTTATTGAATGGAATGTGTGTTTTTGTTTAATGTGTTGCCTTTTAGCTTGTGATTTTAGATCTGACAAAAATCTTAATGTTTGAAAGAACTTATCTGTTTTATCCTATTTATTAAACATTTTGTGTGTTTTTAAACTGAATTTGGCCATGTTAGTTGGACCACTCTTTTTTTCTTGGTTTTGTGTTTTTTTTTTTTTTGTTCTGGACTGACTTTGCTGCAGTTTGTCTATTTTTCTTATATTATTATGATAAGAGTACTGGTATACAAGACATTACACTGACTCTTTCAAAGATCAACTACAATACATTCAGTAGTAACATAGGAACACATGATAAGGTGGACCTCTGCTGTGGCTGCAGCAGTATGTATGCATTAATGGAATGCAAGCACAACATCTTGGCTAATAATTGTAGTCATATTGTGTAATACTAGCTTTTTGTGACAGTAGAAATGGAGTTTAGGTTATACTATGCTATTGTGGAACATCAAATAAAATAGTTGTTTGGTTAGATTGAAAGAACATTTTTGAAATATTAAAAATAAAAATGTTAAAAGTGCCTTTGTTTGACATATTTAAAACTACCAACATTTAGAATGTAAGGATAAAAATGCAGGAATAATGCACAAATATTTAAATATCAAGAGTGTAGATTGAGACATAAACAAAACTGGTGTACTAGAAGCTCCCATATCCAAGGTGCTTGAAGACAGGGACTTGGGCATAGGTTAGTACTAAGCTAACTGCCCTTGTGAGCCATTTCAAGCCTAGTCAATTATCCCTTGTGAGACACAAACCCTGCACCTTGTGTTTGTAAGGCAAACACTTTAACCATTAGGCCACCCTCCCAACCCAATGCTGCAGCTTTGACAGGCTGACATTTTCTAGTGTATATTTGCGTAAGAAGCGATAGCCAGGTGGAGAGACTGGAGCTGCATGAACTTTCACAAAAGCAGTAGTCAGAGGGGAGTTTTGGGTTTAGGAAGTGGGTGAGGACTTTAAGGTTAGGGAGGGTGAAGGTGAGTTTCCCAATCAGGGAGTTTAGGGTTAGAGAATGGGGTTGCTGTGTTTAGGATTAGGGACTGGGTGGGAGTATTATGTTTAGAATTACGGCAATGGTAGAGCTATGTAGTTCATCAGGATCAGGTTGTGGGAGAGGTAAGTAATTAACTTGGATGAACTAGTGGGAATTAAAACCCTTGCCATTAGGAATGAGTGCATCAAGCAGCTACTATTACATAAGCACTTATAACCGATCCTGCTTTACATTACAATATAACACTATGTGCCCTTCTGGTCTTATCTAAGAAATTAATTGGAATTCTGTAATTGAAAGTATATTGTATCAACATTCATGTATTACTTCAAGAAAAGCTGTTTTATTGTTTTGTTGTGATGAGTGACGTTAATCCCATTGAAGGTATTGCTTTGATTGTGAATGTTGTGGATATGTTGTTAATGTGTTACTTCCCTGAAGGCTATAAATGCTGAAGAACTAGAAGGTGTGTAAATTAAAAGAAGTTAATGGGTCTTTGTTGCCACTTTTCATCTACAAATTAGTTGATCTTCAAAGATTTCACAGCTGCTCGGAAAGCTTGTAATCACACACACACACACACACACACACACACACACACACACACACACACACACACACACACACACACACACACACGTGTGCAATTCCTTTTTCCCCATTGATATATTTCTTGTGAGACTATTTTCAAGAAGGCCACTGACACAAAACTTGCTCTATGTCCCTAGCTTCTATACCCACTTTTTCATTAAACCTTCCCCTCATATATTTATCATTCTACCAGTGTAGATCATTGAAAAGTGACAATAGTATACATGGCATTGATTGCCATCCTAAGGCAACAATATCTTTCAAAGCAAAACAAAAACTAGTTTTTCTGCATTTTACTTCTTCACTAGAACAAATTTGATTACATTGAATACAGCATGATTTTCCAAACCTCTCTCATCCTCCATTCATGTGTTGATTTTCAATTACTCAAAGTGGCCTCAGGAGTCAAATGTAAACATTCACAATGCTTTCTTCTTTGGAATTCATGTTGCTTCTCAGTTTTAGTACTGGGATTCAATGAGCACAGTCTTTGGAGTTTCACACACGACGGTAGTGGGATCAGTGGGAAAAACAGTCTTTAACAAGGACTATGTTACATTGAAAGCCTCTTTACTGTATACAATAGTTCATCTGTATAGCTTAGATGTGATTTATGGATATATATATATATATATATATATATATATATATATATATATATATATGGTGTACTATAAAACTTTGAGCTTCCAATGTGTTCTGTAAATTGTTGGTTTGTTCCACTATATCCTGAAGAAAAGACAAAGAAAAGAAGGAGGTGTGGGGGAAATTCTCTTATTATACTTTTGGTTATATGACTGAGCTGTGATCATGACAGATTCTACACTTTGCTGTACAGTGCTTTCCTGTATGAAATTATAAATTATTTATTTTTATTTTGCTTACTGCAGAGTTTCGGCATTACATTTTAGACTTTATACACTTATGAATGTCAGCTTTAGTTGTGTTCTAAAATTATCCACCCTGCAGTAATAGTTTTACATTCTTCATTAAACAATGATGCCATGTTGTCATTTGCTAAACAAATCATGCTTCATTTTCCAGTCCTCTGTCACTGTAATATGAACCTAGAGAAATGAGAACCAGTTATTCTATCATAATTGAAAATAAAATAAAACTCTACACTGTTTAAACAAGACCTGGAAAATCACTGAATCAGAGCATACTTACAACATGAAAAAGCAATCATTTTGTGATTTCACAAAACTGCATAAAAATAAAATACTTTATTTTCAATTACATTTGCTCTGAAAAAAGGTATGCATTAAAAAAATCTGCCTTTCGTGTCTTTGGTGAGATATAAAGTGTTGTGAATCTTTCCATCAAATTGCTTTAACCATCTAAAACACTTTGACTGCATTCTGTAGCTTATAATGACAGAGAAGAGTTTGTTGTTACCTAGTAGGGTTTTTCTCTGCCATGGTAGATGTATTTAAAATGAATTAGTTTGAATGATAAACAAAAAAAAAAAAGTAACTCAGAAGTATTCAGGCATGAAAATATATGATCCTCAACAAAAAATTGAGAAATAGAAAGGCAATGCAGATATACTTTCTTTTGTGCAGAAAGATAAGCAGTGGTGAAGTAATAATATCTCTAAGTCTGAAAAGCAAACTGCTATTGAGAGGTTGTAGGTAACAGTTTTAATCATTTAACTATGTTATAGCATCATGTTATCACTCTGACTGTGGTCTGGGCTGTTGTCTGAAAAGACCCATGGACAAGACCAGTAATGTAGCTACATAACAAGGAAACAAGCAAACACAGGCAGAAAAAAAAAAAAAAAAAAACAGACAGACAAAACAAACAAGCAAGCACATAGGCAACATGGAGCAAAATACATGTTTGTGTTTCTTTCATTACGACAAAAATAAAATTTATTGACCAAAGAAAAGAAAAGCAGTATCAGTGTCAACAGAAACAAAACACGGTAGACATATAACAAATACGACTGCAAATTGAATAAATAGTTACTTAAATGATTAAGACAATAATGAATTAATCTTAGCAGTGTCTGTTGCTTAACAGGTAGTAAATTTGTCTTACGTTCTTGCAGACCAAAAGTTTGAGAGTCGTACTCCAACACCAGGTCATTGGATTTATTTCTTAGTGCTGATACTGCAGTCCAGCATAAGGTGGTTGCTGCATTTCAGAGGGCGCTATCCTTCAGAGGAGGCATTAAGCTGAGGTGCAATCTGCCTGAGCTGGCGTTCAGTCAAATGGATGTAAAAGATCCAGCAACACTTATTATAAAAAGGTAGGAGAAGTTCCCTGGTGCACTGGCAGAATTTTGCTTAGTTAGTATAGAAACCACCTCTGTACACCCATAAAAAGAGATTGTTACCTTAATGGCACTAACCCTGTCGACAAGGTATAAAAAAATAAATAGAAGCATACATACATAAATACATAGATACGTAAATAAAAATAGTTGTGTAACTGGACAGAGTGCAACCAAAATATTAATTAATTCAAATCAGTCTAAGCCCTTATCTCTTTTCATTCAGACAGCATTGCTTAAAAGATACTTTCGTAAAATGTCATTATGGTCACATTCATTAAGTAAGATTATACTTGGCCAGTTATAAAAAATTAGGCGACTGTTATATTCACATCTTTTCCCTTACTTTGGTAAATATTTTAAAAGACAAAATTTTGAAGTTTGTTAATTGATGCAGAGTTGAACCGTGCTTATTGCCGCCTCTCTTGCTTAAAAAAAAAACAAAAACAAAAACAAAAAAAAAAAGACAACCCAACATGGTATGCATGGAATTTATTAAAACTGCAAGCAAGAAAACTCCAAGTATCAAACAGGTTAGTCAAAGCATAAAATAGACTACATCAGACTACTCCATCTGTGAAGCATTTTTTATTTATAGAACAGTCAATCAGTACAAATCCAGTACAAAAGTCAAGCTCAGACACGAGTGTGGGAGCAAATTTAAATTATTTATCATATAGCACTTTATCATTGCGAAATAGAAAGTAAAGAAAAAAGCATGCCACCAGGCATTCAAAGAGGAACAACAAATAAATAGACGCCATTGCATTAGCAGATTGAAAGTATGCTATTTGTTAAAACACCAGGGAATAAATGTCAAGAACTAAGTGATTGTGTCTGCTTTTTGAAATAAACTTTATATCTAGTGTGTTTAGACATAAGCTTACTTCTTGGTGTTACTGAAGTAAGGCACACATGGAGCTCAGCAAAACGGACAACTGCTTTAATGAACAAGCACAAAAACAATCCACAACAAGCTAAGTCACAGCAGCACAGCAAAGGAAATTTCAAAGCACAAGCAACAGCACAATAACGCTGTAAAGTTAATCCACATACGTTTTCGTCACAATAACTTCATCATATACCTACCCTCTCGTCCTTTCATGAATAAATAAACTACTCTAATTCAAATGAACCAATGCGTGAACAAATTCAATTACACATGCAAAATGCATTAAAACACGTGTACCTTAAAGGTGAATGAATCTAAAAGTTAAAACCAAATGTATATATAATAAATAGATATAATAAGTAGATATGTATATATATTTTGTTATATAAAATGCTTCAAACATAAACCTTAGTTAAAATTGCTTTGTTAAATTTAAGTATTACCAGCACAAACCTGAAATGCTTCTATGTATTTATTATATATACGTTTGGTTTTAACTTTTAGATTCATTCTCCTTTAAGGTACATGTGTTTTAATGCATTTTGCATGTGTAATTGAATTTGTTCACTCATTGGTTCATTTGAATTAGATTAGTTTATTTATTCATCAAAGGAAGAGAGGTTAGGTATCTGATGAAGTTATTGTGACGAAAACGTATGTGAATTAACTTTATAGCGTTATTGTGCTGTTGCTTGTGCTTTTCAGTTTCGCTTGCTGTGCTGTTGTGATTTAGCTTGCTGCGGATTGTTTTTGTGCTTGTTCATTAAAGCAGTTTTTATCTTAGGCACTCAGACCACTGGTTTGGTTTACTACTTCTTGGTGTTCTTTTGCTGGATGTAAATCTCATGCTGTTATACTACCAGTGCAACAGATGTTTTATTTATTTAATTAGTTAGTAAGTTAGTTAGTTATTTACTTATTTATTTGTTTGTTTGTTTTATTTATATTTCTTGTTTTTATTAGCATTGTTGATGAATACTAAAGCTCTACACCTCCAAAGAAACAACACCTTTTTTCAATCTAAAAACCATGTCATCCAATAAAAATATGTATATATATCCCCTAATTTGTTTTACTAGTTTAGCATTTATGGAAAATTAAACTTCTCAGACCATTTTTAATCAAAATACATGCTATAAATTCAGAATAATGTCAAAATATATATTATTTAGATGTTCAAGTTACTGGAATTTTCAAACCTCCATAATGATCTCCACAATAAACTAAACAGCGTGAACTGTTACCTACGGGAAACCAATGTGCATCTGTCCCACACAAAGGATAGGTTACTAAATCACAGGCATTTCGATATTTCAAATTATATCTATTTTAGATAAATTCCAAGTTATTTTGGCTTAACTTACAGATATACAAAAATTTCTAACCTATTATTACCAAAAGGATCAGTGACCCCATAGCAAAAAAAAACTGTTTATCACTATAGCACTGCTATAGCAATCACATTCTAATTAGATTCATAAGGAATTAAAACTATTGTTACTCAAAACTGGAATATTATTAAAAGGAGTTGCAAATTGATCATATCCTTCAGATGAAATATTAAAGTGAGGCCCCATCTGCTTGAACTGCTGGTAGCTCAGATGTATATAAAAGATACCACAGCACCTATCAAAAAGGGTGGAGAAAGTTTTTGATGCCCTGCCAAAGATTTCCCCAGTAGTATAAAAATACCATTTCAGGTCTCCTCTGAATCGATGCTACTAGCCTAGTGGGACTAATCTAATAACCAAAGGTAAAATAATATAATAAAATACAATAACATAAAATAAAATAAAAATAAAAAGAAATAGACACAAATTCCTAAACAAAAAAAGGAAGAGAAACAACAGACTTTGAGTGAAAAGTACAACACAGCTTAGTTTTGATTAGATTTTAGCTTCCTGTCATAGTTCCCCTAGCAGCAAAGAATCTTAATTCTGCTCCTATAATAAAAATACTTTCAAGTTTTTTATTTTTCTAGGCAGATGTCGCCACTTACATTATTTATGTTGGCAGCTACAAAACGACTCCCATAGTTTTGTGCATAGAAAATATCACTAGAAAACCTTTCAAAATAATTTACCAGAAACTGTTTGGCAAGGTAACAGGAAGAAAATAATGTTTTTTTTTTTCCCTGGCACTTTAACTGTAATGGACATCCTTCTGAGGTTTCTTTTCATGAGTGGACCTCCTTCCGAGGTTTCTTTTCATGATCTGAACAAAAATTGTTCTCAGCTTGCAAGCAGTTGCTTAATATTCTTTTTAGAGGTTAAACAATTACAATATCAGGTCTGGCTGGATGCTTCTAAACTATATGGATTGAATGACCAAACTTCTATCAAATATGTTCTTAAATTCAGGAAACTGAACCACAGCAAATAGTATGCATGCGTCTTGACCATTCCTTATGCTTAAAATACATTCTATATTATCACCTTATGGGGATACAAACAACTGTGCATAGTCTCACATTGTGGAACTTTAAGAAATCTGTACATATTTCATTCATCAAATGAATCATTATTATAATTATCATTATTATTTGTGTTTATCATATTATCTCACGTTTGTTATTAGATGTTTCATTAATCCACATTTTGAATAGATCACTTATCTAGGGATTTATTTTAGGTTGATTAGCATTATTTTTTCCACAATCTCATTGTTGCTTATCTTATTTGTCTGAGGAAGTCTTGTCAAACAAGATGGAAGCATTGTGTGTACAACTATAAAAGTTGCTATAGCCAGTGAATTCTAAAAGGTAAATTACGTCTATTTGATCATTTTTTAATCCCTTCAATCTCAAAGACAGTATGCAATTCCATATCACAGATTTCATTTCACACACTGTATATCTTTTAATAAATCCAATAGAGATTCTTTAACCTTTTCTTTTGTGGTGTTCACAAAGTTTTCTGCTACTCATTCTACTAGTCTGGTTAACTATTTTGGCTGGGAATTTGGCTAGATCTTTAATGGTACTTTAATTATTTGTTTGCTAGTAGTGCACAGTATACTTGGATGCTACTTCTTGCACTAAACAGCATGTGTCCAAACTCCCACCAAATCAATCCTACTTAATTATCTAATTAGCCTACTACATAACCCTCCTAAACTGTACAGCCCTACCATAAACCTAACTCTAGACTTATCTCATAAGGTCCCTAATCCTATTCTGAATCATTGTTCCTTAACATAAACTATAAACTGTCCCCTGTTCCATTAAGCTAAAGTCCCTAATTGTTCCATATGCCAAAATCCCCACTGACACATCCTTACTTTTAATTTGCATCCTGTTCCCTAACCCTTAAATTTCCCTCTTCCTCTGTTTAGTTAAACTGACTTCTGATCACTGCCTGAAAGTGTATGCTTCACTCATGCTTCCTTCTATGCCCTTCCCAATTACTGCTGCTCCAACTCAAATAATGTGTTCAGGGAAGTTGTGGGAGACATTGTCTGTCCACACAGTGGCCACACCCTATGTTACTCATTATTTCAGTTCAGACATTAGCAGTGGTCCATTTGTTCCACAACAGACTGAAGTCCCAGGCTGCAATCTAGTGGTCTTCAATTGCATGGTTCTTATTTGCTTGTAGTAAAGTCTCATAAGACTATTTTTGAATCACTCATTTTAAACCATTTGGGATTGTTTTACTTAGAGTTTTGAATATATAAAACCACATTTTGTAAAATTTCTGACCCTGTAAATCTTTCTGTGTAAGTTGACATATAGTCATTTTAGATATCTGGCCTAATGATACTCAATTTATGTCACACCCTGTGTATTCACTTTTCTTAGTATACTCATATATTAAGCTCTTAGATCCTTATGTTTCCTGAAAAAGAGAATACAAAGATACTGGAATGCTGCAGAGGTGATATAATACATTCTATTGGAGCAATATAGTTTTGCAGTTATTCAAGTTTTTCAGTTGGCATGAGTAATTTCTCAGGAGTTATTAAGTTACTGATATTAAATTCAGTGCTTCCATATCCACTTGCACCTAGGAAGGGAAGTGCATTATTTATTTTGAATTATCTAAAAAAAGAAATATTGAAAAATGCTAATGTGGAAAAAAATGCACCTTGTACTACACCTCAGAGATGGATAGTGTGTGTGCGTATGTGTGTGTGTTGGGGGGGGGGTGGTATCTGAGAGAAAGAGAAACAGAGATTGAAACTATACAACATGGTCAAGATCTGATATAAAAATTAAAGTCTGTCATGTTACATTACAGTTAGTGTTCATTAAGCAGGGAATATAACACTTACAGGAATTGCTCTGACATTTAATGAGACAATGCATCTCAAAACAAAAGATGTGTAGGGAGATTATTAAATCCAAAGAAGGAAAACAAAAAGTTATTTCTAAGTTGCTAGTCTGTCTAAACAAGTAATGTGCGTGAGATAAAGGTTTTGGTTAAGAGAAAATATGAATTAGTAATAATGCTCAAGTCACAGTAATGAGCAAGGCAAGGACTACCAAGAGAATAAGATACAAGTTTAGAATGCATTGATACTGTATGCAGTTAATAGGCTTCATAGTCTGTGCTTTAGAAAACCATGAGAATGAAGGAGAAAGAGAGAAAGAAAGAAAGGAAAAGGTGTTGTTATGTCGGTCTAAGGTTCTGAAGAACAACAGAATTGGATAAACTTTTGTTATACTGGTTAAAATGTCTGAACATTAAGGCCTTACTGACTCAAGTTTATGGTTACTACTATTCTGACGAGAATACTGCCTTTTGCGAAAGTAAATTTTCTTTTGCCATGAAAAAATACAGGTGCTAAAACATAGACACCAGTAGTCTTAACAGTTACTGTTAATACTTTGAGTCAGTGGTTTGACATCAGAGCAAATTCATCATAAATCATGTAATACCAGGAAAAAAATACATTGCTCTTCAATGTACCTTATTCATGTTCATTGTTAGTTGCACACAAAAGGAAATTAGTTATTCATACATCAGCATATTATTATGCACAGATTCTTCTTTTGCATGTTTTTTTTTATTAGATGTAGCAGGTTCTTTAATTTGCCTAATTCCATTAACTTGTAATTTTCCCAGTGACTAGTCAGTTACTTGGGGTGATAGTGTTTTTGAGCATTATTACCAGGGCACGTTTTTCTGCTCTATAATTAAATCAGTCTATCTGTACTTCAGTCTGATATTAGCTATTCATGCCTTTATACTTTCTCCCAGTTTCACACAGTATAGATGGTTACTTTAGAGCCCTTTATACCCACATTCTTCAGTGTCTTCTTAATGCTGATTTACTCACAAATTTCATGCTATGGAGCCATTCATCAGTTAAGAGGTGCTCTGGAGAAATGTTTTAATTCATACAATCTTACCTGTCTTTAGTTTATACTGTATTTATAATTTTTGTCAGAGAGGTATCGCCTGTGGATCTTTTACCTTTGCCATCTTCATGTGGATTAGTAACAGTTAAGAATAGTGTTTACTATTACTGTGTGTTGCAGTATTCTTAAAGACAATTTTGCATACTAAACAGGGATTCTAATATCTTTAATTCAATTGGTTCACTCTCCTCTTCATGAAGATTACTGAAAGACTTTTTCTTGAGAAAATCTGAATCTGTCATCTTTACTACACTTGCATTCATTTTGGCCAGAACACATTTAAGATTCTTAATTTTTTTATGACCCACATAAAGGTCCCTTATGTTTTATATCCATTTCTTTCCTGCTTTAGCTCCTAGGTTTAGATTTCCCACGTGTCCTACTTCCTTCTTCTCCTTAAGATACAAACAGATCATTGTTGCCAGTTTTTATATGTCGTCTTGCAAATCTAAAGTCAGTTCACATCCCTTGATATTTTCTCTAGAATTCCAGTTCTCGTTCTTAAATCCTACGGTACCTCAGTGCTCTTTCTCTCCGTTATTAAGAAATACCCTTTTAATATATTTCCCCATAATACTTCAGAGGCAGAGTACTTTACTTTATATTTACTCTCAATATCTTCCAAGTGGCACTTAAAGATGTGCCCCTTCCCTGCATTACATTTAACATTCTTTCATTTTCTCATGTCACCATTAATGCACAGGACAATACTTTTATTTTATTATTTTTTGTTTGTTTGTTTGTTTGTTTTTTAATAAATTGTTTTCATAGTTATCAGTATATGAGAGACTACCACTGTTTTTTGCCTTTGGTTTGTAATGAAACCATACTGCTGCTGTTAGATATTTCCTTGGGGGCCATTTTGCATTTAAATCCCAACTACTCACCAGCACAGCCATTATCATATTTTTATTCCCCAAAGTTGTCTATTAAAACTGCTGTCCCCTTACTAACCTAATCTTATCCTGGCTATTTGAGTACCTTTGTGCATCTCACTTTCAATACCATGCAGTTTCTTTTTGCTTAGTTTTTAGATTATATACTTTTGATCAATTTATAGATTATATTTCGTAGTTTACAGTTTTAGACCCCAAAAACCTGTCACTTTAACATTATTTTTTATTTTAGTTTACTTTAGTTTAGTTTGATTTTGTCTGACTGGGCTTAGTCAAAAACCTATTTTCAGCCAAAGCCAAGGAGAAAAGGTCCAATATAATACAAACATTTTTAAGCAGACATTTGGTAATTGAATGAACAGACATAAAGTTGTATACATTAATGATTACACATAGATTTGCTAATTAGATTACATTCATATAAATAAAGGCATCTACTACAGTATAAAATATACTTATGCATTTAGTTGATGGTAAACATGGAACCTGTGAAGAGGTGTATTAGTGGGTTCATTAAATGGATAACAAATCATGTGATAGGTACCTAGAACATCAAATAATTGGAAGTAAGAAAAGGAACCTACTAGGGCAGAACATGTTAATATTGCAGTTAAAACGAAGGGTATTAGGCACGTTCAGAGACAATTATATATGGCTATCATAAAGATTGTGTAAGAAATATAGAGTTGGGGGGAAGCAGTGATGCCCAGACTATGTATATGGCTTGGTGATGCTAGTAAAATTATTTAAGTATTGGTAAAAACTGGTTGTGAGGCATTGGATTCTGAGTGAAAAGAAATGGTATGCCAATGTGGTAAGCTGAAGAACACTGACATCTATGCTAGAGATATACAGAAGCAGATCTATTGATTTGATAAGTTACATTTTAGTTGTGTTTTAAAAGAGTTTATATTCTGAATGAATTTCAGTGGTAGAGGGCTGTGGTTCTAAACCTTACCTACAATACTTGAATATAGAGAGTAATTTTCTGTATTAGGCAATTTGGTTATACTGGTAAATATTTTTTTCTCTAAATCACAACATTTTATTGGGGGAGTAGTGTTGTGAGGACTGGGAAATTCTTCTGGCTTATAAAAAAATCCGGGTATTGTAGTCAATTTTAAAATAGGTAGGTGATGTGGAGTTTCGAAATAGCTAGGTGCTATTTTATTTTATTTTATTTTATGACAGAGTCAGTGCCAACTTTAACCCCTTTCTCCCCTTCCAAAGGACCAGTCACAATAACAGTACATTGCCAGGTTCCCAGTATTAATGCTGCACAGGTTAAAACAGCACTGTCCAAGGCCAAGAATACAGCTTCTATGGGACCTGACAATATCCCTGGCTGTGTACTGCATGAACCACAGAGTGAAATGGCACCTCACCTGTGTGCCCTCTTCAATCACTGCCTCACCTCAAGCTTTGTTCCTACCAAATGGCGAACTGCTACAGTCATCCCTCTATACAAAGTAGGAGTGACTACAGACCCTGGGAACTATTGCCTATTAGCTTGATGAGTCTGATATGCAAAGCTATGGAAAGCATCATCATGGATCTAATAAACAAGGATATAGGGAATCTCCAAACTCGGATCCCACACAGTTTGGTTTTGTGATGAATAGATCATGCCTGTTCAACTTTGCCAACTTCTTTGAGTCAGTCGGAAGATCTGTGGATGAAGCCAAGGTGGTCCATACAGGCTACCTTGATCTGGCCAAGGCCTTCAATACCATTACCTACTCAGGAATCATAGAAAAACTCACTAGGCATCAACCCCTATATTACTAGGTGGGTTGCAAACTGGCTCACAGGTAGAACCCACAGTGTGAAAGTAGCTGACACCAAGTCAGACTGCTGACCAGTCATGAGTGGAGTCCCACAGGGATCAGTCCTGGGTCCTCTCCTGTTTGGTATCTACTTCTCTGAAGTCCAGGCCAACATGAAGAGACTCCAGCTGACAAAGTTCCAGATGATTGCAAGTTGGGAGCTATTATTAATTCCCCAAGTGATGCTGACATCCTACAGAAAGGTCTCACTGAGACCAACGACTGGTATCAGAACCATGGCCTTAAGCTTAATGCCAAAAATGTGTTGTCATCCCCTTTGGGAAAAACCTGGTTCCCATAAATTACTACATCAATGGTAGTCCATTGAACACAGAAGGTGTTATAAGTCATCTTGGAACACAGTTTGACAGCAACCTCTCTTTTGACCACCACATTGCCACTGTGGTCAGAAAGTCCATCTATGTGGTACATCTCATTACTAAAGGTTTTGCATCCAGAAAGAAAGAGGTCAATGCTTCCCTCTACTCTTCCCTCATTAGGCCACTCATTGAGTACAATGCCCCATTTGTCGTGTACCTCACTGAACACCTGCAACAACTGGTGAGGCCAAAAAAGTACCTCACAAAGAGGATCCTAGGCCTTAAACATTTGTCCTATATGGACAGAATCAAAAAACTCCAACTATTCTCTGTCTCATATCACCTACTTAGAGGTAATCTTTGCTTAACTTACAAAGCCATGTCTGACCCAGCTCTGATAGAAATGTTACATCTAAAGAAATCCCAATCTCTCCAAACCACATGCTCCAGAGACCTCAACCTCATTACCACAATTAACAGAACATGCTAAAAGGGCAGGTTCATAAACCAGAGACTGCCCATGCTATGGAATAGACTTCCCATGCATGTCAAGCAGAGCACATCACTGAACCTCTTCAAGAGAAATCTTGATGAGTCGATGGGAAATAGAAAATTCACCCCAGGGATCACTCCAATGGCTTTATTCAACAGAGGCACTGGGAACTAAGGTCTGGTGGCACGATACCAGGGTAATCCTATGGGCTGGGCTTGTAAAGGCTCTAGAGCCATTAGCCTAGTACACACCTATGAACCTATGTGGTCATTCAAACCAGTTTAATTCTCTGATTGCTAGGCAATTGTGTATTCTGTTGTTACACTTAACAGCAAATGTGACTATTTGATTATAACATTGCTCGAGTTTAGACAGTTATCAAACTTGAAAAGTTAATGAAGATTGGAGCAGCACATAGGAGAGATGACAGTAAGAAACTAAAGGTTATACATCTTCTGGATGTATCAGTTAGGCACATTTTTACTCTGTATGCTGTAACTCATTTTTGATTATTTTTTCACCATGTATGGTACATGATGATTGAACTTTAACTGTTCATCTATGATGACACCTAGACATTTTGTGTAGTTTACTTGTTTTTGTCTTGATGTTGGTTGCAGAGATGATGGTGAAGACTGTTGTTTAGGTAGAGATGTGTTGTGGGATAAAGAGCAATAAGTTATTTTTTTTTAGAAGTTGTGAATTATTTAGCCATATTTCAATTGATAATGAAGGATTGTGGTGTAAGGTTCTGGAGATTAGGAGTTTAGAGAGATTTTTGATAGAGCAGATTTGGGTTGAGACATCAGCAAATTGAACTAGGGCAACATTTGTTGTAGCAGTGTATAGGTCATTGATGAGTATGTTATAAAGTATGAGGCCTAGTAGTGATCCTTGTGGGACACACATATTTACTGGCAAGAATGAAGAAAATTCATATTTCCATTTTACTGTTTGTGCTCTGTTTGAAAAGTATCTATGGTACCATTGCACCAAATAGTTGGTAAAATCCTAAGGATCAAAGTTTTTATGTAAAAGTTCCTGGTAAGAGACAATATCAAAATCTTTTTACTTTTACTGCAAGCTACACCACATTTATTTAAAAAAAGTACATAAGCGCTTTTGTCTTTAACTTTTAGACTTCTTCAGATAATAGAAAGGAAGTAATACACTGCTATTTAAACATTCTTGAAATCACATGACACTTTTGCAACAAAAATTTTAAAGTAACAGTGTAACTAAAATAAAATAAAACCATTAATATTACAAAAGGAAATATCCACGGTGGTGGTGCTGCGGTAGCGTTGTCGCCTCACAGTAAGACACTGACCGGTTTGACTCTCAGCTAGAGCGTCTTCTGCGTAGAGACATGCGTGAATGGGTGTACCTATGTTGAAAGTTGTGCGTTAGGGCTGGCAACTCAGCACGTAAAAATCAACTGCCAATCATTAGCGGACCGGAGTTCTGCTGTGGCGACCCCTAACCGGGAAAAGCCAAAAGACACAACAACAACAATATTATAAAAGGAAATACAACAATTTTATAATAGTATCAAAAAATAAAACCATTTAAGAATATTACACATTAAATGCATAATAATTTGTCTTAAAAACTTATTTAAAAAAAAAAACTCTAACATTGGTAGGCTTTTGGTTTCGGTAAGCAACTGATGGCTAGAGTCTCATTAAGTCCTGGAGGTTATATACATTAAGACATAGTTGCTATAACAAATCTTTTTTCTCTAAAGCTAACCCCCACAACCCCCACAACCCCCCCCCCCCCCACCGGGGTTGAAATCAAGCTGATATAATATCACACATTTAAAACAATGCTACAGGCATTCATTTAAATGTTTAACCAGAGCATTATTGTCATTTTTTGTTCTGAGGGCATACAAATGTTCGAAAAAAACTTTCTATCAACATGCATTCAGTCTTCCCTACACAGAACGCTGAACAGTTCTGACATAGGGCCAAACAGACAACCCTTTAGACAGGCAGTTATGTTTACCATTAATATACCATGTTTCATTTTTTATTACAACATGATCGGCACACAAGATGTCTTTACAAAACTTGCATGAATCACATTTAAACATGCCTTTATTCATATCATCCTTGTTTCTTTTAAATGATGATTCAGGTATATTTTTCATACTAATGCCCTTCCTACAGATTAGCAACAGCCCTTTAGAAAAGTTCTTCCTTAAGTAAAACTACAGGTATACAAAATTTCATTATCAGTTGCGCCTGTAGGTGTAATGTCAGTAAACACAGTTACATTCTGGTTCTGTTCTCTGCAGTCCAGCAAAATAGGATGGTAAAAATTAGACCTCTTACAAATCACCTCATTCATAGAGTTGTTAATAAAGGTCTCAGGGTAACCCCTCTTCAAGATCATATTTTTAAGTGTCTCACATTCTTCAACAAAGTCATCAAAAAGTGTTACCATAACAAACTAGCCCTTAATGACATTTTTTTTTTTGTTTTGTGGGGTGGGAGCTGGAGTAATGAAGGAAAGAATCTGAGTAAGTGGGTATTTTGAAAGATCTTGGTTGTTATTTTTTTTTTCTTATTCTTCAATAATTTTACATCCAAGTATAAAATAGTGTCTTCTTCTAGTTTGTACATAAATTGTAGGAAATCTGTGGTCTGGTTAATGAATTCTATAAACTCATATATCTTATCTTCACCATCCTTCCTAACAATAAATAGATCATCCAGGTACCTCATATATAGGTACCAGGAATTCTTGAAGGCACTGCTAAAATGTATTTTTTTTTCTCCCATTCTACCATCACCATGTTAGCATAAAGGACCCACAAGCTGATCCCATGGTTACACCCTTCTGTTGCAGGGAAGACTGGTTCTCAAACACTATAAAATTGTTAGGTAGACTATGTCCAAAATTTGAATATATAGGTTCACTCTGCCTCGCGATAGTAAAATTGTGTAAAAAATCAGTAAACCATGTCCTATGTCATGTGAAATAACTGTAAAGATGTCCCTGACATCTATTGCCAGAAAAAAAACATGGATTCATCAAAAGTAAGGTTATTATATTTTTCAAAAAAATGCCAAGAGTCTTTAAATAAATAGTCAATACTTTGCACACACTTCTTTGAATGATGGTCTAGAAATTTCACCAAAAAGAGGTAATAGAAAATCTAGCATCTACAATAGGTCTCATAGCCAAATGTCCATAAGGATAAGACAAACCCACCTATGAGACGTATCATAGATGCAGGATGTTCTATTATCTCTTCTTTGGAGAAATTAATAACTCTACAAATTTACGAACATTTGTATGCCATCAGAACAAAACTTACTATAATGCCCTGGTTAAGCATTTAAATGAATGCCCGGAGCATTGATTTAAATTTGTGCTGTTAGATGAGCTTGATACCAACCCTGGGGGGTACCCTGCCAGGTAGCCTTAGAGAAAAAAGAGTTGTTATAGCAACAATGTCTTAATATACATAACACCCTAGGACTTAATGGTACTCCGTCCATCACTTGCTTATTGAAACTAAAATCTACCAAAATTAGAGGTTTCTAAAATAAATTTTTTTAATAAATTATTATGCATTTATGTGTGATATTCTTAAATGGTTTTATTTTTGGATACTGTTATAAAAATTTCTGTATTGTTCCTTTTATAATATTAGTGCTTTTATTCTATTTTAGCTACATTGCTACTTTAAAATGTATGGCCCAAAAGTGTCATGTGATTTCAAATTTTTTTAAATAGCAGTGTATCACTTCCTTTCTATTATCTGAAAAAGTATAAAAGTTGCAGACGAAAGCACTTATGTACTAAATGTGGTGTGGTTTTCAATGATCACTGTGTATTCAAACTTAGAAATCTATAAATAATATATATCAGAAAAGATGAACAGTCCTATTACTCTAATATGCATCAGAAACAAAAAAACAATCTCAAAATATTTTTGTCCTCCACAAGAAAAACCCTTCTCCAGCCCAGTCATCTGAGCACTCCAAACCCAAAAGACCTCTAACAACAAAGACAACAAAGCAATGCACTTCAACAATTATTTCTCTAAGTTAGTAACACTAACAGTGTTGATGTCAGTGGAGCAGCAAATAGCACATTCCCCTTTGTTGCATATGACTGTGGGTTCTATTCCCACACCAGGTCGATTTATTGGTGACACTGTAGTGCAGCATAAGAGAGTTGCTGCACTCCTGATTATGCTGTTCTTCAGGTGAGACATTAAACTGAGACCCCGTCTGCTTAAGTAATTGATTGCTTGAGTGGAGGTAAAAGATCCCACATCATCTATCAAGAAAGAGGGAGGTCCTTTATTTAGGGTTAGGGGTTGGCATAATAGTTAAGATGTTTACCTTCCAGACACAAGGTGCAAAGTTTAGTTTTCAATCAGCATAACTGGGTAGGCTGAAAATAACCCACAAGAGCAATTAGCCTATTACTTAACTATGAACCTATGCAGAAACTCCAATATTTACACCACATTCTCTATGTTACAGCCATGACAGCTTTTCATTCATAGGTTTATAGCTACATAGGGGATTACTAGGCTAGTGGTGTAAGAGTCTTTAACAAGCCTAGCCAAGAAAACCCAGGATATGACAATAATGTATCTAATTTCCCCAGATAGGGGATTAGGGGATGGAGTAGTATTGGGGTAGTGGGTCTTTGGGTGATGGAGCTCTGATTCATTTTACAGGTTGCTTCTGTTCATATGTACCTTGGGAGTGAATTTATGGTTCCCTATCCATGTATCCAAATTATTTTTGAAGAGCTTGAGGAATGGGCTTTGTTTTATGTTGATGGGAAGTTTATTCCATTGACAAGGTAGCCTTTTGCATATGAATCTGTCTCTCCAGCATGTTCTGTTAGTGTCACAAATAAAGATCAGGTGCATGGAATGCATAATCCTTGTACAAAATTTCTTCTGAATATGTATCATTTTTATCAAAGTTGGATCAAAGAATGCCTTATAGGTCAGGCATAGGTAATCTCTCAATAAACGATATGAGACGGAGTAAAGGGATAGAGCCTTTAGTAGGTCCACATAGGAGATGGGTCTTATGCTTTGTATTTTTTTAGTGAGAAACCTCTGGGTCCACTCCAGTTGGTGTAAGTGGCTCATTATGTACATGTAGAACGAAGCATTGTATTTGATTATGGACCTGATGAGGGGCGAGTACAATGGTGCTATGACTTCCTTTGACCTTTATGCCATACCTTTACTTATAAGTTGAGACATACAGAAGGATTTCCTGACTACTGTAGCTACCGGTGGTCAGATTTTAGGTTACTATCTATCTATGTTATAATTTGCAGGGATATCTGATTTATCAAAGGGCATATTTGTCCATTTTTCACATTTAGTCCCAGACCATGGTTTTGGGCACAAGTTGTTTGTAATTTTCAGGCCTGTTTGGAAATGTCAACATTAATTTGGGGATTCAATGATTGCTCCCAACCTACAGTCATTGGTGAACATGGTGAGTCGGAGGTCCCCAACATTTACCTTCACTTCAAACAGGAGGCGTCCCAACATTGAGCCCTGTGGGACACTACTAGTAACAGGTAACTTATTAAAAGTATATTCACCTATCTGGACAACAAGTGTCCTGTCAGTAAGCTAACTTGCTGTCCACCTGACGATGTAGGAATTTATGCATAACACAGTAAGTTTATCTGTGATCCCCAAATGTGTCAAAAATTTAGCCAGGTCTAGATTTGTGGTGTGTACCATTTTACCATGACCCTGGTGACTTTCTCAAAGAAGTCCACCATATTGAGCAGGCAAGACCTCCCTTTGACAAAGCCAAACTGGGTCTGGTCCAGTGTTTGGAGATTTCCTATATCATTATTGATCAGGTCCATGAAAATTCTCTCCATGTCCTTGCAGATAAGACTGGTCAAGCTTGAGTCTGTAGTTCCCTGGGTTGGTTGATAGGCTCCCTTGTGCAGAGGGACAACTGTTTCAGTCCTCTATTCTTCTGGGACAAAACCAATTTGGGTTTCTAGTTCCCTGATAAGTCTTGTTTTAATCTATTTATGAAACATCCTGGAATGTTGTTGGAACCCATGGTGGCTGTGTTTTTGGCATTAGCGAGCACAGTAAGGACTGGTTTCCTCATAATAACTGGTCGGGGGATGGTTGCAGGTGTAATAGAAGGTGATACGGGAGAAGTTTGAACTGAACTTATCAGTCAGCAGATTTGCTATAATTTCAAGATTGGTGTAAGTGTTGCCATTTATAATTAACACATTGCTGAGAGCTTCCCCTGAGGTTGCAAACATAATTTAAAAAAAAAAAACCCTTATGGTTATCTTTCACCTGGGAGACTATCTTTGCCTCATAGTTTGCTCTGGCAGATTGAACCAGCTCTAATTTGTTTCCTTAAGTTGATGAGTGTCATTTTGCATTGTTTTGTCTGTTCCTTCTTGGTTTTGGAGAGGTTTTTTTTCTTTTGTTGACCAGCCTGTTTATGCTAGGGATCCATCAGGGTGGTTAATTTTTGCCAGTAATCATATATTTCACTCAGACAGGTACTGCCTCCTCTATTCAGCTAAGAATGTGGTTGTACAATGCTTTTTTCACACAGACACAGAGTAGGCCTCAGTGGCATTTGGTTTCAGAGGGGCTTGGAAGATTAATAAGTTGTCACATAGTTTGAGATACTAAACCTTAGCAAAGATTTTAACAGGTAGGAGTTTGATGGGGGTTCTAGGTTGATTTTAATTCTAAATGAGATAATTTTGTGGTCAGATCTTACCAGGGAGAAGTTATTTATTATTTATTTATTTTTGGCATTTGTTTACCGGGATGGTCCACTGGGCCAAGAGCTCACTTTCAGTGGAGACCTAGGGAGAAAAGCTGCATAGAAAACAATAACAATATGTAATTTGCACAGCTTAGGCATTTAACAGATGTTTCCTAAATAGTATTTACACAGAAATATAAGTAAAGGCAAAGCAATTGCAAAAAATTCTAATCTAAATACAACAGTTTCCTAAATAGTATTTACATAGAACTATTAGTAAAGGCAAAGCAATAGCAACAAATTCTAATCTAAATTCAGGAAATATAACATATGAAGGACAATTGATTATACAGAAATTCCATGGGAGAAAGTATAAGGAGTATATGTATAGAAGTATATTCATGAGTACCAGGTCTAGGATATTTGTACCTTATTTGAGGAGCTGGGTAGTTGCTCCAGGGTGTTTGCATTGACAAAGTCCAAAAACCTCTGAGCAAGTGAATTATGGGTCATATAAGTTTTCCAGTTAATGGAAGGGTAGTTGAAGTCATCCATAAGTATAGTGTTAAGCTGAATGTTAAGGTTAATATAGGAAGTGTGGCTTTCCAGACTCATGTTAGGGGATCTGTAGCTAGAAAGGATATGAAAAGGGGGGTTGCACCTATTGTTATTTGGGCATGGAGCAGCTCACACAAGTCAGGTTGTTGGACCAGTCTAGTGATGTACTTGTCTTTTATGAATACTGAGGCACCTCTTGCCTTTGTTTTATCCTGAGCTGAAGGAGATCAACATGTATGAAAGGCATTGTAGCCTTTGATAGTCAGGGTGCACTCCATGGTTACGTTTTTTATTTAAACTCCAAGTGTCGAGCAGCAGTATCTTTAGGTGGTTGTGAGTGATTTCGTTATGTTGGAGGGTTTAACAACTTGGCATAAGCTAAGAAGGGCACCATGGGGTTAGATAAAGTTTTTGCCAATTTCCAGTAGCAAAGTGATGACAAGTGCAAACCATCTGTAGCAAAGAATTGTGGTTTCACGATCATATCTCCCAAGGCAAAGAAATATTGGACTCCAAAAGTAAAAGATATAAATGTACACTCAGCGATGGAATGGATCCTAGAATTTTAATAAACACCACCCTCTTGAAACAATAAGAAAACAAAATGTTAAAATATTGGATCTCCTTGTTGTGTCATGAGAAACTAAGCCAATTGTTGAAGTCAATCAGTTTTTGCTGGTGGTATTGCAACATCATTGGTGAAGGTAGTGTGCTGCTCAAGGCTAGATTAATATCTGCCTGAGACACATATTTAGAGAGCTCTATCATGTTTCTCTTCATATAGTCCAGTGAGGTACATCTTAGGTTATTTATGCCAACATTGACTGTTACCTTGTCATACTGGTACTTGTGGTTTAAAGACCTAAGGTATGGGATCTAAGTCCAAGGAAGTCATTGTCCCACTTTATTCGGCATTGATTAGAGCTATCATTGAGTATAATGCCACCTTTGATATGTACCTAACCAGGTATATACAATAATTGGAATGCCCACAGAGGTTCCTCACTAAACGAATACAGAACATAAGTAAAATGTCCTATGCAGACTGCCTCAGGATCCTATCCCTGTAGTCTTTCTCATACAGGCTTTTGAGGGGAGATCTGTATATGGTACAGGGCAGTCAGACCCCACTCTAATGAACCTCCTGCATATCCTCAAAACAAACAGCATCAGAATTACCCATTCTAAAGGTTTAAACCTTGCCTATCATATAAACAGGATCTGCTGGAGAGACAGGTATGTATCTCAGAAATGACCCCATCTCTGGAACTGGATCCTCATCCATGTGAAGCAGAGTTCCTCCTCAACTCAATTCGAGTGCAACTTGTACAATTGGATGAGGGACAGGAAATTCATCCCTGGTTTAGCACCTATGCCTCTAATGGTCAAAGGCAACAAGTAAATGGTTCATCTCCCAGGTCCCTGCTTGCAAAATGTTTCATCTCCCAAGCCCCTGCTTAGACTTATCAAGGGTGTCAGAATTTGTCAGAGATTTGGGATACATGGCTAGGCTTAAAAAGCCCCTTGTGGTCATTAGCCTAGTAAACACCTATGAACCTATGAACCTAAGTGCATGCATGATCTGGGGGATTCTGGCTCCAGAAAGACATCTCACTGTGATCTTCTCCTTGTTTAGCCTGGTGGGGGGGGGGGCAATATGTCTTACATTGGACTTCCCAATAACTAAAGTGCTAGGTTATGTGGTGTGTTGCCTTATGGGCATGGAAGTAGGGCTAATATGATTGTCAGACTTATGTGTTGTGTGAGGTGCTGTCTTTTTTGAATGTATGCTTTACCACTAAGATATGCTTTTAGGAGGTTTTGGAGGTGTGGGTAGATTATATGTGAGTAACTCCATATATGTGGGTTTATGTGTTTGTTCTTTAGTGTTGCTACTGAGTGTTTTGGGTGTAACATTAATAACTTGATTTGCATTTCTTGTGTGTTCAAGTGAGAGATTTACCTGTTCTTAAATTAAACTGTTGTCAATGAACATGATGCAGTTACTACACTGTCTCAGGATGCCCATATCCACCTGGCCACAAACAGAGATGACATGGAAGTGCCTATCCATCATACTAGAACATTAGTACATGGGAAGGAATAGTGGAGAGTCATTTAGAGGCCTAAGTGAGAGTGTTTCGTAGTATCCTATATGATGACCTGCAGTGTTCTGCTGTCTGCACAAACTGGGAGATCTTCAAGCAACTATGAACTGTGGATGACTATGGAAAGCATTTCCTAGAGAGGAGTGTAAACTAGAGAGGTTTGTGTATATGCAATGCATGGATAACTAAACATGTGCAAATGCACGGCTTTTATACCAGCAGGATAAAATACTTTTACACAGTTAAGCCCCCAGGCCATTCAGATAAACACACAATAAGCCATCCACCGGAAGTCCTCAACTTGGATGGGTTGAATCAGCCTCTGCTTCACCAGAGTACAGAATAAAACCCTCTTAATGTAAAACAAAAATGTTTTTAATCTCAAGTGCATTAACAATGTTTACAGCAAAAGGCAGGACTCCTGCAGTATCAGGAATCCTTGTAAATATATTCACATATACTTAGAAATGTTTGCAAATAAAGAAAAAATGTGTAAAATATAGGAACACATCTATAAAAACAGTAGCCTTCAGGCCAATCAGATAAACACACAATAAGCTTTCCACTAGCAGTTCCCATCTCAGATGGGTTGAATCAGATATATGTTCCCCCCAGAGTACAGAATAAAACTGTCTTAATGCATATCAAACTGGTTCAAAATTGTCCAAATTGCAAGCATAAGGAAACTGTTCAGCAAGCAGAAATGAACAAATTTAGTGGCTTATAAATTACCTAGTGAATATGTAAAACTAGCAGCAGACTCACTTTCCTTTCATATCTCTATACCTATTAACCATGCAATTACAGAAAATAATGTCCCATGTAAGGAAAACATCCTACATTATTCCCTTGTACAAAGGTAGAAACTCAGCCAAATTTTCAAACTATAGGTGAACAGAAGTATTACTCTCTTATCCAAAATACTAGAAAAATGTATTCATACCCAGCTCATTCATCACGTCACTGAAAACAACCTTCCAAGAAATACACAGCATGGTTTTCATCCCAGTCATATTACTAAAGTTACCTTTCTTAGTTTTACCATTACTATCAACCAAAATAGCAATGTAAGCTAGTCTCTTCCCTCTTCATACATATATTTAAGGAATTCAATATCATATCTCATCAAGTACTCCTCACTGAACTAACCTCCGTTGGACCTAATCATTCATCACTATCTTTATTCCATAGCTATTTAACTGGCCAGCAACAAGCAGTTAAATGGAAACAGGACTTTACAACTTTTTTACCAGTCATCGTGGGAGTCCCATGTAGCTCAATCCTGGGACTAAGCCTATTTAACATTTTGAACAGAAAGCTACACATAGCAACAAACCTTGCCTCAGTTGTACTAAACACAGATGATACTAGTCCGCACACCCCTTCAAAAACTTCAGGTAATAACACAATTCTTTTTCACTGCTATGAAATCCTGACTAACAAACTCCCATCTACTACATAATCCTAACAATACTTAACTAATGTTTGTTGCACCCAAGAAATATACTGAACTAACATCTTCCTTTCATATCCACTCATCCAGCAAAACAAAATCAGAAACATTATCTCAAACAAAACTACTTTGAGTACTAATTGATGACAAAGTAAAGTTTGACCAACCTATATTTCAAGTTATCAAAAAACACACATATGAAACTGGAGTCCCTGTATAGAATCAAGACATATCTTACTAAATCTACTAGAAATCTATAGCCAGAATGTATCTGATGTCATCTCCTCTGTATGCTTATCTGATTTTTCTGATTTTTACTAACTTAAATTAAAAAGAGACTTCAAAACTAGAAGCTTACTACAAAAAAGAAAAATCCAAATTTGCAACAATAACCGCACAGAGAGCCCACCACTGCACTGTATTACAGGAATTAAACTGGCTACAATTGCCCCATTATTTAACATTTTCTCAACTAATCAAAAACTAATCAAAAACTTAACTATATGCCAGAAAATGTCCTGTACTCTGAAATGTAATGCAATTCTCCTCTAACAGTAGAAGCCTACTATCATCCCTAAATCTCTTTTGCTAGTTACCAAATCCAGTGAAGGTGCTAGTGTCTTTTTCTCTCTACTACAGCTATTTCTTGAAAATCTGGAATTTTATTCCTGATCCTATTAAAGCAGCAGACAAACCATCAACCTGCAAAACTCAATTTAGAAGCACCTAAATAGGAACTGGCTGTGCTCCTGTTCTAACCCTTGCTACAGTCCATCGATAATTATTTACTAACAAATATTAGCATATATAATTTCTACATCTGCCGCCTAAAATATATTTTAACACACCCTGTTTTCCACTATCCTCATACCATACCCTCTTTAAACCCTATCCCAATACATCTGCACTGTGCACTATTCACACAAAACCTTCATACACTCTTTTTCACGATACCTACACTCATACACATAAATACCACCCCTTAACATAAATCTTAGCTCTCACTCTCTTACCATAATCTTGAACGCCTTCATAACTATCATCCTTCTGTCATCACACTTTTGCTAACACTGTCTACTTCTCAATTCTTGACATCCATAATCAATTTCTAATGCCCAGCATCTTTGTCTGTTATATTTCCATTCTTTCCAGCTGCTTCTATACCAAGCCATTTAAACTTGTGCAAAGAAAAACATGCCAATATTATTTTATATCCATGTGAATTATTTTTAGTGCACCTGAGAAGAGTGTATGCATTTTTTATTTATTTTATGTTTCATTGCCCTGTAATTACTTAGACTTGTATGTACAAACAATGTTTAAGTTTTATGCATCTTATGTGGAGTTATTACTCCCAAGGCTTCCTCTGAAACAGGGCCTTGCCCAGTTGGACTTTCCTGGTCAACAAAAACAAATAAATATATAAGCTAGATGAACTTGTACTGATGTGTGTCTTTGGTTTGATTTTCAGGCTGTCAGATTGTATGGTTTGATAATGTCAAAATCAACCACCATTATGTTTTTTATATGGATTTTTCAAGAGGTCCAGCAGGGAATATCTTCCAGTGTGTATTGGCATTGTTACTATATATGAAGAGAGAGAGGTATCTCCATCCAGTATTGCACTTTTCTTGTGATTGTTTAGTTTTAATATGGTTAGTAGGATATCTGATATAAAGAAAGTTGGCAGGGTATGCTGCAAAAGGAAGATATGTAGAGTGCTTTTATATTAATAGTGACAATGACAACTTTTTTCTCTGTTTAATCTAATAATGTTAGAATCTGAAAGGACATTTTTTTGTGGTAACTAAGCTATCTAGATTATTTAGGGCTATCCATGCATGCACTTAAGGCAGTCTGTTAGAAATATTTTGTAAGTTAGAATGGTATATATGAAGACCAGGCTGGGAATGTGGGTAAGGTGGCAGCAATATGGAAGCTGCTGGGATATGCTGTGTGGTGTCTGAATATGCTGAGTTGTGTCTGGGTTTGGGTGGCTGTCACTTCTAAGGTTTATGGTTATGGATGTGTAAGGGTACAGGCAGAGGAATATTTGTTTGATTTTATGTTTAATACCCAATTTTGAATAAATAGCTGCTGCTTTGAATAATTATACTTAAACAGTAGGATATATGCGTGCTGATATAGATAAGGTGTTGTATATGGGGTGTGATTGAGAGATGAGGTCCAGAAGTAGAAGTTTTACTGGAAATGTGAGACTAATGGATGTTGGTAGAACACTAGGTGTACAAGTAAGAGAAGAGGTATTAGTATGAGGAATTGAAGGAGAAACATTTCTGAAATATAAGAAACAGATGGAATGAGGAATACAGGGTAAGGATTTAGTTAAGATAGGAAGTTGGGAGGGTTTATTTGAGGAAGGTAGAAATTGAAATGTAGAATAATATATTTTGTTGAATCTGTAGGATTATAGGTAATTTTGAGATTTGTGGTTGTTTAACAGTATAGGCTTGAGGAATATTGACATGGATGAGCAGTATAGTGAGATGACAAGAAGGCTGAAATATATTTAAAGAGGAAAAGATGAAAGATACATATTAATGTGATTGTAATTTATGACAGAAGATTGCAGACATGGATGGAAGAGGGAGATTTGCTAATGAATTTATTAAAAGTACTGTATTAAAAGGGTCTAGGTAGGAGTCGACCTAGTACAAAGCAATATTAGGGACAGAGTCTGTTTTGGAATTATACTAAATACTAGACAGAAGATGGGAATAGGTGAATGAAAAACAAGAGTGATTCTATGATAATAGTAAATTTGTTTCAGGAGGTATAGAGACTGGGTGTCACTGGTAATAAGTATAAATTAAAAGCAAAATAGCAGATTAAGGTGAGGTGGGCAGGAAGAAGAGGTAAGGTAGGAGAGTGGAGTGACGCTTAGCATAGCAAGGGTGAGCTTAGGTTGCTTTTCACTCTTAGGCTCTTTATTACAGAAAGCAATAGGCTTATACCTGGCACTCAGCATGAAGGCACAAAGTAAAGCAGATTTTATTAAGTAACTTAGCCCTCTTTTGCTCATTATTTTGATCCACAGGTGGGTTATAATATTAGTATCTCTTATTTTCTACCTTCAACGTCACACAGCATTAATTATTTCCTCTTATTTCCTCTCTATACTCTGTCTGGACAATAACAGGCTAGCATTCCCTAATCTTGCTTTCATTTTTCCTCACCTGTCTCACATGTGTTTTGTGATCTGTAAACAGTTTACTTTAACTCTGAAAGGAACATGGATATAATTTATTCTTAATCTGTACCTCACATTTGAAGAAGTTACCTGCTACCCATCTTCTGGTTTTGTTTCCTTGTTATTTTTTTGTCTATTTGTTATAACATCATCAGCAACATAAAGCAAAGCAAAATATGGTAGCTAGATTAACTCTCCCTCTCTCTCTCTATATATATATATATGTATATGTATATATATATATATATATATATATATATATATATATAAAATACAAGTAAAGGTATGCATATATAGCACTTGAATAAAACCACCAATAAATCTTATAGTTTATAAAAACATTCAAAAACAATATACTTATAAAACACATTCTCTACAAATGTATGTATGTATGTAGTTATGAAAAAATATATTAATATTGTTTTAAAGTCTTTCAAGTACATTTAAAATTAAGTATATCTTTTGATTGTGGATAACCTCAGGCATTATACATTTGATACTAAAAATGCACTTAGTTTGAAAGGATTAAAATGGCAAATGTTGGGTAGTATTTTTATCAGTTAAACATGGGAGCAGCATGAACTTATGCAAGACGCAGACATACACATGAAGAGGGATTCATACATATGCTGGATATACATGCTACCCTTGAAAAGTTCCATGCAAACTGAAGAGATGGATGTAATTGTTATACCAGTGGTATAGTAGTGACAGAGCACATTTTCCACCTTTTGAAATTCAAAGTTGTATTCTGCTATGAAAGTGCATGTTGAGCACATAAGTTATAAAAAGGCAAGCACTGACATTTCTATTCACTTTGCAATCAGAAAAGATGCATTGTTTGTCTGTGAATATCTTTGGTTCACACCTTGAGAGGATTAATTTTGTGGTTCTGCAAGTTGATGCAAAGAATGTCATTCAGATCCAAAATAGATACAGGGAACACATTACAGATTGGATGAGTGAGTGTTCTTGAGCACATTAAAAAAGGCATGGGCATTAAGAGGTCTTTGTTGAACCTATGTCTCACAAACTGGAATGGAGAAATGCATGAATATCCTGTACCTGCACATATCAAGGCATGTATAGCCCTGACTATACTTGTAATGGGGACCTTTCAGAGACAGATGGGGACCTCATGGATATTGCAGCATTCTTCAAATAGTATTCTAGCTCATTTTAAGGAATATATGTATTTCACACAGTCACCATTGGACTGAGCTAATACCATGCATTACTTTTGCAGTCTGACATGCTTCCCTGAGCAATTTGGAGTCATAAACTGTATTCATGTTGCTATCAAGGTGCCACCTGGACAAAGGGGATACTATAATAGGAAAGGTTACTATTCCACCAACTACTAAATAGTGGGTGATACACATGGTCATGTTACAAATGCATCTGCCAAGTACCCCTTCACAATTTCACTATTCCACCACTTCTTACATTGCAAGGCACAGCATGAGCACCTTGTTGGTAAGTCTACAGCAAACTACCTTGTGTACCTATAGCTATTTCTCTGTATCCTACGTTTTAATTAATAATCACTCTGCCTTCATGTGTTTCTCTCTATTATTATGTTTTTCAGGTAAGGTATTTTGCCCACTCAAACACTGGCAAATGATGCCAGTCTGTAATCCACAGACAACTGTAGAAAAGCTCTAAAATACTGCCCTGTTCTGGATATGAATAATCACTGACTGAATGCGTGCCCTGCTTAATGCTTTTTTTTTTCACTGCCTGGATAAGCTAAGGCGCTGCTACTGAGTGCAGAATGATTATTGCTTGTTGCATTCTGAGCCCCAGGATTTTGTGTCAGTTTGGTGTGCCACTATCACAATCATCAGCAATGACACATCATTGTTGTTGTACAGCTCCATCTATTTCACTAGCTTATCCTTATATAAGTGACAATAGTGATAATAGTGACAGTGACCAGGTGATAGTAACAGCAGAGCTCACCTGCAGACAGGCTTGTGTACGGTACACAGCAGTGTAGTTGAAGAGGTGACATCTATTCCACAATTGTAGGCCATAACAATCACTATATGACATTTAAAGTCTAAAAATAAAACTTGCTGCATCCAGTGTTACTTGCGGAATATGCTGTGCAGTGCATGGTCATCTCTCACTGCATCAGATATTTCCCTGCTCAGCATACACAAATGTAGAGTTGATACTACTGCAGCTATCATTATTTGTACAGTGATCACTAGACATAGATACAAGTGCTAGGCATACCAGCAGGGGAAAAAGAGTTTAGAAATAGTAGGCTGGGTTATAAAGCAGGACGAAGTGTGACACAGTAACATTTCATACAGATGCAGGCTTAGTAAGTAATTTTGTTATGTTTGCTTAATGAATTTGGTGTCAAGTGTTCTGAATGGAATGTTGTTGCCTAAAATTGATATTTTTAAGCTATGTGAATTGTTCCTTCTTTTTGTCTTTCAGTGTGTGCT
The DNA here is from genome assembly GCF_019279795.1 of Protopterus annectens. Taxonomy (NCBI): domain Eukaryota; kingdom Metazoa; phylum Chordata; order Ceratodontiformes; family Protopteridae; genus Protopterus; species Protopterus annectens. The sequence goes on from NC_056736.1 coordinate 230,303,757, forward strand.
GACAGGATTTTTTTTTTATTATTTTCCATTGTTCCTTAGTAACTGTATATTTTTTTATCCAGCTTCATTGGTATTATTTCCTGTGTTAGTTTTCCTTCAACTGTGAATGTTGGGTCTATATTATATGCTCGAAGAGACTTTTCTTCGAACATATAATTATCAACACCTAAAGAGAGAACCCTCTAAAGCACGAATGGCCACATCCGCAAATTTATTGCTCCGGAAAAATTCACGGGGCAGTACACAAAAAACACAAACTTCAAAACCCTAATAATGTGGGGGGCTTTGTCCCCCACCCCCACCCCCAACGTAGGGGGCTTTACAACCCACATTACCCCAACAAAATATATCAACTCTGAGATCACTCGACATTGGGGAAAAGGGCAATTCCCAATAGCCAACTGAATTTTTTCCCCGAGGAAAAAATTTGTGGACGTGGCCATTCGTACTTTACAGCATTCGCTCTTTAGGTGTCAATAATTATATGTTAGAAGAAAAGTCTCCTCGAGCATATAATATAGACCTGTGAAAGTTGTATATGTCAGAAGCACAGCTGGCTCCAATAGCAACTTGTGTTGGTAGTGTAAACCAGTGCTTCACCCTCTCAGCTCTTCAATTCAAGAGAAGAGCAAAGAAAAAAATGTACAATAATAAGCCTATGTGAAATTGTGAGAACTATCATACACAATGTCCCCTAGGACTAGTGCAGGGGGGAATCTGAGAGACTAATAACAAGAACTGCCAATAAGAGCTTTATATTGAGTTGCTGTGATAGCAAAACCTAGTGGATTCTGAAGACATCCTTGAAAGTGAATTGGCAGTGCTGTGAGACTGTGGTCTTAACTGAGAAATCGTTCACTTGATGTGGAAGCAAACATCCTGCTGTCCAATTCATGCAGAAATCCACACTCAAGGAGGCTGGACCCACTTATGGTTTATAGCCGATGCAGTCATTCTGCATGCGGAACTGACATCCACCATGCTTACCTGCATCAGTATGCATTTCTGGTAAGTTCTCATTAATGTGCATACAGAGGCTAAGTAAGTAAGCAAACATTATCATCATGGCATTTCCCCTGGACTCCACCATTCCAATATACTGGTGTATTTCCTCACATTTTCCTTGCAGCACACTATTCCATCTCTACGTGATTCTCACTGCCACTTGCATGTGCCTGAATAATGTCCCAGCACATTTACTGTTGCGTAGACAATGCAACTTGTGATTGATGTCATCATATAGCATCCTTGTAAATGGACAGCATATTGGGTATTTGAACCACTGGCATTGCCGGGTCCTCTTCCTGGGGTTTCAAATGTACATATGAGAGAGTTGTTCAGCTTCAAAGTGATTCAAGCCCTTTGGGTAATGGCAATTGCACATGGTTCACCACCCAAGGCTTTGCTGCATTCATTCCAGAGTTATCAACCTGTAAAGGGGAAGAGGCCCTACCAGTATACTTTGAAACTGTGTGACATTGCCCAGAGACTGTGCCATGAGTATGAGAAGAATGGAATTAATATCAATGACCATCTGGCTGTCAGCGTCAGTCTACTGTTGGTCATTATAGCCTATAACTGATGCTTAATTTAGTGTCATACTAATTAACAAATGATAACTATTTAATACAATTTGCTTCATTACTCACTCTGTGTACAGTTACTAGTACCAGCAAATATGAAGGAATTCTATTCCTACCACATGCTTTTTCTTCTTTCTGTGGCTGCATTGTCAATCCTAAATTACCTGATAGGAAGATGTTGAAATTGGTATGTGCTAATTCATTCTATCAGCAAATAACTGTCAGACTGTAAAACATACCACATGACAACATTGACTTGTTCCAACTTATATGTGATCACAGTGTGGATGTATCAAACTGCCAGTATCTATGCCCCTTTAAATAAATCCAATTCTATCATCCTCTGCATCATAATTATCACCATTGAGGGTTAACAAACATGCTCCATCAGGTCTCAGACTTTGAAAAGGGGAAGAATATTTAGCTGTGGTGTTACTAGGAATTGCATTCAGACATGATTTACTCCTTGCATGGAATACCATGTTATCTAGTCCTATACTACACTGTGCTAATGGATGATTTTTCCACAGTGGCATTAATACCTGCAGACATTCCATGCATTAGTACACTCTATGCAGGACACACTTTTCAAAACTGACATTTGCCATATTATTTAAGTTCATCCATGAGGATGTGGTGCTTCTCGAGAGTAAATATATCCCTCCTGTTTCACTGTTCATACTGCTAAGTGATGCTTTCCCTAGGATTAACACTGTTACTATTACCAGCTCTGAAATAGTGCCCTATAACAACTTAAACAGAAGTCATATACCACTCAGCATGACTTATATCTAACACTGATACATGAATCCATTCAGTTCTCAGTAGTAAAACTGCATTATTTCTGTGGAGTGTGTGTGTGTGTGTGTGTGTGTGTGTGTGTGTGTGTGTGTGTGTGTGTGTGTGTGTGTGTGTGTGTGTGTGTCTGTGTGTGTCTGTGTGTTTCTCTGTTTAAAAAAACACACAGCTGTATATAATATTGATTCAGCAAATATATGATTGTGTTTATTTATGTTTATATACATGGTTTGGGGAGAGTGTGTGGTCTTCATGATGTTGAATATTGTGATTCATTACACTCAATCATGTCCATGCAAAATGCTCCTGTACATTGGTTGATATTGCAAGTTACCAGGAGCACTGAAAACATGGAAAATTGATAACTGCAATACTTTCTGAAAAAAAGACCTTATGAGGTGCTTTGGCTGAAATTGGCCATTGTGCATTATCTACATGTAATAGTAATGGAATCTCCTCTTAGCAATATTGAGGAAGTACTCCCTGCTCTAGCTATACTGCAATTACATGCTCTGAGTATGTTCAGCCATCATATTTTGATTTATCTTTGTTTTCCCAGTGCTCTTTGCAGAAGCACTGTAACCATCAGCACACAAAATGATAATGTGCACTAATTTTCAAAAAAGTTGGGTGAATTTACAAAGTTTTTATGCACCTGAAGCTTTAAGGCATGCTGTTTCATGAATCACATTACTGCACAAATGCAAATGTCACCATTGCCATAATTAACTTTGCACTATTATTATGAGTGTTGACAGACGTGCACACACATCATCATGTACTGTGCTGTCAAGAGTCAAGACTATCATATCAGCACAATACCAGTCACACACTCACTTCCACACACAACTCAATCACACACACACACACACACACACATCCACACGTACATTAGGCATGCACTTTGTCATGCTTCCTGCAGTAATGCACATCCCTTCTGCTACCTGAACTACTTATATTCATATTGCATTAGGCTGATTCACACCCCAGGAGTCTCACTGTAACAGAATGGCCACCTCAACCACAGAAGACTGGACAGGATAGTTCCCAACCCCGTGCATGTTTCTTCTATAAAGTAATACATTTCATAATTAATTTAAAATATGTAAATACCTGAATTAAGTTACTGACTGTATCCTGAAGTACCTCAGTTACAGCTCTCCATGTCAGATAGGTAGCGATCCTCCCAGCACATCCTGAGTCAGCCTTGCCAGACAGAACTGATAGTTCCTCTCCTGTCAGCAGGCCAGGGCATCACAGTCACCACCACCAAAAGAAAACAAGACTGTTGGCTGTAGTAGATGCTGCCTAAGGATGGCTTTGGAGAAGTGGTGTTCCTGTGTCAGCATCTCCTGCTGTAGAGACAAGACTCTCTAAACTAGCAGGTTCTGGACATTCTTCCTCTAAAGATTCCCCAACATCGAGGTCTACCCACCCAGGTACCCATGGAAAAGGGTTTCATTGAGGGTTTGTGTGATGGCATGGGGACTGTGGCAATCCCATGTCAACCCATCCTCCATCACCTGTTACCCACCATATCTTGTCATGCCCATCTCTTGTACATTTCCATAATTATTCCCCATCCCCATTTGTCTGCCCTTTGTTTCTCTGTCTTCCCTTATGATTATGAACCCTACTTCTTGTGTGATTTACCCCCTATCATTCTTGTCTATCTTTTTATATATTTTGTCTTAACCTTTATCTTCTCTATATATATAACACCTTTGCTTGCTTCACTTTAGCCCTTCCATTCTTCTGTTATTTATTGAAATAAAAAGGGTATAGCTCTACCAAAACATTCTCATTTCCAATTGGCCAAGGAAGGTTATATTCCACAAAAAAGACTGGACTAGTCATTCCTGTAACTTATGGGTTTAAAGTCTCTCACATCATATTGTCATTGGCTTGTATCTCCATAGTTTTAATTGGCCATTTCATTCTTTTGGAGGAGAGTTGTGACTGCAGTATCAGTCAGGTCTACACATGCACATTTGGTATGGATACTTGCAT
>NC_056736.1:230313147-230373147 GCF_019279795.1 Protopterus annectens
ACAGTATAAAACTCATCAGTGTTATATACAGCATAATTGTTGGAATGATTGACTTTCTTATTTACTTATTTATTTATATATTTATAATACTTTGTAAAGCAGCCAAGCCTGATATCCTTCATCTTTTGGGGGTTTTCTGTGATTAGTAAACAAAATAGCATTGATGCAGCCTTCTGAGTTCTGTTCTCAAATGATATAGGCATTAAGTACATGTGACCTAAGTTCCAATTCTCCCACCTTTTTGTTCCAAACGTTAAAGGCCAGCAGGTAAACAGGACTGTAAAAACTTGCCATTACTACAGGGGGATAAGGCTATCAGCTGCTAACACCTGCTTCATATGGTCATGGATTTGACTGTTTGAGCCTCTATTTACCTGCTATATGACTGAGCAAGTTACTTAACTAGACTGTACTCTGGGTCATTTGGAAAACTGAGATTGGTTTATCAATGTCCTCCTGGACTGTTAATCAAAACTGTAAGATTTTTAGCTCAAGGTGCATCATGTTCCATAATCTTCGGCACACCATCCAATAAATGAGAACATCTGAACATGTTACTCTGCAAATCTTCTCCATGAATATTTGAGTTATACGCCTGGCAACATGTTCCTGTTTCCAACTTTTCATAGGGTCATAGGTTCATAGGTAGGTACTAGGCTATCAGCCCAAGGGCCTACGTAAGCCTAACCAACAAGGTTCCCTGGCTTACGCCACCCAAGAAAGTTATTTTCCTGTGCCACTGTTGAGCAGAGACACAGAAGTGATCCCCGGGGTGTATTTCCTGTTTCCCATCCACTCATCAAGATTTTTCTTGAAGAGTGCTAATGAAGAACTTTGCTTGACATAGATGGGTAACCTGTTCTAGAGTATGGGAAGTCTCTGGGACAGGAACCTATCCCTCCAACATGTCCTGTTTATTGTGGTGACAATGTATAGGTCCCTTGAGCATGTAGCTCAGAGGGATTGGGATTTCTTTAGGTGTAGCATGTCCAACAGCTCTGGGTTTGACATAGCTTTATATGTTAGGCAGAGATCAACTCGGAGTAGGCGATATGCTATGGAGTAAAGCTGGAGTTTTTTTGAGATGGTTAGTGTAGGGCATTTGTTTGAGGCCAGTAATCCTCTTTGTGAGGTACTTCTGTGGCCTTTCCAGCTGCTGCAGATGCCTTGTGAGGTACATTCCAAGAGGGGCATTGTACTCTATAATGGGTCTAATGAGTGTCGAGTAGAGGGGAACAATGACCTGTTTTTTCCTGGACGAGAACCTTTTTATGATGAGGTGTGCCACGTAGAAGGGCTTCCTGACTACTGTGGTGATGTGACTATCAAAGGAGAGACTACTGTCCATCTGGGTCCCAAGGTCTCTTATCACATATTCGGTGTTAAGAAGATTGCTGCCTATGTGGTAGTTCATGGGTACAGAGTTTTTACCAAAGGGGATGACACTGCACTTTTTGGCATTGAGCTTGAGGCCATGGCTCTAACACCAGACATCTGTCTCAGAGAGGCCCTTCTGTAGGATGTCCACATCATTTGGGGACTTTACCGACTTTTGCGGCCTACTCCTTTTTATCAATTCTCAGTCAAACCCTTGCTACCTGAGAATGTCTGGCTAGCCCTGACTCTTCTGCCTATAGTCACTATAGGCTCAAAAAAGAAAATAACAATATAATGTATGTGCCATTTACTCAACAATTGCTTTCTTTAGAGCTTTGCCTGACACTGACAAAGCTCTATGCAGTCTAGGCTCCAGGCCCGTGTGCTTTATTCCCACCTGAGATTTTAGCCTCTCCACAACTTCCTGCCAAGTGAGTTGTGAAATGCCTCAATATACTCCCTCAGGTATTCAGCATTCTCCTTTGCATAGCACTCATCACCTTCTGATGCCAGTGTCATTTGCTGCTGACACACTTTGACCTAGTGATCCACTTCCTTTCGGGTGATAAAAAGTTTTCCTCCGTCCATTGTCTTACTTTGCTAGTACAACTCAACATTGGAGTTTTTAGTTCTTCTAGTAAAAGTTTGTTGCCATTTCTTTGTTACCCTGCTTCTTTTCTTGTGGCCATTTTAACATTCTGCCATATATCTGCTAGATGTGTTGCTTGTCACATGAATGGATCCAGCCTAACAAAGTTCTGCCAGTGTTTGTCATGATTACTATGATGAGTGATAACAAAGGAGTTGGTACTCTTAATGCAACTGTTGATATGCATCAGTCTTTACTGAGAGTTGGAGAGAAATGGCAAAGGTTAAGTGGAGGGAGGTGCAGATAGCATCCAGATGTATTACCCCACCATTTCTGTCACTCCAGATGTGAGTATCCATCTCTCAACAGCCATCTCTGCAGATTGCCACTTAAATCATTTTTTATAACTATAGTCTATTGCTATTATTGTTCCATTCCTTATATGTTTATTTACACAGGAGACCAGTAGGTATAATGGTTAAGGTCTTTGTATCCCATGCACAAGGTGCAATATTCAATCCTGACCTCCAGTCAATGTCTGTTTGGAGTTTGCATGTTCTTCCCGTGCCTCCGTGAGTTCCTACCACCTCCAAAACACATGCTGAATGTTTCCATCTCAAATTCACCAATGAATGGAGCTGTGGGCAGCAGCACAGACTCTACCTGGTGCCCTATAGGAGGAAGAGTTGTGTAAGACTAACTGCTTTGTCCATCTACTGTGCTGCTGTGTGTTGTGGCAAGGCAAGGGACACAAAGGTGTAAAATATGGCTCTAGGTAATTCGGTCATGCTGACCAATGCCACCAAAATCTGCATGAGTATTTACCGATGATAGGGCCTGGGCTACTCCAACCTATGCCAGGGACCCATGCTAATGGTGGGAGGGGTTATGTGCCCTATTGGCCAGTGTCTCCCCACCATAAAGCCAAGCAGTTCTGGGTTAAAAAGCTACTACCTGGCCGGTGTCAAATTGCCCATCCTGGGTTACCTGGGATAGCTCTGTTGAGTGAAAGCTGGATATAAAACCAATCACCTGCCAAATGCAAACAAAGAATTTCTACACTCATTCTAGGTACACTGACAGGATGCAACTTGGAAGTGGATGACATGATGGTATGGAGAAGGCTGGAGATCCTATGTGTCTAAGAGACAAGATGAAAGGGCAGTGCAGGAAATCCACTTGGCTTGGGATCCAGAGTCTAGTACTCAGGAGGAGGACAGGAAAACATGGTGTTGGAAGTGTGCTGAGAGACAGGCTTCTGAAGGCAGTCAGGGATGCCATTAGAATTAGTGGCAGATTATGGCAATCAGACTCCATTGCAATGATAAGGCAGTATTCAGACTCTCGGCATATGCCCCACAGCAGTGTTGTGATAGTCAGGAAAAGAGTGCATTCATACAGCAGTTGCAGGACCACCTAGAAAAAGGAGGACAACATGAAATGGTGGTGATATTGGGTGACTTGGAATGCACATATTGGGAAAGACAGAACAGGATATGAGGACTTCCTGCGTTTACATGGGTGGAGCAATAGGAATAAAGAAGGAAAAGTCATCCTAGACTTCTTTCTGGAAAATAGCTTGATAGTAGCCAACACATGGTTCAGAAAAAGAGAGTCACAAGATCACTTACAAGAGTGGCCAACATGCCATTCAAGTAGACATCCTCCCTAATAAGGAAAGGACACTGGGGTAGAGTCAGTGATTGCAAAGTCATTCCCAGTGAACCAGTCGGCCAACAGCATAAAACACTGGTTTCCGCAATCAGGTGCAAGCTGTGGTCATAGAAGGCTCTAAGGTCAACAGAGACCAAGTTGAAGACCTGGAAATTCACCGAAGAGAAAGTACAGCAATTCAATGAGTTACTCAGGGTTCTAGCACCACATGAAGAGGAGGAAATGAGTGGAGTTGAAGAAGAATGGCAGCACCTCAAAACAGCATTTGTGAGGACAGATATGTGGCCAAGCCAGGTATGGAAATAAGGTATATAAGGAAAGCTGGTGGTGGAATCCAGAGAACTACAGAACAGTTACGTGACCAAACCAGGTATAGAAATAAGGTACATAAGGAAAGCTGGTGGTGGAATGTAGACGTTCAGGAAGACATCAAAAGGAAGAAGAACTCCAGGAAAAAGTGGAAGATAGAAAAGATGGACCAGACTAGGAAAGAATACTGGTTGGATAACAAATAAGCTAAAATGGAGTTGTAATGGCAAAGAATAGAGCATTGGAGGCACTCCAACAACTTCTTTTCAGTAGGTGGAATAAAGAAACTATATCAGGTTGAAAGGCAAAGAATAGAAGATAAAGAAGATAGTCAGATACCCTTCATAAGGGATGCCAGCAGCAACCTGCTCACCAGCCCACTATATCAAAGGTAGATAGAAGGAATAATTCCAGCAGCTTCTAAATGAAGAAAACCTTACAAGCTGTACTGCCCCAGACACAGCCTACAATGAGAGAAGAAGAGGAACCCACCATAGAAGAGGTAAGAATAGCACCAGGAAAAATGAAGACAGGGAAAGAAGCAGGGTCAGAAGAGGTCACAGCAGATATGATAAAGATGCTGGGTGTAATAGGGAAGAAATGGCTCCTGAGGGTACTCATAGCAGTATGAAGTGAAAGGCATATCTCAAATAACTGGAGAATAAGCATACCGTTTGGTGGTGTACAAGAGCAAAGGGGACATCCACTACTGTGGGCAGTACAAAGGTATCAAACTCCTGTCACATTGCATGAAAGTTCTAGAGAGGGTGACTGATAAATGGATATGCAGAGTAGTAGAAAGTAAGACTGGAGATGAGCAGTTTGGATTCAGATCAGAATGCAGCACAACTGACCTAGTGTTTATAATGAAATAGATAGTTCAAGATAAGTTAGAGATGAGGAAAGAGTCAAACTGAGCATGGTCCTAATAAAGCTGATTTGAGCAGTACTGTGGTGGTTCAAAGTCCCAGAAACATTGGTAGAATTAGTGCACGCTGTGTACAAGGACACAAAGACTCAAGTACAGTGTTCAGTCTCACAGAAGGGTTTCCAATGGGACTAGATGTACATCAGGGATTAGCTCTGAGTGCATTGCTGTTCATACTATTGATGAGCTACATTAGCAAACAGGTCAGAGGGGAGTAATCAACAAAGTTTCTGTATGCAGATGATGTGGCATTACAGGCAGATTCTGAGCAAGAACTTCAGCAAAGGATAGGGGAATGGAATGCAAATCTGAAGGTACATGAGATGAAACTAAGTACAGATAAGACAGTGGTAATGGCAGGAAATTAGGGAAATCAGAAGAACCTGAAAATCAATACAGAAAGGAAGACAGTGGAACAGGTAAACAGCTTCTAGTATGAGGGAGGGGTGGTTAAAGAGAAGGAATGTCTGAATGAAAATGTCCAAGCTAGAACCAGAGGAGCGGCAGCCAAATGGCATAGAGTGTCAGGTGCAGTGTATGACAAGAGAGTGCCAAAGAAGCTGAAAATAAGGTCTATAAAACAGTGGTGTGATCAGTACTACTGTATGGTACAGAAACCTGGGCAGTAAAGGCAGAGCAGATGACAAAGCTAGAGTTGATGAAAATGAAGTACCTGAGACACGTGGTAGGATACACACTGTGTAACAGACAAAGAAATGAAGACATAAGAGCAGAAACCAAAGTAACTCCAACTGAAGAAAAGATCAAAAAGAGCAGATTATAGTGGTTTTGGCACATGTGCAGAAACGCAGAATAAAATCTGATAAAGAAGATTTGGGACAGACAGGAAGAACATAAGAGGAAACAAGGGCATGCAGCAAAGAGGTGGCCGGATTGTGTAGGAGAAGATCTGCGACAATCAGGCATGAGTGTCGAGGAAGGCAGGAGGGTAACATTGAATCATAGAGATGGTAACAGTTAACACAATAACCCGACCCCATGAAGAAAAATGTGAAAAAGGAGGTTGATGATGATGATGATGATGATGACGACAGCTGTTACACTCCAATTACTGTAAATTACTGTTCTAACCAGTGTGAAATAAGTCTGAAACTGAAATGTATAGCCTTATTATTTATTAATATCAAATACTTAATGATTTTCCAGGAAAAACAGAAGTTTTATGAGGGACACAGACCAAAATATGGGGCAAAAGTCTGGACATTCTGTGAAAACCATGATAGCTCCGAGAAGTATATGATACCGCTCAAACTTATAGCAGAAGTCTGGACAAAAAACAAAAATAGTGGGTGGAGGGCAAAGGCAAAAAATAAGGGCATTTTAAATATTGTTCTTGTAAACTTAGAAAGTTATTAGAATAACAGGTTTTGTGTTAGAAAATAGCAAGCATATGTTTTATGAAGGATAGAAAGTCTGAAACAGTGAAACATCTCATTATTTAGTGACTTAAGTCATCAGTGATTAACAGAAACTGATAATTTTTGAGGAACAAACCAAAAATATGAGACAAAAATCTTTACATTCTGCATAAATATGGTTAGTTGAGAGGGAGACTCAAGAGGCAACCAGGCAGAATCATGCACTGTGCTGTCAAAAGTCAAGGCTGCCATTCCAGCACAATACCAGGCACACACTCACACACACACATTTCACTCACAAATCAATCACACACACACACACACACACACACACACGCACACACACGCACACACACACACACACACGCACACACACACACACACACACACACACACACACACACACACACACACACACACACACACACACACACACGCACACACACACTCACACACAGCATCTGTCAATTGCCAGACCAGAGCAGAGCCCACTACTCCACTACTTACACTACAGTGTGAGGAGTTGAGTCTCTACATACATTTATTGAGTTAGGGTCTTCTTCATCTGGTCCATTCCTCTGGCTGGGCACTGTGTGGAGGACATGGGCAGCTGAGCCAGACTAAGCTCAGCCTCAGTGAGGATTACCCTTCTCCTCTGCAGCACTATTTCAAACTTTTCTGCCTGTCTGGGTTGCTCATGTGACTCTCGTCTCATTCCCACTCTGTCAGCTGGTGGTGGAGTGGTTATTGTTTACCTGCAATCTGTATGGCACTGGACTTTTTTTTTTGTCCTTTAAAGCAGCAGGAGAATTAAAGTAAATTGCAACACACTTGAACAGGTAATTTTAAACCTGCTGCTGCACCTCTCACTGAGCAGACCAAACTATTACGTTGGTTGAGGAGGGCAGACAAGAATTGTATCTGGTAGCCTGATGCCTGGAAAAAAAAGTGCCAGTAGTGGAATGTACCTCCACTCTCGTAAAAGAGTGGAAGAAGCCAACCACCAATGTATATCATGACAATGCATGCTCCACACATATTCATTGCTATAACATTCAGGAACTAAACAAGTGGGTGGGTCACAGGTCAGAATCACCGGATCATAACCTGGACTCTAAAAAAATATTAAATATAATATATATCTATATATATATCTATATATGTATACATATATATATATATATATATATATATATATATATATATTTAAATTTTGCATTTTTCAGGCTCCCTAGCCTTCATGGAGCCCAATGAAACTACCTAGGTCACCTAGTGCTGGATCCGGCTCTGTCTGGAAGAACACCCCTGAAGATTCTTTTCAAGGTAACTAGGGCAAGAGACTATTAGGTCAGGCAGATATCCCTCCTTCAATTTCCTCCTATTCTACTGGAACTCTTTTAAGACAAAACAAAAAGTTAAACATTTTTCTTCTGATGAAGTTATTACTGTTAAAAATGTTGAGTTCTTTACCTTGGATAAACAATCATTACAGGTTAGTAAATACTAGTATGCAGAAACTTTTACATATGCCATTCCATATAACATTATTTCAGAGGAAGAAAGGTCTGTTGATTGTCATTTTATCAATGATAGGGCTTCTTATCCTCTAGCTTCCAAAACACAGCTCTCTGATTTTGAGGAAGCTTTAATTCTTATCCACAAAAAGCAAAAATGCACAGGAACAGGTGAGATGTGCATTACAAGAAAACTGTAAACTTGAAATAAAAGCAAGTACCGAACCAACAGGACTAGGCAAAACACTCTACTTATTTAACAAAATAGAAAGTAATACTTTCTAGTTTGTTAAATAAATAGAGGCATTTGCCTAGCCATGTTGGTTCAATACTTGTTTTTATTTCAAGTTTAATTCTTATCCTCCAGTGGAGGAATCTTTCTTTAATCAGACCATTTCCAGGCTGAACGAGGTATTTTTATGGGAACAAATAGACGTTCCTCCTGAACAGAGAAAATATTCCGATATGTTAAAACAGGATATACCTCATTCTACTCCCATTCATCCTATATTACCAGTCTTGGACAATGTGTTGAATGTTGCATGGCTTCTTCATTATACCCAGCAATCAGTCCTTGAATAAGGTATGTCAGGCTAATAGGTTAGTACTAACTTAACTTCCCCCCGTTGTGGGCCATTTTAACCTTAGCCAATTATTTCCTGTGAGAATCAAACACTGTACCTTGTGTTTGGTAAGGTAAACACTTAACCATGATGCCAACCACCCAACTCCCTAATACTTTTATTTTCTCACCTTCGGCCAGACCTAGCTGTCATTTTGACTGCGTCTCACACTGATAACAGCTTAGTTATCAATGCCAACCTTTCACCTAGTGATAAGGAAAATAAAATGTTGGACCATATAGAATTCTGAATTACAAGGTATATCTGTGGAAATGTATACTATGTCATATGGACAGTCAAAGGGAAATGACTTCTACTCTTCAGGCAGAAGAAAGCTGTTTTTGAACCAAACTGTTTCTACTCCTTCTCAGGAGTTCAAACATGCTTTGAACAGTGTGTGTATGATCACTTCCAGAAGCTACAGGATTTGGTTCTCATCTTTGAGGGAATCCGGCTAGGTTTAAATGGCCAACAATGGCAACTAATCCAGTACTTACCTCTCAACCTATGATTGCATAGATACAGACCTGTGTCTAAGGCCACCACTACTGCTACTTCTATTGCTACAGTTTTGAGAAAATATGTTTGGGTAAGTAACCAAAAGTTTGCTGATGAGGTAAAGTCTGAAATCAAGGATTCAGCTTTAGATAAGGAGTTATAGTTTGGACTTTCTGCAACCCAGGTTTTCAAAAAGCCAAAAGAAGAGAGTGAAATCAATTCAGGAAGTTTCTAATATATTTCATATACCCAGTACAGATCTTACAGCTCTTTCTCTTACTGAAGAAACACAAGCATATGAAACCAGTCCTTTCCTGGCAAACAGAATGCAAAATAAGAGATGGTCAAAGGGTAACAATAATAAAACATGTGTCTTAGACCAACAGTATAGAATGACTTTGCCAGCATCCCTTACCCTCTTCACTCTCTCCTGGCTAATATGTCTGCAAAACTTCTCCAAAAACTGGTGCTCAGCATTCTTCTTTGCTAGAAGATTGTTTAGGACTTCTGCGTGTAAGAAATGGTGCTGGAGATTTACAGATGGCACTGGATAGAAAAACCTCCTTTCAGGGGTATACCTTCTAACCCTCCAAGCCAAACAGATTTTTTCCCTCAGGTTCTTCAGCTTGTACACAACCAAGAAGTCATAAAACCACTGATTTTAAGTCAAAGGAGACAAAGTTTAAATTCCAGAAAGGTTCTAATACCAAAAAAAGAGACCTCTTAGAAAACAATACAAGATCTTTCATTTCTAAATATACCTGTGCAAAATGTTGACTTTGTAGAATCTGTTATGTTGTCTTATTCACATGAGTTACTTAGTAACTGTAGACCTAAAAGATGCTTAATACAAGGACTGGATCCAGCAATTGGTGAGTTAGGCAGTTGCCCAGTGCCTGGTGCTGTCAAGTGACCTGTCATGATGATAATTTTTATTTAAAAAAAGCAGTTTTCATAGGTGCATAGGTTCATAGGGTGGTACTAGGCTATCATCCCTAGGGCCTGTACAAGCCTAGCCATAACAATTCTCTGGATATTTCTTCCCACAATATTTACTTCCCTCGACCTCTGTCTAGTAGGGTGACTGACATGATTCCCGGGGTGAATTTCCTATCTCCCATCCAATCGCCAAGTTTCCTTTTGAAGAGGGCCAAGGAGGCACTCTGCTTGACATGTATGGGCAGTCTATTCCAGAGTGTGGGGACTCTCCTGGTCAGGAACCTATCTCTCCAGTATGTTTTGTTTATTGTGATGACAAGCTTTAGATCCCTGGAGTGCGTGACTCTGAGGGATTGGGATTTCTTTAAGTGGAGCATGTCCAACAGCTCAGGGTTTGACATGGCCTTGTATGTTAAGCAGAGATCACCTCTGAGTAGACGATATGCCACAGAGTATAGCTGGAATATTTTTAGATGGTCAGCGTAGGGCATCTGCTTTAGGCCTGTGATTCTTTTAGTGAGGTATTTTTGCGGCCTTTCCAGCTGTTGCAGATATCTTGTGAGGTACATACCAAACAGTGTGTTGTGCTCTATAACGGGTCTAATGAGGGATGAGTACAGTGGGACAATGACCTCCTTTTTTCTGGATGAAAAGCCCTTAGTGATGAGGTGTGCCACATAGAAGGATTTCCTGACTGTTGTGGCAATGTGATTATTGAAGGTGAGACCACTGTCCACCTGTGTCCTCTGTCTCTCATCACACTTTCAGTGTACTGCCACCTATGTAGTAATTCATGGGTACATGGTTTTTCCCAAAGGGAATAACTATACATTTCTTGGCATTATGCTTGAGCCCATGGCTCTGGCACCAAGCATCTGTTTTTGTAAGGCCCTTTTGTAGAATATCCACATCATTTGTGGATGCAATAATGGCTCCCAGTTTGCAGTCATCTGAGAACTTTATTAGCCAAGGTCCCTTAGTGTTGGCCTGTACTTCAGAGAAGTAGATGCCAAACAAAAGCGGTCCAAGGACTGAACCCTGAGGTACTCCACTTGTCACTTGTCTGAAGCTGGATTTGGAGTCAGCTACTTTTACAGACTGGGTTCTGTAAGTAAGCCTGTTGGCAACCCATCGAGTGACGTAGGGATTTATGCCCAGCTTAGTAAGTTTGTCTATGATTCCAGAGTGGGGGATGGTGTTAAAGTCCTTGGCTAGGTCCATATAGGCTGTGTGGACCGCCTTACCCTCTTCCTCAGCTCTGGCAACTGATTTGAAGAAGTCAATCAGGTTCAGAAGACAAGATCGGCCCTTCACAAACCCAGACTGAGTGGGGTCCAGTATTTGAAGGTTGCCATTGTCATTGTTTATAAGTTCCATGATAATGTGTTCCATGCCCTTGCAGATCAGGCTTATCAGACTGATGGGATGGTAGTTCCCAGGATCCAAGGTAGGTCCCCCCTTGTGTAGTGGGATAACTGTAGCTATGCGCCACTCAGTGGGCACAAAGCCTGAGGTGAGGCCATGATTAAACATGACACTTAGTTGAGGTGCCAGTTCATTTTGTAGTTCATGTAGTACACAGCCCGGGATGTCATCTGGTCCCATGGATGCTGTATTCTTAGCTTTGGAGAGTGATGTTTCTACCTGTGTGGCCATGATTACCAGAATTTGGCAATCTGTTGGTATTGAGATGGGTCCTTTAGGTGGTGAGATGGGGGGGGGGGTTGGCACTGAATCGATCTGCCAGGATATTGGCAATATCCTTGGGATCAGTATATTTAATGCCATTCTTTTGTAGCTCAGAGCAGATCTGAGCATTGCCATTTAGAGTTTTGACATAACTATAGAATGCCTTGTGGTTGTCTTTGTAATCTTTGGCAATTTTATTTTCATAACTAGCTTTGGAGGATTTTATGAGATCTCAGCTTCTTACTGAGGCTGGTAAGGGAGTTTTTTGCATCCTGGGATTTTCCTCTTTTCTGTAACAGTTTCTTCCTTCTGTTATATAGTTTGTTTATGGCAGGGGACCACCAGATTGGCTTCCTTTTTTTGGAGGACAGCATCTTGGTACTATTTGGAATGGCACAATTCATGAGTGGATTTGTTCATACAGTGCCTTAGTGTAGGATTCAGCAGTCAAACTTTCAGCTCCTGTTTGCATGGGTATCATGAAGTTTGTCACTTCTGACTTGAGTAGCATGACGTTGGCTTTGACACTTAATCTAATATTCCTAAGTGCCTGTTGTTTTAAGATGTTTTTCCAAGAGATGAAGCAAATGCATATGGGCAAGATTTGCTGGTATTCAAACCCAAACAGAATACACACATGAGATTCAAGCAGATTGAAAGAGCACTCACAGCAACAGAATACACACATGTGATTTTGTATCAGTGCAGGTACTTCTACTTGACTGAAACAACATAATTTATTTTAACTCTCTATTCTCTTGCACCACAGCCAAATTATGGAACTCCCTCCCACCCACAATTACCTCCATACCATCATGCACCCACTTCAAAACTTTACTAAAAGCGCACCTAAAAACATGCTGGCTATGCCCTTGCAACTCCCACTCTAATATCACCCACCCCATCCAACCCCCTACCTTTTTTTCCACTCCACTAACTACCTTGATTATAGCAAGCTCAGATGCTCATAAGCCTAGTACTTATTATACAGCAAGAACTTACTATTGTAACATTTGTTAATGTCTGTTATGTACTTCACAGATAAAGATTCTAGTTGTCTACTGATGTACTATGTTCTTCATCTGTAAATATGTTGTAAGTAATTGCTATGTAAATTTTTAATCGCTATGTAATCCAATGTAACTACTGTCTGTTTATTTTAACTGTTAGCTTTTCTCCCCGGGCCTCTGCTGAAAATGGTCCTACGTCCAGACGGACACTCCCGGTCAACAAATATAAATAAATAAATAAATAAATAAATAAATAAATTGCCAAACAGAAGACACAGATACAACACCCAATGCATTACTTGGAAGAACCCCAGTGTGTGTGTGTGTGTGTGTGTGTGTGTGTGTGTGTGTGTGTGTGTGTGTGTGTGTGTGTGTGTGTGTGTGTGTGTGTGTGTGTGTGTGTGTGTGTGTGTGTGTGTGTGTGTGTGTGTGTGTGTGTGTGTGTGTGTAAAATGTCCCCATTACAGACAGTTGTTTGGTTAACTGACTCATCCAGGTGCAAACCCTGTACCATGGCTGCAGGAGATAAGAACATTAATCATCTAAACCAACTGCCATATCCTTTGACAAATCAGAGATGATTTCAGTCAGTCATTAAAACTGGTAGAAATTTTCTGAAATGAGCACTGCTTTCATTACTGGTTCATACATTTGTTTCACTGATTACTATAAAAATATTGAAATCTACAAATTTAAGAAATAGTCTAATAAATGTTGCTGTTTTAAGCAAAAATGTTGCTGTATTAAACAAGAAATAATTGTAAAATGATCAGGAAGGTGACTCAAAGAACATATGCATTTATGCATTACAACAGTCTAATGACTAGCTTAATCTGCCACTGGTCAGGTGTATTTTCAATGAATGCAAGTTTCAAGGGAAAAATAGTTTCCTGTTACTCATGTTAAGTCTATTTTCAATCTGCGCCTGTTTTGTTTTGTTTTACAAATGGCCATCAGTGATTGTGCCATAAAACCTGAAAGCAGTTTTAGTGGTCCAACAGGTAACACACTTGCCTTTGGTACAGCATGATGTACATTTGATTTCCATATCAGATGGATGGATTGCTGACACTGCAGTGTAGCTTAAGGGTGATGATACACTCCTGAGTGTGCCACCTTTTGGGTGATTTGTTAAACCAAGGCTCTGTCTGCTTGAGTTGGTGGTTCTTTAAGTGGATGTAAAAGATCCCACAACACTTATTGAAAAGTGTAGGGGAAATTCCATGATGCCCTAGCTAAATTTCTCCTAGTAAAATAAGCGCCACCTCAGGTCTCCCCTGAAAAGATTCTACTACCCTAGTAGGACTAACCTAGTCAATAAAGGATAAATAAATTGTATGTTTTAAATTTAATGCACATCTCTATAATCATATCAGAAGTGAAAAAGAAAATAATATGCGCACAGACAGTTTTGAACAGTGCTTACGGTAGTTAGGGGAAACGGCCAAATAGTGGGACACTGGAATGGCTGTAGGGGGGAGCTTGTCCATTACCCTGAACAGGGACCCATTTGACCATGATCCACCTCTGCCTGCCACCATATTTCTATAGCGATACACTTTAGGAATTTCTAAGGTTCTCGGTTTCTGGGTCACATCATCAGTTCTCCTATACCCTTTGGTTTATCTACAGCTCCAAAGGTAATCACAAAATGTCTAGACACAGTCACCATACTGCAGACTAAATGGCATTCAGATCTTTCCTATTTAGGTGACTTGCTTATCTTTGCAGAGTCTTTAGCTAGAGATCAAGAGTAATTAGCTTGGGTTATGTCTCCTTTGACCAATCTGTTCTCCCAAATAAATATTACAAAATTCTCCTTGACTCCATCTCACAGGATTTTGTTTCTGGATTGTCTCATAGACTCTTCTGTTCAAATGCCTTTTTTAACACAAGTTACAAATCTTTATCTGGAAATTTTCTTGAACTTTCCCAATCAGTCTCAGAGTTTGCATTATCTGGCTTATCAAATTCCAGTCATGGACTTTACAAAAAGGAAATTGTATTGGTGGAGACAACAAATTCAACCGAACCTAGGCCTCCCCTTCTCCCATTAAACCACAAACCAATCTATCACCACAGATGCATCAGATTTTGCATGGGGAGCAGTTTCCAAAGGGGTAAAACTACAAAGCTTATAGAATCCTTCAGTCAGGCCAAAGCACATGAGCTTAAAAGAGATTTTGGCTGTGTTCCATGCTTTGAAATAGCTCTATTCCCTTTGGTCCCCAGGTACTGTTGAAGAAATTTCAGACAATACCACAGTCATGTTATGCATCAATAAGCAGGGAGATGCAAGGTCATACCCTCCTAATGCAGATTGGTAATGATGAATTGGGAGTTGACTCATCAGTGTTCCTTAACCCTACAAGCATCTTACATTCCATCAGAGCACAATTTAGTGTCAGACAAGCTGGGAAGGACCAGGACAGTCTCTCTCAAATTGAAATTCAATGAGTGGGTGTTTCAGGAACTGATCCAGTTGTGGGCAGTACCATACATTGATCTGTTCACCTACTTCCAAAATGAACAACTTGACACATTTTATTCCAAAGCTCCTTGAAAGTAAGCCTGGAACACAGATCTATTTTCCTTATTGTATGTTCCTTATCACTTTTCCACCTTTTTAACACTTTTCCACATTTTCAACTGATTTCCAGAGTAATTCCAAGGATTAAAAAGGATACTCCAAAAATAATTGTGGTGACTCCATTTTGGCCCAGGCAGCATTGTTTTTCCCCTTCTTATAGAACTGGCTAAGGACAATTTTCGCAAACTTCCTCACAGACTGGGTCTTCTCACACAAAACAAGGTGAAGTTGACACACCAGTATCAAACAATTTCAGCTGACTGCCTGGATGATTACATTTTTATACCTTTTAGGCACTTACTTCATGAGGACATGCAGCAGATACTAAATGATGCAAGAAAGTCTGCTAACAGAAAACTATATGGTGGTAAGTGGAAATGATTTTCTAACCAGGGTCCATTATGGATTTTTACCACTGGTGCTTAAATATTTGTTTGAATTACTTTCTTCTTGTATCAGTTATTGGTTCACAGGTACTTACTAGGCCTGAAGTCAAGAGGGCCATTGGGATGCCTAACCCAAATTTCCAGTTGCCCTCAACCCCTGCCTTGTTAAGTGATTTACTTAAGGCCACATAGTAGACAAATTAGGACTGAAAGAATCAAACCCTATATCACATGAACTACAGCTCACAGCCTTAGCCTTTTGTGGTACCTTCCAGACTCTTCTTTAAAGGTTTATCTTGTAGCCATTTCAGCATGTCTGGCCATGGATTCTTTTCTTGTCAGTTTGCTGTGAAACAGTTTCTGAAAGGAGTTTTATACCCAAGACCTCCGTGTAAATAGTTTACTCCTCACTGGACTCCCTGAAACAGTTTCTGAAAGGAGTTTTATACCCAAGACCTCCTTGTAAATAGTTTACTCCTCACTGGACCCCCAAATATATGCTGGAGAAATTGACTACGTCACCTTTTGTACCTGTCCATCAAGCCTATTTAAGGTTCTTGAATTGTAAAACTGTGGCACCTTTGATCAGTCATCTGCAAGAAGTGTGAGTTACAAGTTCTCATGGTGGGTGAACCTTATCTGATTTTCCATAGGGAAACAATCTCTTTAAGAACAATCATTCATGTCTAAATCAGTTTCAGAGTTTACTTTGGATCACACCATCAGTATCCCAGTTTTCTAAGCAGAACCTAAAAAAACATGGTGAACAAATTCTTAATACTCTGGGAATGCACAGGAGCTCTAGTACTATCTTGACATAACTAAACCATTTAGGAAGCTGATCAGCTATTTATTTTTTGATCAAGGAGCAGAAAAGGGCACCCTGTGACAATGAGTAATTCTCAGGTGGTTATGTGCAGCTATTTTTTTATTCCCGCCATGGAAAATCCATTCCAGGCAGCATCAAGGTACATTCCACTACAGCCTTGTCTTCTCTGATGGGATACTGGATAAGATGGGCATTAGAAGCATTCTAGAGGATGCTACATGGACCTCTGTACATACCTTTTCAAAGCATTACAAACTGGATTCCTTTCTAGATCCAGTTGAAACTTTCACTAAGGTTCTGGACCAATACCTTTCCTCCTCTCTGGATGGATAAGCTTTGGTATTCAATGCATACAGCAGCCTAAGTGCAACTGCAGCAGTGAGAATGATAAACAAAGTACAGTTGCATAAGTTGCACTTACTGAAAACCGTAGATGCTCAAATTATTCACTGTTACAGTAGCTGCACCCACCCATCATCCCCATACGCTTGTATGTAGTTGCAGTTGGGATATAAAGTAGATTTGTGCGTGTTTTTACTTTATATACTTTATTTTTATTACTGGTTGTTTTATTTCTGAATTGTTAAGCTCTTTTCTCATTGTATGGGCAAGAAGGTCCTTAAGAAAAGTTTCACTCTGACTGCCGATTTTCCTCATTGGGATTAACCAATCAACAGCTAGATTGAAGGAGTGGTGGAGGGGGGCAGAGCTTTTCGAAACTAGCTAGTTCTTGTTTCATGGGTATGAAACAACCCTTATACTTAGACTTGCCACCTATATGGATTTTTTCTGGACTATCCAGAAATCAGAACAAGTATCTGTTAGTCTGGAAAAGACTGTACAATCTCCCATATTTTGTTTAACAAAATCAACAGAACACCTATGTTTGATAAAATTCAGACTCTAACTACTGTGTTTTTTTTTTTTAAAGAAAAGCATTGCTAAAGTTATACAATGAGGGAAAAAATAAGTCATTCCTCTTCCCATGATGACAAATTATGTCACTAAATGGTCATGCATGTCGGCAGAGAGGCTGGGGAAAAAGTAGGGGTTTGGTGGAATTAGGGTTGGTTCCTGATGTGTGTGGCCACTGTTTGGTTTCAACCACAGAAAAAGGTGGCAAACCTACATATACATCCTAAGCGCTACTGCAGAAGTGAGGATTTTGAACATCTACTGTTTTGGGTAAGTGCAACTTACACAACTGCTGTTTACTATCTTACAGAGATCTACTCCACACATCCTCTACACACATTGCATACTGTTTGTAAAACGGAGAAAGATGTTAACACTCTTCTTCATTGATTGAATGTGTCTTTAAAAATAAAGAGTAAGCCATTGTATTTTAACAAGTGTCAATGTCAGTTTGTACTAGAGGTAAAGGCCATACCAATAATTATGAGCACCCTTCCAGCATTTAAAAAATGCATGTGCAAAATTACAGTTGAGTATACCTTTTAACATCCACCCCATCCCACCATCTCTGCAACTGTCCTGCTCCAGGAAACCATAAAATCATATTCTTTATTTGATGGCTCATTGAAATGTAGTTGTTTTTCCTTCTTTCTTTCATTTTGGAAGTAGAACATGGTATCTTCCCTTAACAATTCTTCAAACATAAGTACTTCATCTTTGCAAATGGTGCCAATTTTGTTCTGTCTGTAAAATCAATGCCAAAACACAGTACTATGTAGATCTTTAGTTACATTTGCTGGGATCATTATTTGTTAAAAATCAGAGTGATTCAGCAATTTACTATTTCTTATTCTACAGTTACTGCAAAGTAATCAGAGTTAGGGCTATCTAGAGTGTTGAAAATCCTTACAGGAAAAGGACCAGCTACTTTCTCAGGTCTTAAAGAATCTTACAACTCTAGCAGATGTTCCTCCTGTTGCTATTCTTGTCTTCCATGTATTATTCAGGGAACATATGAAATAATTTAACAATTAAAAAAATCCCATAAGAAGCATGAATGGAAAATAGACAGTAAAGAAAAACAATGAATCAATAGACTGCGAACTAATCAGATCTTTGAGCCATACTGTCATCTTCCAGCATAAAGAAAATTTCAAATCTCTCTGTTGAAAGCATGAGTCATTTTCCATAGAGCCTGATTTTACTTTACAGGAAATTAATATATTTATTTTTTTATATATTTTACATTCACTATTAAGATACATATCTTTCATCTAGGCCAGAACTAGTTAAAAGTGTACTCTGGATGCCTATAATATAATCCTAGGTTCATAGGTTCATATGTTATTACTAGGCTATTAACCCAAGATGATCATCAGTAGTCTAGCTTTTTC
The DNA here is from genome assembly GCF_019279795.1 of Protopterus annectens. Lineage (NCBI taxonomy): Eukaryota > Metazoa > Chordata > Ceratodontiformes > Protopteridae > Protopterus > Protopterus annectens. Next base: position 230,331,791 of record NC_056736.1, read on the forward strand.
TTTATAGTTTAAACATCAAATAACCTAGAGCAGCAGAATATTTAAACGTTACCTATTTCCGTAAGGGACAAGGGTGCTGTTTTAGGGATTAATTCGCGTTTTCCTATTCATCTGTCCAGATTATGTATAAATAGGGTAAGAGAAGTATTTTGTTTTATGTTGAGAGGAATATGACTCCAAAGAAATGGAATTCTCTATGATACATATCTATTTCTCTAACACACTGCAGAAATCATTAAGATCTCTAGTGCTTCTGCCAACATTGGACTTGAAGATGTGCAGTAAGTCTGAGAGGATAGACTCTATTGATAGTCTTTATGTGAGGCAGACATCACGTCTCATTAATCTGCTTGATACTAACAATAGTCATCCATTGTTTAGTGTAGTTCTTATGATTTAGGCCATTGCTTTTCTTGGTGAGAATGCACTGTGGACATTTCATTTGGGTAAAGTGTTTGGACAGGTATGCAACAAAGGGCATTATGTTCAATGATCAGCCAAGTAAGTGCCTAATACAGTGAAATGAACACATTCTTGGACATGGATGCCATATCCTTACGAATAAGCTATGCAAGGAGAAAGGATTGTTTTTTTACAACAGTGGCTACATGGTGATTGAAGAACCGTTCACTGTCTACATAGGTTCCCAAGACACTAACTACTGGATCAGCTGTTAGGGGTATATTATCTGTATGATAGTTATGGTGGACATTGTGCTTGCTGAAGGATACTGTTATAGTTTTTTGGCATTTAATTTAAGTCCATAGTTTTATTATTTATTATTTATTTATTTGACATTTGTTGATCGGGTTAGTCCAACTGAACAAAAGCCCTTTTCAGTGGATGCTAGGGGAGAGCCCCAAAATTAGTACAAACAAATAGTATAACAAATCCAAAAGTGTATAAACTAATCATATAACTTGTATAACAATCTAAACATGCACACAAAGAGTATAGACACCAGTATTTGTTTGTGAAGGATCTTCCTGGAGGAACTTTATAGACTAATAGGAGGTTACTTGACTAACAGCCCTAGAACTATTTTTAGCCTAGCCATTCATGTCACAATTTTTCCAATTACCAATGCCGATGAGCTAGAATAGCTTTGGTATATGCCTGTGACTTAGAAAATCTACAAACTGCCCCTGACCATAAGGGCCACAGGAGACAAGCCAGGGGTAAATTTGCAATTTCCCATCCTCTGGTCCACATTGCATTTCAGTATGCTTACAGAAGAGCACTGCTTCACAAGAATGGGGAATCTGTTACAGAGAATGGATAATCACTAACACACATGCCTGTCCCTCCAACATGCCTTGTTTATGTCATGGATGAAGTTTAAATCCTTAGATCAAGTAATCCTAGTGCTGTTTGATTTGCAAATATATAGCAGATCCAATCAGAGCTGGATCCTGAAATGCACTGTAGGTAGGCATAGATCAACACTCAATAGTCTCTAAGAGACCAAGTACAGGGACACTACATGTTATTTATACCCTTTATTCTTTTATTGTGGAACCTCTGTGGCCATGCCATCTGTTGCAAATGCCTAGTCAGGTACATGCTGAAAGGTGTATTGTACATGATTATTGAAATGATGAGGGCTGACTATAGTGGAATTAAGATCTCCATAGATAAGGATGCCATGCACGTAGTTATAAGTTGTGCCATGTAGAAGGATTTTCTATCTATCATGGACACATGATGATCAAAGTCCAGGTTACTTTTAACATGAGTTCCCAAGTTCTTTACCACTGGGTGCACTCTTAGCGTAGTGTTATCAATGGTGTAATTTGCAAGGTGGTCATCTTCCCAAAGAGTATAATTATATGTTTTTTTTTTTTGCATCAAGTTTTAGGCAGTGACTTTGGCACTTATTATTTGTGTCAGAATATCCTGGAGAATAATCACATCTTTGTGGGATTCAGTCATTGCATTCAGCTTGCAGCATTCCCTTGTATTTGTGAGTACCAGATCCAGGATACTTGTACCCCTAGTAAGTGTGTGGACTAGCTGTTGCAGAGTGATTGCATTGACAAAATCCAGGAATCTTTGATCCTGCATGTTAGTGGTTGTGTATGTATCCCAGTTTATGGTGGGATGCTTCAAATCACCCATGGGTATGGTGTTGGGCTGAACGGCAAGTGATTATATTATATTCAAGTACATGGTATAGTTATCTGGGGTCATAATCAGGGACCTATAGCTAGTAGAGGAATGGTAAAGGACTTTACCTAACATTGGCTGGACATGGAATAGCACAAGCATTTCATATTGTGTGACCAGTCTGGGGGTGTGCTTACTTTTTATGTAGATTGATACAGCTCTAACTCTTGTTCCTTCTTGCACAGCACCTGATCTAAATGTGTGGAAGGTATTATAGCCTCAAGGTGCCTGGGTGCCTTCCATGGCTTTAAATCACATCTCAGTAACTGCACAGATGTCGATACTGTCATTTGTGAGAAGTACTTCTAGGAATCAGAGTTTCTTGTTGAGACGCCTTGTATTGAGCAGTAACACATTTTGTTTATATCAGTACAATTTAGTATGTTGAAAGGTTTTTCAGTTGGCATTGCCTAAAACTGACTCTACAGGGGTTATTAATGCTTTGACCAATATTTGAAAGTCTTGTGAGGACAGGTGAAGACCACCCATGGCAAAGCAGAATGACCTGTATTTCATGTCCCACCGGCTGACAAAATTTGGACCCCCCCCCCTTAGAATGACACCAGTAACTAAGCTAATTGTTAAAGTCAATAATCTTTTGTTTATATATTGGTATCCTTGGAGAAGGTAGCATGCTGCAAAGTTCTAGACTCATACCTGCCTGGGACACATAATCTGACTATCACGTGTATCTTCATATGTCCAGAGAAGTAAATTTCAGGTCATTAATACCCACATGGATTAAGATGGTGTCATTCTGGTACTTGCAGTTCAATGTCAAGAGTGTAGGTGGGTGTGATTTGATGGATCCTTGCCCCTGATAGGTAACTGACAACGACTGTCTCCTTGTTCAGCCTGGTGAGTGGAGCATCAGTGTGCCTCACAATAGAGCCGACATTGACCAGTTTACTGGATTTTATGGTAGTTTGCCTTACAGTCCTAGAGGCTGAGGCATTTTGAGTTGTTATTCTATGTATCCTAGGAAGTGTTGTCTTTGTAGTGTGTTTGAGTGGTTGCTGAGAAGAGTTTCTGTGATATCTTTGAGGTTTAGGCTGATTGTAGTTAAGCGATACAGCATATGTGCGTTATGTGTCTGATCCATAGCAGATGTAGTATGTGTGTCACTGTTAACCTGTTTGGAGATATTAGTGTCTGTAGGCAAGTTACATAGGGACTGCCATTTAACTTGGAGCATTGGAATGACATTGACTGCTTTAGCAAGATGCAGATATGCAGTGTGTATTGATATTCACCCATCAATTGTTTTAGTAACTTTGTCTAATAAATCAACCTGATTAAGGATGCAGGATCAGCCCTTGACAAAATCAAACAGGCTTAGCTGAAAGGTTTGTAGGTTTTCCTTGTTTATTAATTTCATAATGATCCTTTACATAGCCTTACAGTTGAAGCTCATCAGACGTATGGGTCTATAATTTTCCTGGCCAGTTTACATTCCACACTTGGGCAGAGAGATGTATATTCCTATCCTCCATTTGTCTGGCACATAGCCTGTTTCAAGGCTGATATTGATTAATTTCTGCAAGAGTTTTGCAAGTCCTGTTTCAGGCTAGCCAGTAGGTATCCTGTTATGTAATCTGGCCCCATGGAAGCAGTGTTTTTGACCTTGGGGACTTGCTTTTGGGAGATCTGGGGAGTATAGATGCATATGTGTGATCTAGGAACATTGAAACAAAGATAATTTGGTGAAGTTTGCACTAAAATTATCTGATAGTAGACTGAATATATCCTCTGGGTCTTAGTAGGTGGTATATTTTATTATTAGCTGTGTCCACTGTTGGGCATTGCTTCTGAGGTTTGTAACATAGTTAAAGAAACCTTTCTAATTATATTTTGCCCAGGTGGCTATTCTTACCTTATATATGGGCTTGGCTGATTTTGATAAGGATCCAGATTTCCTTGTTTAGCTTAGCAAGAGTATTTTTGGCTTCTTGAGAATTAGATTTATTTTTGTGTGCAATGATTTATTTTTCTTTTTTTATAGATTCTGCTTAAATTAGGGTTTCACCAAATGGATTTACTATGAATTTATCACTGCAGCTATTTCTGATGTGGGCGCATGCAGCTATTCATCTATTTACCTGTGCATAGAATTTGCCAGTAAAGGATACTCCATAAGTAATGTGGTCATTGTTGTTGTGGGTGGCTTTCAAATTTAACCATCTTATCACTCTGTTTCAGTAAACTGGCCTTCACATAGTCACCAAACACTGAAGTACTGGAGTACGTTTCAGGCTTCAGTCTTATGGAGAATGACTGACGTATGATCCAAATTGACCAGAAAGAAGATAACTATTGTTGGTGAGTACAGCCAACTCATATTGGTAGGAACAAGTTCAGGATTTTTTCACCTCTGTTTGGGGGGGGGGGGGGGATAACTGGTCCATAGACTTTGTATTTGTGAAGTCCAGAAATCTTTGTGCATGCATGTTCGAGGAAGCATACATTTCTCAGATTATAGAGGAAAAGTTGACATCTCCTAGGAAAATGGTCTTTGGATTAATAAATGGGGACTCCATAAAGGTATATTAGGAGGTATGGGTCAAAGGTGACTTAAAAGGGATCCATCGGTTAGCTAAGATGAAATAAGAGGTTTTGTTCATAGTATGTTGGTCACTGAGAAGTTCCAAGTCATTATTTTGTTTACTGAGTTTGCAGGTGAGATGTTTTTTAAGAATATATAGACACAGTTTGCTTTAGTACATTCATTTAATGTTCTGAGCCTGCATGAATGATGGGCATTGAAACTCTGTAAGACATAGAATATAAAACCGGTAGTTTAATTCTATTCATCTGAATAATAATCATGCCTGCACTTTTGTCCCTGTGTTGACTTTTCCATAATCTGTTTTTTCCTATAATGTGGAATCTTGTATGATTCATTTATACACTGACAAATATTAAAACTGCACTTAACAAATTAAGAACTGATGTTACTAAATTATTTCTTTGTCACCTGCTTGTTGACAGGCAATGTCCTCTTGTTCATCCTGTCTGTATACAAGTATTAATAACCCTGTGCCATACTTTTCCTTAAAAGTTCTACTCCATGCTATTTGATCAGTAATCATTACCACACCAGAATCATTACGATGATCATGATCCCCTTTATTATGCGCAGAGATGCCAAATGACAAACTATCACTCTTTCACCCCACCGATTCTTCCCAAACACTGAAATTGCCTTTTGTTACAAAAATGTGAGATGAGAATGGAAAAAGTCAAGTTATTTTGTTTAAAAGAAAACCACCCCATGTTCAGTAATCATTCCATTACCCTACACTGTTCTAGAAGAAGCTATTACAACCAAACCCAATATTTTAGCAGCAAGAGCCATTTTGCAATTCAGAAACACCGTGTTGTCTGAATACTTGGTTATAATCTCCTCTTGATTACTTAAATGCACACATCAAACTGCCTAAGTTACATTCATGGGTTTGTAGAAATGAATTAAAACAAAGACATGGCATATTATCTGTTGAATATTTAGTGTTTAGAAATGTATTAGACTATGCATTGTAATCTATTTCTTTTTTTCATACAACCAAATTAATAAAATAAGGTTCTGCAGTCATTTCGCAATAAAATACCATGCACTATGCTTGTCTGTTACGATATTTCAAATCCAAATATATGCTAAAAATCTTGTAAGGCACATGCAGACCATTCCAGATAATTTACATTAAAATATTTCATGCTAGCTTTATCTAATTCATGTGAAAAGCCCTATTTTGGAGCTTCTACATTGAACAAACTGGTGGTGGCACATAGCTCACCATTTGTCACTTAACATGATATTAAGACACTTGATGAACTATAAGTATAATCTAAACTTCTGCATCTACATGTAAAATGCAAAATATACATATATACATATTTTATATATAAAAAAAAAATATTTATATATATATATATATATATATATATATATATATATATATATATATATATATATATATGGGTCTACTTCATATGATCGACAGTTCATTTGATCGACAAACTTTTCAGAGACAGCAAAACACCTGTGCCCACCACACCTAACTATTTATTCTAACTCCAGGGTTGCGCAACAGTGGGGAAAGGGCATAATGCTTTGAATTTCATGTGTCAATGTTATTCGTTTCGATCAAATGAGTTTTTGGTGTTTTGAGCTTTAGGTGTTTTGACGTCGGTGAAATGAGTGTCGATCATATGAGCTGATGAAGTAGACCTATATATATATATATATATATATATATATATATATATATATATATATAAAATGCATGAAGTATGTATGTGTGTGTGTGTGTGTGTGTGTGTGTACAAGTGCAAGGCAAGTGTCTGTGTGTGTGTGTGTGTGTGTGTGTGTGTGTGTGTGTGTGTGTGTGTGTGTGTGTGTGTGTGTGTGTGTAGGTATGTGTGTGCATGACATGTGTTTGATCAGCCATTCAAATGATTAATCGTGAAGTGAAGGTTCATTTTTGTTGGAACATTTGAACGTCTGAATGTTGTTCTAAATGGTTTGTGATATTTAGGTCTGATTACCCTTCCATGGACACTGTGTAATCATAGATTTGGTATATTTAAGCAAAGAAATGTGGGCCATCCCCCTTTCTGTATCCTTTTATGTAGTGATTGGCATGTGTTTGTGTTTTTTTTTTTTATTTTATTTTTTTTGCCTTGACTTGCTATAGATTTATTCTTTGGATTGTGCTTTAGGGTGTGTTTGTTTTTGCTGACTAATTGAGTGTGTATGTTTTATTATATTTAGAAGGATCATACATTTATAAGTTTTGACCATTTTTTTGTGGTCAATATCTTCTAACACGAGCATTCTGAATATCTATATTTATATCTATATCTATATTTATGGTTGTACACCAAAGAATGTTGAAAGTGCAAAATGTTGCAGCTACATAATGTTAAAATACAAAATGCTGAATGTGGAATTTACACTTTCCTCGCTGTTGTGTCCTGACCTTACTATACATACATATATATATATATATATATACATATAAAAACTATATATATATATATATATATATATATATATATATATATATATATATATATATATATATATATATATATATATATATATGTGTGTGTGTGTGTATATCTATCTATATATATATATATGTATATATATATATATATATATATATGTTTGCTATCAAAATTATGAAATTTACTTACCAACATTATATGGGCAAGGGTAATGGTCCGATAGGCAACATTGCTAACAAAAATCCTGTCGACTCTGAAACATCAACATGTAGTTTACATTTGCGGTTATGAGAGTAGCTGTTTTGAATGGGATGACACTACAGTGGGGGTCAGGAAAATTACCCTTTTCCTCAATGTTGTGCGATCTTGGAGTTAAAATATATATTTAGCAGGGGGTGTGAGGAAGCAGCCCCCTACATGGGGGTGAATGTAAAAAGCAAACCTGCTGCTGCCACCTAAGATGAAGAAAAATGGTTGAAATAGTTAAAATCAGTTCCTTTATTAACAAAATAAAACGTAATCCTGCTGCTGCTGTCTGGATAAGCGCTTTCGGTTGTTGAACCTTTATCAAATCCTAAAGAAAAAGCAGCTTCCTTTCACTTAAAAAGAGCCTCCTGCAGCTCATTCATTCAATCAACCAATAAAGTTTTGATGTATGGACACAACTCTCATTCAGGATGCATGTTCTGTTTTACTTAGTGTTAGATAGAAGCTTGGAGCATTAAAGTGAAATAACACAGAATGCATATGCATTATTTCTTTAGAGCCCTTCCTTTCAAGATGGGTTTGAGCGGTACAATTTCATTTAATCCAGGTTTCTGGTCCACTCTAAGATTCATAATCCATTGTGTTTCCTTAGTTTTGGTATAGTTGGCCAGATACCCTCCTTGTATTGTTTCCATTAGCCTGCTTACGACCATAAATTTAAAAGTGTGGTCTCCATTAATTTTAATATGACCATATAGAGCGTTTGTATTTACTTGATTTCTGATGTCCTGACAGTGCCTCAGGATATGCTCCTTGAACACTCTATTCATTTTCCCCACATAGAAGGCTGGGCAGCGTTGGCACTGAGCAATATAAATCACATTTTTGCTCCTGAAATTCTCAAACCCTTTGAACCTATATTCCAGCAGACAAAGGAGGAGCTGTAATTGTGATGGATTCAGTAAGATATGACAACAAGATGAAGGAAATGCTCAGTGATATAGCAATCTATCAAAGAATATCAAAGAAGGATGTCAATAAAATAATAGTGAATGTGAATGATGGCATCTATGAAAAGCTAATGAATAGAACTATCACAAAAGAATTGTATGATTATTTTTACACACAGCATCCGATGATACCTAACATCAATGGATTACCTAAGGTCCGCAACAATTTGATTGATCGATCTTTGAGGCCAATTGTCAATGGAGAAGGATGGGTGACTGAACCCATTTCTGTATATGTGGAAGAAGAATTGAAGAGAATTCTACCACATACAAGAACAGTTGTGAAAGATTCTGAAGGATTTTTAAAATGTCTTTATGAAAGCACAACAATGAGGAAAACCTACGAAGGTATCATAATGACAACTCTGGATGTGAACAGCCTGTTTACATTAATACCAAATGAATATGGAATAGATGCAGTTAGCCAATTTGGACTTAAATATAAGACCAATGATAATATAAACTTGATATGTAGCCTTCTAGATGAAATACTGTCTAGCAATTTCTTCATGTATAGGAATAAATATTGGCAGAAATCAGGAGTGGCCATGGTAACCCCATGGTCCAATAGTTATGCCAACGTAGTGTTGGCACAATGGGAGGAAGAATGGTGCCTAGATACCCTCAATAGCTGGAATAACAACATAGTTGTATATAAACATTTTTTTGATGACATCTTTATTTTATGGGAAGGTGATGAACACTCTCTCAGACGTTTTGAGTCTAAGCTAGGTAACACCACATCCTTCTTAAGATTTGAACTGAATTTTTTGATACTACCATCAGCTTCCTTGATATCCAACTGACATTGGATCATGTATATGGGATAGATACGTCTATGCACAGGAAGACAACATGGCGTAATCACATGCTCCATAGGTCTAGTATGCACCCAAAGCATATTTTTAAAAATATAGTGGAGAATCAAGTGAAATGTGTATCAAAACTATGCACTAAAGATGATGTTTTTGAAAAAGAAAAGGAAAGGCTTATTGATAACTTTATGGAAAGAGGATATAATAAAGATGAAGTCATAAAAAGCATGAATAGAACATCAGACTTATGAACTGGCAAAGGAAGACCATATTTTTCCCGTTGGTTGAGTAAGGAAGAAGATGAGAACAAGAAGGAAAACAAGGTGAGATTCTGTCTTACATGTAGCAGTGACAATGCATTCATACTAGAGACCATAACAAAGAACTGGTCTGTTCTGACTTCAGATGAGAACCTTAGGAGCATTGTAGGGGAGACACCCAGTTTTTCCTTTAAGCATAGGAAAACTCTGAAAAGGCTCTTATGCCATGGGAATCGTCGAAACTTGGACACAGAACATTCACCCACGAGCAAAGTAGGCACCTATAAATGTGGATTTTGTAAAGCATGTCAACATATCAAAATGGATAATTAATTTATACAGCCATCATCTAAGAAGGAATACAGGTTCAAAGGGTTTGCGAATTGCAGGAGCATAAATGTGATTTATATTGTTCAGTGCCAACGCTGCCCAGCCTTCTATGTGGGGAAAATTAATTGAATGCTCAAGGAGCATATACTGAGGCACTATCAGGACATCAGAAATCAAATAAATATGAACGCTCTATATGGTCATATTAAAATTAATGGAGACAACACTTTTAAATTTATGGTTGTAAGCAGGCTAGTGGAAACAATACAAGGAGGGGATCTGGCCAACTATACCGAAACTGTGGAAACAAAATGGATTATGAAACTTATAGTGGACCAGAAACCTGGATTAAATGAAATTGTACCGCTCAAACCCATCTTGAAAGAAAGGGCTCTAAAGAAATAATGCATATGCATTCTGTGTTATTTCATTTTAAAGCTCCAAGCTTCTAGCTAACACTAAGTAAACAGAACGTGCATCCTGAATAAGAGATGTGTCCATACACCAAAACTTTATTGGTTGATTGAATGAATGAGCTGCAGGAAGCTCTTTTTAAGTGAAAGGAAGCTGCTTTTTTCTTTATGATTTGATAAAGGTTCAACAACCAAAAGTGCTTATCCAGACAGCAGCAGCAGGATTATGTTTTATTTTGTTAATAAAGGAACTGATTTTAACTATTTCAACCATTTTTCTTCAGCTTGGGTGGGAGCAGCAGGTTTGCTTTTTACATTTACTTGGTTTCCATGCGTACTGTCTTTGGTGGTGAGCTCAGTGATTCTTTTTCTTTACATGGGGGTGAAGGGGGGTTTGCCCCCCTGCAAAACAGTATAAATGTGTATGCTGGGACAACAGTCTCCTGGATTCTCAAAAGCTTGCACAGACATATGTCTGACGTGCGATCCAGGAACAGCCGTCAGGGGCATGCACGAGAGCTCCAGCACTAATCCTGCAAGGACTAAGCCCTGGTATGCAAATTACCTCATTTGCAGGAGAAATCCATACAAATGAGGTGAATTTGCAATCCAGGAAGCTTGCAATAGTCTGTGCAAGACTAGTGCAATCTGCAGAAATGTACTCGGTTAGTGACCGAGTGCATTTCAGCAAAATCAAAAATGTTGCTATGACAGCTCCAAATAAAGGTTGCATATCACTAAGCAAGCATGCCAATGGCCATGTAGAAGGCCATTGGCATTGCAAACAATAAAAAAAAAATGAAAAAAACAACTTGTCATTTTTTTTCGCCGATCTTGGCTGTTTAAGCATAGGGCAGTGGCGCAAATGGGATCTGGGGGAAAATAAAATAAATTTAAAATGGGCATTCTAACTAAAATCAGTAAGCTGCCATGCAAGTTAATGGCAGGCAGAAGACAACCTGTCCAGTGAGTACTGGTTGCTAAGGGGGTAGGCTCAATGTGGGACATGTAACTATGCATTAGCAGGCAATCCTATGCAAATGAGGGGAAGGATAGTGAATCCCAGTTTTCCCCAGCATGTGAGACAGGTCCCATCAGTGAAAGAGTATAAATAGCTGGGTGCAAGACTAGGATATAGGAGACATCATGGGGGTGTGTGTCAGGCATACTGTAAGTGGATTGGAGTCCAGTGGCTCGGGATTGCTCCTAGCTTAGCATAGCTAAACTAGGGGTGTGTCTAAACCTGCCTAGCACTCTTTACAAAGTGTAAGCGGGTGTGCGCGCCATGCACTGGGTTTACAGGAAGAAAAAAGAAGTTAAACCAGGAAATAGCAGCTCTGTGCACATTTGAGCACTCTGTTTGCACGGTGCGCACACAGGCTTAAACAGGAAGGCAATGGGAGAGGAAAACAGCAGTAAGAAGGTAACCAAGGAGAACTAGCTTAGCTGACAGGTGAAATGTATCAGCATCAGCCAATCACACAGGCAGCAGATGAGCCCAGCCCAGCACTCCACTATAAACAATACAAACACCTTTCCCCCTTTGTTTTTCCCAATAACTCTGCACCACCGGTGTATACAAATGAGGAAGTTTTAATAAACAAAAGCAAGAGAAAAAATGTTAGGGGCTGCTTGTGCGATCATAAACCAGCATGTGCAAGAGGCTGAGGGTGGTGAGGATGTGAATTCTGCTGAGCAACCCACAGTGAGGAGACAGAGAAGAGTGTACAGACCCAGGGTAACCTACCTAGGGCTACATGAGCTGGAGATAGTGGAGCACTATAGGGAGGACAGGGACCTCCTATAGCAGATTGTTAAGCTGTGCCGGCTACGCCTCACACACAGAACTAACAGAGGGGAACCCATCCCAGTGGATACTGAGATATGTGTAGGCCTATGAATACTAGCTACAGGTACCTTCCAAAGGCTAACTGGGGGTATGATGGGGATATCACAGGCATCAGCATTTAGGGTACTCCACCAGTTCCTGGATGTCATGTTAGCACGTTGGTGAGCACGTATATTTCCCCATCACCCGTGAGGTGTTGGCCAGCAATATGCATCTCTTCCATCAAATAGCAGAATACCCTGAGGTAGTGGGTGCAATAGACTGCATGCACATATGGATAAAAGCACCACCAAGTGAGCGGGGTAGCATCTACATCAACCGCAAGGGCTTCCCCTCCATCAACTGCCAGGTTGTGTGCAATGCCCAGGGCATAATAATGAATGTGTGTGCTGGCTGCCTTGGAAGCTACCACGATTCCCACATCTGGCATGTGACACGGCTGTACCAGAGATTTGCCAATGGGGACATCCCACACAGTCACCTAGTGGGGGATGCTGGATACGCACTGGAGCCATGGCTGATGACACTCATCAGAAATGCACACACACCTGAACAAGAACTCCATAATGAGGCACATGCACAAACCCGAATCATAATAGAGCTTGTGTTTGGAATGCTCAAGTCATGGTTCCAGTGTCTGTACACATCTGATGGAGTCTTGCAGTACTCACCGACTACATGTACCCAAATTGTCCTTGTATGTGCCATGCTACACAATATGATCCTGTGGAAACAGCTGCAGCAGGAACAGCATGGGGCAGGGCCACACAGCCCCCCACCATTGGCAAGGCCTGCACAAGCACAGAGTGACTCAGAGGAGGAACATCCTGAGCCTGCCCCAGTAGGCAGAAGTAGGCATGCCCAGTATGCCCTGGCCTTGACAAAGAGGCAACGCATAGCACATGCACTGACACAGTAGGGACCCAGGGAATGTCACCTTTCTCCAACTTGCACATACAGTAAAAGGGATGCCAAACATGACACTACCTGTGCTCAACCATGTATAAGGAGTGTACTCTGTGCATCCAACATAGGCAGCCCTGCAGCACTACCCTCAATACTGGGACACCCACAAGGTAAGTGACTCACACATGCCAGTTGGGGGGGGTCACATACCCAACAACAGTTACAGCGAGCAGGATAGGTGCAGACAAACATAAATAAATGCTATAACCAAAAGAAAGGACTTGCAACGAGTGTCCAAAGGAAGGTCAGAAACCAAGCCCTTTAAGTAAGCACAAGCACTTTATTCACAATAACGCTAAAAAACAGAAAAATACGTTTTCGACACAAAATCCAAGTCTTCATCAGAAGTGAACAATTAACAGTCATCACTGAAACACTTTTATACCTTTCCAGTTGTGCAAATTGAATAATAATTGATCAATCAAATTAGTTAATTGAACAGCTAGTATAAATAATAAAATACATAAAATCATTTGTTAAACTTTCCAAGTTAAAATATATGGCTTTGAAGTGCTGTCCATAAATAAATATATATTGATTCAACAGTTTAAACTTTGAAATTAAAATTATATATCATAAAATTACATTTAATTAATTTAATTTTAAAACAATCTCCTTTTAAATTCCTATGTGGTTAAACATATTTCCTAAAAACATTGTGTATAGTGCCATCTTGTGGCTTTACTTCACATCACAGTTTGGCTGCCCTTAATTTTAAAACTGAAGAAATGGAAATCATATCATTTAAACCTGGTGGTTTTGTGGAATCTAAAATAATTTGCCAAAATAACTCCCTATATTCAAGTTTGGCCTCCCACATGCCCCCTCTTAATTCCTTGGGTACAATTTCCAAAACATAAAAAAGAAATTCAGCCTGCGGACAAGTCAAAGTGTGTCTGTAAAGGGCATTTTTATTGTTTTGCTTCCTAATTTCATAACTGTGTTCATAAATACGGTTTCTTAACTTTCTCTCAGTTTTTCCTATATAAAATGAAGTGCAAACCTTACAAGTAGCAATATATACCACACCATTGGTATTACAGTTGGAAAAACATTTACTGGTAATCTCGCTGTCTCTTGATGCAACTAAGATACTACCTTCGTTATATTAAGGGCATTGTGGACAAGTACCACATTTAAAAGTACCTGGTCTTTTTGAAGAGATGTTGACCTTTCCAAACTCAAAAAGTTGTTTGAAATTTAAATCTTTACGATATATAAATGTAAGTGTTTTATTTTTCAATACCTCTAAATCAGAAATCACAGTAAACCTATTCCATTCTCTGGTTATAATCTGTTTCACCACTCCTGCATCTCCGGAAAAATCCATAATGTATGCATCATCCCACATTTTCCCTTCTTGGGTATGAATGGTCGTTCCTTTAACCTCCTGGGTAGATTTTCCAAGAATAGGGGCAAATCTATTTTTCCTTTCCTGAGCCACTGAATCAATTACTTCTTGTAGTAAGGAATTTGGATAACCTCGTTTGCTAAACATTTCCATTAATTTTGCACACTCAGTTAAAAAATCATCATCACCAGAGGTCATTCTGCTGACCCTAACCAGCTGTCCCTTAACCAGATTCCTTTTCTGAAAATGAGGATGACTACTCTTATAATGTAAATAAGAATTGGAAAATGTTTCCTTTCGATAAATACTGGATGAAAAAACACCTAATTTCTTCCTGATACAAACATCCAAATAGGTAAGGTTGTCTGTATTATAAGTATGAGTAAAGTCCAAGAAGTTTGTTGTGTTTTTAATGTAATACAAAAATTCCGTGAATTTTTGATAAGTATCTGTCCAAAAGATAATTATGTCTTCCAAGAACCTTTTGTACAAGGACCAACAACCAATAAAAGGACAGTTTGATATGTACAGTTGTTCCCATCTGGACAAAATCAAATTTGCAAATGTGGGGGCACATTTGGCCCCCATAGCTACTCCCCTTTTCTGTTGAAAAAATTCCCCCTGAAAAAACATAAAATTGTTATGAAGGATGATATCCATAAATGTTAAACAGTTCCTAAAATCATTCACTGTGAACATTTTACTGTCCCTCATACTGTCTTCAAACCACTGGAGCCCTATGTCATGAGGGATAGATCCAAACAGATCTACAACATCTAAAGTGACGAAGGCCAGATCTGGGGAGTATAATTCAGGTTTGACACACCTAAGGAAATCCCATGAATCTTTCAGCACTATTGGGCTATCATATGACAACTTCTTCAGTTTCTCATCTACAAATTTGGCTAAAGAGGTTGTAACTGACCCTTCAGATGCCACAGTGAGCCTAAGTGGAGGATCATTTGGGTCCTTGTGTACCTTTGGTATTCCAAAGACAGATGGAACCCTTGGCTGTGAAATTAATAAAAAATTATAAATGTCATTACTAATAGACCCCTCTAATAGTAGGTCGTAGAGTAATAACTTGACTTTTGAGTGTGCTAAATTAACCTCATTGATGGAAGCTCGTGAATATTTATTAGTGTCATTTAATAAGTCCTTCATTTTGGATTCATACATGATAAAATCCATCAGTACTGTGCCACCCCTTTTATTTGGGTGCATAATTCTAATGTTCTTGTTGTTTCTCAATTCATTCAGTATTCCTCTTGCTGTTACAGACAAATTTGGGAATATCTTGTGCTCAGATAAAACCTTCCTGATTTCTCTTTCCAAAATAATGTCAAGGTTTTTTAATTGTGGGTGTAATGGTGGGTTTACAGTGCTTTTTCTCTTTAATGGAACTATTTGTCTGGATTCTGTATTATTTTCCTGAAATATTAAAGAAAAATTAATTTTCCTAAGAAATAGTTTTAAATCTACAATAGATCTAGGTAAACTTGCTTTTCTAGTAGGAATAAATTTGAAACCTTTTGATAGGAGGTAAAAATGTTCTTCTTTTAATTCTATGTTACTGTAGTTGAAAATCTTATAATCATCTAATGTGAAGATATTTCCATACCTAGAAATAAGTGTATTTTCTTGTCTATGAGGATTTACTGGTAATTCCGCCTGAAATTGTGTTTGTATTGTGGGAGTCGGACAGGATTCTGGTTCCGAATCCTGTCCGACCTGCATAAAGGGGGAATTTCTAAAGAATCAGAAAAATTATCCTGCCCTTCAAACTCAACAACATGTTGAGCAAAACCCACAGGCTCATTTTCATTATAATTGTGTACTACATTGTATTTGAAAGCTGTTGGTTTAGGTTTCGGATAAGCCCTACCTTCTCTGTAGTCTTTCAAATCTCTTTCTAATTTAAAATGTTTCCTTTTGTATTAGCTACACATTTTGCCTCTACTTCAAAAAAGATGTCCCTGTATTTTTTCTTTTCTGTTTCAACCTGAAACAATAAATCATTGGTAACAATAGTATTAATCCTTTCAATCTTTTCTAATAAGCACGTTCTAATCCTTTCATTCTCTTTAAGTATAGTACCCACAACTTCTAAACCACATTTGTCAAAGATTTTAACAAGTTCCCTATGAAATTCAGAACCCTCGACAACATTATTAGGAAATTTTGTAACACGAAGACCCTTAGGCACAATTTCCTTACTCAAACATTCCTTCAAATACAAACAATCACACCCAAGCCGCTTATATTTCTCTAATAAATAATAAAGTTCATCTAAATTCTCTCTATAAGACAATGCATTGCTGTCCTGGTGCTTAGCTGCACCTAACAATTCAGTAACTGGGAATTCTTTTGCTATAAATAATTTAAAGTCAAAACTGCCTCTGGCAGAACTAAATTCACCTTGATTGTTTGGAAGAGGAACAGACTGTTCATCAAATAGTGGTGCCCTTGATTCTTCCCTGGTTGCTGGCGCTGTATTGCGCAAAAGACGAGGAAAATCCACAAATTCTTCGTTACTGTAAACCACATTGTTTTTTGAAGAATTAGTGCTGGTAGATCCAAATAATACGTTTAGGAGCTTCCTTGGTAGTTTGCGAAGCATCGCTGTTTCCATTAAGCTGATTTTGCTTAGAATTACCTCCGTTGGTAAGCGCTGCTGCTAGTGACACAAGAGACGAACATGCTGGTGTCAGAAGATCAACCAGCTGGGAAAGCTGCCCAATGAATTTACGTAGTTCACCTCTATCCTGTGAACACGTAGTTTCAAGGGTGGTTTCACCTTCTGGACTCTCAGCCATCACAAATAACCAAAACGAAAGATGTATGCAAGTCTTCAATAACAAAAACCAAAAGAAAGGACTTGCAACGAGTGTCCAAAGGAAGGTCAGAAACCAAGCCCTTTAAGTAAGCACAAGCACTTTATTCACAATAATGCTAAAAAACAGAAAAATACGTTTTCGACACAAAATCCAAGTCTTCATCAGAAGTGAACAATTAACAGTCATCACTGAAACACTTTTATACCTTTCCAGTTGTGCAAATTGAATAATAATTGATCAATCAAATTAGTTAATTGAACAACTAGTATAAATAATAAAATACATAAAATCATTTGTTAAACTTTCCAAGTTAAAATATATGGTTAAATAAATGCTATACTATTGCCTCTGAATGAGCCTTATGTGTAACCCCCCCAGGCCTACACAGACAGACTGCAACAGTCCAGACAGTTGGATGTAAGATGTGAAGGCTAGGAAGTCAGAAACTAATATGTAGGCAGTGAAAGCTAGGCTCTGTAGTACACTGGTATGCCTCTAGCCAGCACGATAGGTAAGACTACAGACTGAAATGGAGCACCCAACATACCAGTGCAGTCCTAGCAAATGTGTAAAAGTGTCAGGTGTGCCCAACCCATCCTACGTACACTTATAGTAACAGTCAGATGTGCCCCCCCCCACTCCTGTGTAGAAATGTAGAAACAGTCAGGTGCCCCCCCCCCCCCCCGCTATGCAGAAATGTAGCAACAGTACATGCCAAATGACCAATGGATACCCTGCAGACACAGCATGCTACCTGTCGGTGTACAACACAAAGGTCAGCACCGCAGTACAAACAACCTGGACTTAATCCACATATGCAGTACAGATGGCCATACTGGGCATGCTCACACACTTAAACACATGAAGGCCATGTCTGCAAACACCAGTGGACCAAACATATCTGGCAGTCGCAGTTCTTAGTGCAGACACATGTCAGGATGCACCACTACTGACTTGCACACACATTGGACAGGAATACAGACATATATGTATGGACAGCACACTATAATAAGCCAAAGGTAGACGGACATAGATGCGTGGAAGAGGGTCACTGTGACAAGGACCCATCTGGGACTCCCCCACCCAGCACACAACCAAAGGGCCCCAAACACATGAGGTGCAGATGTCACTAACTGCAACTACTAGCCATCAGCATCTGTCAGCATGACAGACTATGTGGTGCCTGTGCCAGCTGTGCATCATGACTGTACAAGGAAGTAGTCATCTAGTAGTTGTATACACGTACCTGTAACATATGACCCCGTGTGTACCCGCATGTGGCATGTCAACCTCTACATGAATGGGTTATGGCCCATGCACATACCGCCCTCCTCATAGTAGTATTATGACAAGCCTGCTGAGGTCATCCAATGTGAAATACACCTTTGTGAGAACTATAGCTCAAGAATCTCTATGGTGCATCCCATAACTGCGTACTGCTGTAGTGATAAATGAGTTAGGTAGTAGTTCTAACCCCCAACTTAGCAACTGTGTTTGTATGTGTGTCTGACTGTGTAGAGAGCAATGCTTTTTAGGATACTCATGCTCTGTACAATTCATATACTCAACTTTGGCAAGGATGCCAATGTCACTCACCTATAAATACACCTCTGGGAAAATCATAGCCCAATAATCTCCATAGCGTGTCCTGTAACTGCATAATGCTGTAGTGTGATAAAGTAGTTAGCCAGGTGTTCTAACTCCAAACCTGGCAATTGTGAGTGTGTGTGTGTGTGTGTGTGTGTGTGTGTGTGTGTGTGTGTGTGTGTGTGTGTGTGTGTGTGTGTGTGTGTGTGTGTGTGTATCTGACTGAGTAGAAAGCAATGCTTTTTAGACTACTCACACTCTGTACAATTCATATACTCAACTTTAGCAAGGCTGCTGATGTCACTCACCTAGAAATACACCTCTGTGAAAGTCATAGCTCAGTTATTTATGTAGTGTGTCTTGTAACTGTGTGCTGCTGTAGTGTGATAGAGTAGTTAAGTAGGTGTTCTAACCTCGGACCTAACAATTGTGTGTGTGTGTGTCTGATTGAGTATAGAGCAATGCTTTTTAGGCTACTCACAGTACAATTCATATACTCAACTTTGGCAAGGCTGCTGATGCCACTCACCTTGAAATACACCTCTTGGAAAACCATAGTGTGTCTTGTAACTGCATACTGCTGCAGTGTGATAATGTAGTTAGGTAGGTGTTCTAACCCCAGACCAAGCATCTGTGTGTGTATGTGTCTGA
The DNA here is from genome assembly GCF_019279795.1 of Protopterus annectens. Lineage (NCBI taxonomy): Eukaryota > Metazoa > Chordata > Ceratodontiformes > Protopteridae > Protopterus > Protopterus annectens. The sequence goes on from NC_056736.1 coordinate 230,351,243, forward strand.
CTGAGTAGAAAGCAATGCTTTTTAGGCTACTCACACTCTGTACAATTCATATACTCAACTTTGGCAAGGCTGCTGATGTCACTCACCTAGACATACACCTCTGGGAAGAGTGTAGCCCTGTGATCTCTGTAGCATGTTCTGTAATTGCGTACTGCTGTAGTGTGATTTAGAATTGTGGTAGGGTTCCATCTTCACACATGGCAGTTCTGGATGTTTTGTGTGTGTTTCAATGTCTGTGTATGGAGCAATGCATTATAGGCTACTCATTCGTAGTACATTTCAAATACCCTACTGTGGCAATCATGCTGATGTCATTCATTGTGAAATACAACTGTGGGGAGGCAGTTTATCAATAATCCCTGTGGTGTGACCTATATCTGCACCATGCTGTAGTGTGATATAGGCCTTGGTCAGGGATTCTATACCCACGCATGTCAGTTGTGGATGTTTTGTGTGTGTCTCACTGTCTGTGTAGGGAGCTACACATTTTAGGCTAGTCACTTGCAGCACAGTTGAATGCCCTACTTTGGTAATCCTGCTGATGTCATTCATTGTGAAATACACCTTTGGGGGAGAATTTCTGTTGCAATCCCTGTGTTGTGTCCTATACTAACTCCATGTTGTAGTGTAATGTAGACTTCAGTCAGGGGTTCTATACCCACACATGTCAGTGGTGGATGTGTTGTGTCTCACTTTCTGTGTAGGGAGCAATGCATTTTTGGCTAGTCACTCGCAGTAAAGTTGAAATGTCCTACTTTGGTAACCCTGCTGATGTCATACATTGTGAAATACACCTTTGGGGAAAACATACCCCAGTAATGTCCGTGGTGTGTACTATTACTGGGTAGTGTTGTAGTGTAATAAACTAATTAGGTAGGGAGTTCTACTCTCAGACATGACAGGAGTGTGTGCAACTTGTATCCTGTATGGGCAATGTGGAGGGGGTTTTGCTCAGTTCTTTTATGGTGGACCTATTTTATATCACCATGTCAACCATACAGGGATAACAGATGTAAATTAGCTGAGAGGCTGGGGTGCAAAGCCATACCCAGACATGTGACATCAAGGCCAGCCAATCACACTTAGCAACCCCACTATTACCCAGAGCACACACACAACCCATGTGTCATATGCACACACATGCCTAGGCAACAGCCAATGTGTGCGTAATACACTGCATATTGGCCGCTGATAGTAACTCTGCAGTGATAGCAGTGGACTACAGAGGGCATGTCACCCTGCCCATCTGTCCGATATGCACGTACAGGCAGACAGTGCACCTCCACGATGTTCCCAAATGGACACCTGCACCACATGTGGTGCCTTCACATGTGACTCCCAATGGACATACCATGCCTGATAACATGCCCTGTATGGACAGATGACACTGACATCAGGGAATGCTGTTAGCATACTATCAATGTAGGTGTAGGGTAAACCTGCTGCCCATTACCAGTTTCTGCCACAGGTGGGCAAGGCTGGCACATCCGATGATAATCTGTGTTCACAGCATGGACCAGACACCCCAGGTACAGTTCCACATGCCCCTGTATATGCATGTGGGAGGTGTGCACATTCCAGACACCATCCATGTCATGGAGTAAGGAACATATACATGGCAAATGAAGCACAGCATTGTCCACACACAATAGTCATGCAGGTGACTAGATGGGGGATGCAATACCCACCTGTGTGGGCAAATGCAGAAACTACAGGCCTGAGACACAATTCAGACCATTGTCATGTGGCCTGATGCCAAGGTATACCCATCCCCTACCCTTGTACAGCCTGCTGGCACAGTTGACCACCACACACCCATGCAGACATGCACCCACGCATGTCAGAACTGACACCCTGTGTGTTCATGTGTGTGTTGTATGGTGCATCTGACCACATCCACACTCACTACAACTCCCCCCGTATGACCCATGTGGTGCATGTGATACCTGAACATCGATGTGTTGTGGCAATCCCACTAGTGATGAGTTGCACTGCTAACCCTGCCAAGTGTGTCAATGTGTGTGCGTCCCTGTGTGAGTGTGCCTGTTTTGACGCTGGAAGCTGTTCATGCAGACAGGCATGTGTATGTCATCTACCGTATATCTACCGTATCCCTGTTGCAGATGTCACTCACTATCACATATATGCTCTGAGTGCTCCACAGCAAGTAACCCATGTGGTGCATCCAATAACTGCATCATACTGTGATAGCACTACATAGTTGTTGGGGGTTTGATACCCTGCGCTGGTAGGTGTGTGACACAAACATGTTTCTGTTTTATTCTACCACCTCTCCCTGACAAGTATTTGCCTCTGTCTGTCTCCCCCACTCCCTCTCTGGTGGATTTGGAGACCTACACCTGCTTTGCTTAGGCAGCATGTGCATTTTAAGTGATTCTCATGATCAGCTGATGGCCTCTGCACAAATTGCAGCCCTCCCCTAGCTGATTGCATGTGGAACAGCTGTGGTAACATTCCCATAGCCAATTGCATGGAAACACACTCCAATGCCTAGAAACAACATGGTGGTGTTGGCCCTTTTCAGTCACTGTGAGCAGGAACTCGATCTGTTGTTTGGCAAACAGCATCTCAGATGGATTGGGGATTTATCTCTAAGAACATACACTGTGTAAAGAGGACAACAACAGGAGGAGGATGTGCCTGACCTGACTACAGACTGTAAGTGCTGATATACTGCATGTGGAGTAATGTTGGTTTTACAGTGTTTGTCTGGATATGCCTGTCGTACATGTTGCAATACCTGCCATATCAGTTCCATGTATATGAGGGATCCCCATCCGCAGGGTCATCTGTAGACTGGGTAGTGTTGTGCCTTTGGTTTCATGTGTCAGCCACGGTACAACTATCTGTGGAATGCAGAAGGTAGTCTGAGGAATGCAGTCTGTAGATGGTGAAGGCTGTGACAGTTACTGACTTCATATCCCTCATAGGACATATGTTGCAACAAACCCCGTTACAATGGTAAATTTATGAGGTTATCATAGCAATGTGTCTATACTGGCCCTGTGTATGTGCTGTCATATGTCATGCATGAAGTGGTGCATATGTGCTGTACACCATAAATAGTGTCATCATATCTGATAACAAGCCAGTGACATCTCAGACTGCTACACATGTTATGTACAGTAGGTTTTATATTTCATTACATCACCTGCATATTCTGTGGATAATTGTACAGTACTGAGGTCTGTGTAGTGATGGTGAATGTCGGCATTGTGTGTATTGTTAATATGTACTTTAGCCTGTGTACAGACTGTGGTAGATGTTATTGTTCTAGCACCCCTTCTATCCGATGTTGCATGCTGCCCCACTGTATGGTACCATTTTGCCATACATGTTTGTAGAGCTATACACTCACATGTCCCATACCACAGACAGCCATCAGACCAAACTGAGTAGCAGCCCAGTATATGTAGGGACATTCTGTGAGTGGCACATATGAGGATGGTGTAGAACCGATAGTTCATATACTGTAATATTATGCCAGCTTACCATATATGGCTGTCACTGTGTTCACATTGGTTGTGGTTATGCACTGTCACACAGGTGTATCTCACCCTGTGCTGTGACATGGTCGTTGAGCCTGCTATATATGCAGGTACATGTGCATTCCCCCATACAAGATGTAGGCCAGTGTTGAGCTAGTCTGCCTGTAGCCTACACAGTGCATTGTTACATGCCTAGCAGCTTAGTGTACTTACCCACTAAGATGTCATGTGCAGATACTTGCCAGATGTACTGCTGCCGGGCCTCCCTTAAAAGTCATGTATGTCAGACAGAGCAGTGGGATGCAGTACAGATGTATGTCAATATCTAGTGGGTAGTATGTGTCCATGGCACCCCTGTACCAGCAGTCATTATGTGTCAGGCCAGACAGGAGTGTGTGAATCCAAAACCGAAGGTGGCAAATGTATACCAATCATTATGTGTTATACCCCTCTACATGGCTGTCTACCTCCATATTGTCAGGCCTGGTACACATGTTGTGCACTAAGGGATTATGTGTATACCTCTGGACTGTACAGGGTGTGTCCAGAATTCCACATATATTGGCCAATATCTCTGCATACCCTTATGCACTCCAGAGACCAGTGTATGTAACAGTGGTATATGGGCCTGTAGTATTGGGTCTTGATGGGGAGCACCATAAATGACCTAGGCTGTTACAAAATGTGGGGTATCAGGGGTGAGCTGCCACAAGGTATCTGGATGTACAGTACCATATATGTCAGCTATGTTGACATTACTCACATAACTTGGGCTACTGCAAGCCTACTGCCCCCTGCCATAAAGACTGTTCGGTTTGCCGGTGTGCTCATGATGGTGTCAGGTATGCCTTGTTATGTACCAGTTACACCGCATTTTACCACAAAATGTCTTTACCTCCTACTGAGTTTGTACAGAGTATGGATAGAGGTTGCTGAACGACACACCTGCAGTATATACTGTTGAGTGTTTTGTATCCTGGGGCACAGTCTGTCTCCACTATTGTACAATCTGAAGGGCTTGGCCTGGACAGCCACAGTTGTGAACCTTTCTAGACTACTGTATTAGTGTAACTGTTTCACAGTTGCAGTACTCTGTTTATATGGTTATCAGTATCTGAACAGCTATATGACATGGCATATAGAACTGTTATGGTACACAATTAACAGATTCCCATTTCTGCAAGCCTGTGTGTGGTGTCTTTCCTATGACCTTTCTATGGGTATATGTTGCAGGCAATGACTGACATTTGTATGGGTGGTCCATACAGTGTCCCGTTGTTCAGGTGTTAACTGTAGGCATAGTGGCTTTTCCCTATTGTGTGCACCTTCTACATATGTATCTTACTGTTCATATTTCTGCATGTGTATGTGTAGTCACATGTATATATATATATATATATATATATATATATATATATATATATACATATGTGTGTGTGTGTGTGTGTGTGTGTATCTATATCTGCATACCTGTGTCTGTGTATCTGTATATCCTGGGGATGTTGATGGCTTCCACATATTACATGTCCTATGGAAGGCAGACTGTACTTAGTAGTGTATTGCAGGGAGCATGTGGTTGGGTGTGGGGGATGCCTATTTGTACAACACGTATAGTGTGTGGGGCCTCTCAACCCCATCAATGGTGCATGTGAACACGTGTATTTATCAATTTGCCATTGATGTCTACAGATGTATGGCCATTTATACCTATATATATATATATATATGCTAACATATATATAATTATGTCCGTATATACCTACATAGAAATATATCTGCGTGCACATATGTAAGGTGCTGTGTATATGTAGACATATAGAGGTAGACACATATATGTGTCGAATTAGCCATATGCATGTATATCTGTGCATATATAGTGATATATATATAGAGTTAGAAGAACAAAATGTATATATATATATATATATATATATATATATATATATATATATATATATATATATGTGTATATATATATATTTTATAGATATCTAAAATATATATACAGATATGTTGTATCTGTTCAGATTTTAATATGATTACACACACAAACATCTAGGTGTTGGTATAGATTCTGTGTACTGTTGCATGACAGGACTGGATGATATGTTTCTGACAACATTGACTTTCTTTGTATTTGTCATGGCGTAGTGGTACATGAGTTTGTGCAGAGTGTGAATGGTCCTGGGTTTGAGCCTTGCAGAGGTTGTTTATTTTGTTGCTAGGCACAACAGTGGTCCCAGGACTGAACCCTGAAGTACTTCACATGTCACCTGTCTGGAGCTGGATTTGTAGTCAGTTACATCTACAGTTTGGGTTCAGTCAGTAAGCCATGTGGCAAACCATCGAGTGGCATAGGGATGTATGGCCAAATTATTATGTTAATCTATGTTTCCATACTGGGGGATGGTGTTGAAGTGCTTTATGAGGTCCACATAGGCTTTGTGGACCACCTTGCCCCCCGCAACAGCTATGTAGACTGAGTCAAAACAGTCAATCAGGTTCAGGATGGAAGACTGGCCCTCCATGAGCCCAATCTGTGTTGGCTCCAGTGTTTGCATGTTGCTAATGTCTGCGTTCAATGATTCCATGGTAATGCATTCCATGGCCATGCAGATCAGGCTCATCAGACTGATATGACTGTAGTTCCTGGGAACCAAGGTGGGTCCCCCCTTGTGTATTGGGATAACAGCAGCTGTGCACCACTCAGTGGGCACCAGGTCTGAATGGGGGGGTTATGATTGCACATGACAGTTAGGTGAGTTGCCATTTCATTTTGTAGTTCATGTAGTACACAGCCCAGGATGTTATCTGGTCCCATGAATGCCGTATTCTTAGCTTTTGATAGCACAGTTTCTACCTGTGTGGCCATGATTACTGTGCATTGGAACTCATTTCGTATTGACATGGGCCCTTTTGGAGGGGAGAGGGGGTTGAATGTAGCACTAAATCAATCTGCCAGGATATTGTTAAATTCTGAGGTAGCAGTCTATGTTAGGGCTGTCCAGTCTTTTGGCTTACCAGGGCCACATTGAGTGAACATAAATTGTCTTGAGGCCGCATATAAAATATTTCATATAGTTAACTCTTTCGCTGCTGCGGGCAACCAAAGTCAACCTCCTGGCTGTACTGTAGGTGCATTCGAACAATGAATAAATGTAATAAATGCCTTATATTTGCCTTAAAATTCTAATTCTAATTCTTTAATCTAACAGTTACCTCTAACATCTTAATTAATATATAGATTTTTTTTGCAAATAAACAGATATTCACTACAACACTAGCATTTCTTACTGGGAAAAAACTCCAGCAGTCCAACTACGTAAAATGTCAACATTAGCAGTCCTATAATACTATAATACACAAAAATAAGCCATCAGATTTGCAATAAAATAAAGAATTCACATTAGTGACTTAATAAAACAATTCTAAATAAGCTGCAAGACGGTCTCACCCCAACAAATGACTGGTGCCAGAAACATGGCCTTAAGCTAAATGCCAAAAATGCATCATCATTCCCTTTGGAGAGAGTAATGCCCCCACAAATGATCACATAAATAACAGTGTTGTAAGCACGCAATCAGTCGTGAGGTGCTTGGGCACCCAGGTTGATAGAAACCTGACTTTTGACCACCATGTTGTCTCCATTGTACGGAAAGCTTTTTACATGGCCCACCTCATTAGTAAGGGTATCTCATCCAGGGACAAGGAGGCCATAACATCCCTGTATTCTTCCTTTATAAGAGCCATTACTGAGTGAAAAGGCCCTTTTGGCATGTGCCTCAGCAAAACACCCTGCCAAAAGAAAGACTACAACCATTTCTGACAAAAAAGGTCAAAGGACTAAGTTCACTTAGTTATCCAAACAGACTAGCTTTCCTCTGTCTCTCACTGGCCCCTATACATTTCTTCACTGGTTTGCTTTCCAGGCTGAAAAAGTTCCTGCCTTAAGAGACTTCCTTCACCTCAGAAATACTGGCTATACTTAAAATGCTCACTACAAAGACCACAGCCTTCACTGAAACATAAACAAGCTACTCTGTAAGTAAAGGTTCTTGATACAAAAACTTCAACGTCTGTAAAAAGCTCCTCTCATTATCAAACAATGTTGTTCAGCAACACAACTGGATGGATAGCCATAAATGTACTCCTTGAGTAAGCAGCATAGCCTTCATCAAATTGGATGGAAAATCCACATACTAAACTTTCCTAGCTGCATGGCTAAGATCTAATATTGATTACTCAAGTCTACTTGCCCAAGAAGAGGGGCCTATTTAACTAAGAATTCCATTTGCAAAACTATATTCGGTATACATATTAAATCTCTCTATCTTTCACACACAAACACACACACACACACACACACACACACACACACACACACACACACACACACTCACAAAAGGAGCCCCTACTTCTAAAATAGGCAACCTCAGTAATCACATGACACACACTCACTGAATGAAATTGGAAGTAAAAATATCTGAAAAAAAAATCATACTAGAGATGGACTCATCCATCCAATTTCCCACTACCAAAAGGACTATCAATAAATTAGCAAACAACTGCTCAGCAAAAAGTAAATCAATAAGAAATCCATAGACTCTCTAAGATCATACTACATACTGCTGTAAACATATCCTCCAATCTAAAGCCATTTGACATTCAGACATTTTAATTTGTTCAGAAGTTATTCACAGACTGACAGTTTACTGAGCTGTCACACTAGCACTCCATGCTTACATCCGAACCAATGAAGCCTACTTGTCGATTCCAAAAGAATTAAAGTAGCTTAATAAGAAGGTTATTTGCAAGGTTACATGGCAGTTTATATTGAAAATAAGCAAATTTATTAAAAAGGCTCTGTATCTCGTAATTATGCTGAAAAGTCTTCCAAGGTAAATACAACCTTCTGATTTAGTATGGAACCATAGCTCTCAACCTTAGAGCAAGAAATCTGGAGAAAGAGAAAAATAAAAATGGGACACAGGCCCAAAAATAGTCATGCATCACAGATACCATTGAAACAACTGTAGCTGCAAACATTATACATCACTTATGATCTTTCTATCCCATCATTGTCAGTTAAGCATTATATGGCTCATTCAATCCTGCCTTCTTTTGCAACAAAGAAAACCATGCTTTGAAATGACAAATGCATTAAAAATAATAAATAAAACATTGCATCCACATCCTGCAACTTCCTACCTGCAAACAACTACAGAGCTTTCACTGAAACTAGGGCTGCTTATTTCCCAGGAATGATAGCTCTCCCTAACCTAATTAAGTTTAATGGGATACAATCTACCAGGATTTGGACTACCTGAAATAAATTAAATTATGGCCTGCAAATTGCATGTGCACTTTGTTTCATTAAACTATATATGTGAGAGTGTTCAATCTCGCCTTTGTTCTTACACATGGGTTCGGAGCCGATCCTCGGCTCCGTGCCGGCCGACTGCAAGCTCTGCATCGAGAAAAAGCTCGAGGACATCCAATACCCACAATCCCCCTCTGCCTTTACCTCAGATCTAGTTTGCCGCTGCTGCATACGCATCGCTGGAGACTAGCTCGAGGCTTTACAGATAAGATTTTTATCTATTCTGTTTAAATTTCAAAGATTTTCTTCAATCTAGTTACTTAAAGTATAAGAGTTAGGTGTGTGAGTGGATTAAGAATTCTCGGTACCTTAGAATAAGTTTAACTTAGTTAACTTTCGGGTATAGAGTTTTTCGGGGCCTACCACCCCTACTTGGACACTTGTGCTAGAAACTTGTTGTAGTCTTGTTTTTAGCTATTATCAAACGGACTCTTTATTACCGGATTTGACACTGTTCTGGATTTGACTTTTACTGGACTGGACTGTCTCTTTCATTTGTCAGTATGTCTGAGAAGATAAAATCTGGCTTTAAACGTTGTCAGTGTGGCCAAAAAAATGTCGGTCACAGACAACCACAGTTCCTGTGTCTACTGTCTTGGCCCTCTCCACTTACAAGAGGACTGCTCTATTTGTCACTCTTTTAGTGGGAGGGTCATGACAGATAGGCGCAGGAAACTGATGGATAGAGGATTGCTGAAACCCTCTTTCCAGGAGGCTCTGGATGCTTCAGACCAGGCATCCAAGTCTTGAAGGTCAAGGCGTCGGAGCCAAAGTCATCGGCTCCGAGCTCTTCGGGTCTAGTTAGATCACCGGTTCCACAGACTTCGGGGCCGAGTGTTCAACTGTTGGCAGTTTCCGAGCCTCGAGTCTTGGAACCGGTGACGGAGCTCCCTCCACCGACTCTGTTGAGGTCGGCTCCGTCTTCGATCCCTTCGACTCGTTCTTCTAGGCCCCTTTCCGACACCGACATGGACCGTGTGGTGCAGAAACTGATGGAGCATACGGCCCTGTCCAAGCTTATTTCGGTCTCCTCTCAGTTGATGTCGAGACTTGAAGGCCTGCCACTATCTCCATCTGTTCCTCCTCCGAGACCTGTCCAGTCTTCGAAGCCGGAAGAAGCTGAACTGATGATTGTGGAGCCCTCGGTGCCAGAACCGTCCTTTTCTCGGTCGGCACCGTTTACCTCGACTCCATCTGATCCGGTACTGGAGTCTCGGGGCCGAAGATCCGTCCTTGGTTCCGGGACCGAGAGTCGGACCGATGTTTCGGTTCCGACGCTCCCTCTCGGGCCTCGCACGGATCGATTCGTTCCGTCCTCGGGGTCGGTGCCTTCGGCTCCTGTTTCGATTCTTCCCATTTCTTCGAACCGGGGATACCTCGACTCGGGACCCGGGGCCTTCGACCTCATGAGGAAGGTGTTGTCTACCCAGACAACCACATCAGCAGGTACAGCTTCTCCCCACAAAGGACCGTTATCCTCCTCTGCACCCACAGCCACGTCCAAGCGCCGGGCACCAGTGTCTCAGCCACCCCTGGAGGGTGCCCCTCTTCCTCGGAGGCTTCTTCGGATGCTCCCCACGAAGAAGTTCCTAGGAAAAGACTGTGTAAGAGGAGACACTTGGATTCTCCACAAGAATCCTTGACATCTGATACTGATTTAGATGAGTCAGAAGGGTCCCCTAAGTCACCTACAGAGGATGTCTCTTTTCTGACATCTTGGAGATCCTAAAACAGAGAGGTGACTGGCAAGCCCTCCCCCCTTCTGAGGATGAGTCAGTTTTGCTGAAGGCATTTGGTGCCCGTCCTTCCTCCTCCTGGGTCACTCCGCCCTTTGATGAGTTAATGGAATTAATTGCTCGAAGGGCGTGGGAGACTCCTGACACGGTGGAACCAGTCCCTAGGAAGCCGAATAAGTTCATCACGGCACCACAGGACAAAGCTTACCTCACCAAAGGAGTTCCAGTAGACGCCATGGTGGTGGCAGCGGCCACGAAAAAGGAGGTGTCGGAGTCTTCCTCATCTGTCCATCCGCCTAACAAAGATTCTAGGACCATGGACAGATACGGGAAGCGCATTTTCAGTTCAGCGGCTTTTTCCATGCGTTCCCTGAACTATTTAACTCATTTTACACGTTTGCAGAGGGATCTAGTCAAAGAGTTGGTAGATACCCTCCAGGGTGCTACAGATGCCGCTGTCTCATAGAAAGTTACAGCGCATCTCAACACCCTTACGTCCATTGTGAACTCATCCATGAGGCTGATATCCTATGCAGCCGAAGGATCGAGTAGGGCAGCGGCTTCAGCGATTGCTCTTCGTAGGCAATCCTGGATGCGCTTATGTTCATTTGCGGAACGCCCCATTTGACGGAGCCACACTTTTTGGCCCTAAAGTAAAGGAGACCCTTACCCGGTGTGAACAGGAGGGAAAGACTCTGTCTGCTGTCGGAGTCCGTTTTTCTACCCCTTCCAGACCGTACCCCAAAGGGCAACGTGGTGGGAAAATGTGGTTTCGAAAACCCCAAGGATCTTTCCCAAACACACAGGGTGATGCCCCCTCTAGAGGCAGAGGGGGGGGCAGAGGTGGAAGACGCCTTCCTGGCGGCAGAGGGGGTCCGCAAAACCAAGGTGACAGGGATAACCTCCCTGGCAAACCTTTTCAGCACTCCTGAGAGGAGGCCCGACTGTCCTGCTCTGGAGGCAGTCGGGGTCGCTTAGCTTTATACCCTCAGGCCTGGCAAAACCTTTCTTCAGACAATTGGGTAAAAAGCATTGTTACCAGAGGTTACAAAATCCCATTTCTATCCACACCCATTCCAAAGAGAAAACTCCCAGATGTACCACCCCATCTGCGAGAGCCAGCAGCTACAGAAATTTCAAAGCTGCTAGAAAAAAGAGTCATCCAACCAGTCCCAGCGGACCAAATAGGATTCGGAACTTACTCAAGGTTCTTTTTAGTTCCAAAGAAAACAGGGGACTGGAGGCCAATTCTGGACCTAAGTCATCTAAACACCTTTGTCAAGAAGGAAAAGTTCCGGATGGTCACGCTTCAATCGATCCTTCCATTCTTAAAGAAGGACGACTGGATGTGCTCAATAGATCTGAAGGACGCATACTACCACATCAAAATGGCCAGGGCGTCCAGAGATCATTTGCGCTTCCGGCTGGGAGCCAGTCACTATCAGTTTCGAGCCCTGCCCTTTGGTCTGACCACAGCCCCTAGGGTCTTCACCAAATGCATGGCAGTGGTAGCGTCTCATCTGAGGCGCCTAGGATTCCAGGTGTTTCCGTATCTGGACGACTGGCTCCTGTCTGCCACCACCAGGCGTCAACTGATACAAGCCAGGATTACACCCTACAACTTTGTACACACCTTGGCATCTCAGTAAATTTCAAAAAATCGTTGCTACAGCCATCACAGCATATCTTATTCATAGGAGCGGAATTAGATACGCGTCAGTTAGTTCTAAAACTTCCTACAGAAAGAATAGTAGCACTTCAATTCAACATTTCCCTTCTTCTGTCGTCCAGGAAGTCCCCAGCAAAAATTGTTCTGAAAGTTTTGGGTCTCATGGCAGCTTCTCTCATTGCGATACCATTGGGAAGACTGCACATGAGAGTGCTACAATGGCTTCTCTTTGCACAATGGTCATTCCAACAACTTCCACTTACTCACGAAATATTGATAACGAAAACATGCAAATCACACCTAATGTGGTGGTTACAGACTTGCAACCTATCCAGCGGAAGACCATTTGTGCTACCCGCACCGTCATCGACGATAACCACGGACGCTTCCCTGATAGGGTGGGGGGGCATCTTTCAGGGACAGACAGTCCAAGGCAAATGGACCAATCTGGAATACAATCTGCACATCAATGTTCTGAAGTTGAGGGCAGTGTTTTTGGCGTTGCAACACTTTGCTCCCCTTCTTCCTCCAGGGACCATTGCAGTTCAGACAGACAACATGTCCGTAGTCTGGTACATAAACAAGCAAGGGGGAACCAGGTCTTACCAACTATGCAGAGAGGCCATGAGAATTTGGCAATGGGCAGAGTCCACCGGTCGCTTTCTGATCGCAACGCACATCCCGGAGTCATCCAACATCATAGCCGACAGGCTGAGCAGGGCAATACTATTGCCTCACGAGTGGTCCCTCAAACAGTCAGTTGCGAGAAGGATTTTTCACAAATGGGGCCAGCCTACCTGCGATCTGTTTGCGTCTCCAATGAACGCCAAATGCAGGAGCTACTTTGCCCTATTACCCCCTCCAGGGGAAGTCCCCAGGGACGCGCTGGTGCACGATTGGCCCCCGGGTCTCCTATATGCCTTTCCTCCATTTCCCCTGATTGCAAAGTTTCTACAGAAAGCCAACAACCTTCAGAGGACTATTATTCTCATTGCCCCGTTCTGGCCTCGTCAAATTTGGTTTCCCTTTCTATTGCATCACCGCATTCGGGACCTTGGATGCTGGACCCAGAGCCAGATCTACTGACTCACTCGTCAGGAGTTCCTCACCCATCTCTAGAATCTCTCCATCTAGCAGCTTGGCTGCTCCGCTTCCCCTTCTAGCCAGGTCGGTTCCCCTTACTTCGGCGGTTCAAGATATTTTAGTAGCTTCTCATAAAGTTTCCACTATTAAGACTTACACCAGTAAGTGGAAACGTTTTGTCTTCTGGGCGGAGTCACATCAGTTGGACCCTGTTACAGCTCCGTTGAACAAGGTTTTAGAATTCTTGACTGAATTATTCCATGAAGGAGCTTCCCCGGCTACTTTAAGAGTACAGTTAGCTGCCATTTCTAACTATCATGTAGAAGAAAGTGGTGCGTCTATTATGGCTCATAGACTTTGTAAAGCCTTTTTAAAAGGTTCTTTTCACATCAGACCACCAGTCAGAAGTCCGACATCACCGTGGAATTTAAACTTATTGCTTTATAAATTGATGTTACCACCCTTTGAACCAGCTTCAAGTTGCACTTTGAAATTTTTGTCATGGAAAACATTATTTCTAGTGGCCATTACATCTGCTAGACGGGTGTCTGAGCTTCAGGCCCTATCGGTCAAACATCCTTATTTAATTTTTCATTCTGACAGAGTATCTCTACGCACTAATCCATCTTTTCTTCCCAAAGTTTGTTCTTCTAGTAATATTAATCAGTCCATCGAATTACCCACCTTCTTTAAAGACCACTCTAATAAATTGGAGTATATGTTGCACAAACTAGACGTCCATAGACAACTCAGATTTTATTTGGATAGAACGAAAGATCACAGGAAATCTGATCAACTATTTGTAACTTTTGCTGATAGCAGAAAGGGTCTGGCAGTTACGAAATGAACTCTTTCTAAGTGGCTAACTGACTGTATCATTTATGTTTATGAAGCTTCTGACCAAACATTAGCAGCAAAACCCAGAGGACATTCTACCAGATCAGTTTCTACATCTTTGGCTCACGCAGCTCGCTTACCTTTAGACACTATTTGTGCGGCTGCTACTTGGGCTAAACCACATACTTTTATTTCTCATTACAAAGTGGACAGGGTTTCTAGGGATAGGGCAACCTTTGGTTCCACTGTGCTCAAGAACGTTCTCCCTTGAGTTCCTCAGGATCATGGAGCTAGGGACGCTACCCATGTGTAAGAACAAAGGCGAGATTGAACACTCTCACATAAAGAAGTTATGTCCTTACCATAACGTTCCATGTGGAGTGTTCATCTCGCCTTGGTTATTACACTCCCACCCGTCCCACCCTTAGGAAGAACGTTCGATTTGGTGCCTGGTCTGGAGTATTCTCCTTCTGCTGTTGCAGTATTAGTGTTACTATCATACTCTTGGTAGGTTGTATATATGTACTTTTATGTATATAGTTGGCATGTGTGAGTGCTTTATGTCTGGTTTGCTTGCAAACTAGATCTGAGGTAAAGGCAGAGGGGGATTGTGGGTATTGGATGTCCTCGAGCTTTTTCTCGATGCAGAGCTTGCAGTCGGCCGGCACGGAGCCGAGGATCGGCTCCGAACCCATGTGTAATAACCAAGGCGAGATGAACACTCCACATGGAACGTTATGGTAAGGACATAACTTCTTTTTCTAAGCCCACTTACTGTATTTTTTCAGTAACATCCCAATATCCATTTCTAGGTCACTTTACAAGACATTGGCAGTGGTAGACTTGTTATCCTCCAGATCCCTACAGGACCACACTCATACTGCTAGCATTGTCCATTAAATATAAATATCCATCCACTGCAAATGGCAAGAAGCTATGTCTTAAAATATCTACTTTTGGCATGCCTAGTACCCAAGTATCAGGTTTTGAAACAAAGAAACATATTCTCCTCAGTCCGTTCAGTCTCTGTCTTTAATAATCATCTACTGTTGCAGCCCTCCCAACACACAAACACACACATACACACTAAAACCCACAACATTTAAAAATGACATTGTGCCCACCTGATTTGCCAGTATTGATGATCCACCAAAGCTATACTTATTATTGTCTAATCTGCCACTGCTTAGAACCCACCAATGACAAAACAGTACTGGGTGCTTTTTTGTTTATCAGAAAAAACAATTCAACTTTATATGCTGCAGTCCCACAAAGTCAATCCACTACTGTCCCATTAACCATAGGCTGCTATCTCATTCTTACTCCCTGAAACTGCATTACCTTGGATTATTAATTTTATTTCCTAAGCAAAAGACACAAATTGGAAGATGAAGTGAAAATCTATACAGTTGAGAAATATGATTTCATATTCAATACAACACTCTCTCTGTGAGTAAAGCCACAATTTAATGAAAGTGTACTTTTAATGTATGATACATTAGTGAGCTAACTTATTTGTGTTCAGTAGGTAGATTGATCGTCATTAGCCTCTTTGTGCATGTGTCTCTCTCTCTCTGTCTCTCTGTCATGCACACATACACACACACACACACTCACACACACACACACATACACACACACACACACACACACACACACACACACACACACACACACACACACACACACACACACACACTCTTCTACTTTCACATACTGAAACATTCTGATTTCATGCATGTACTCACTCACTCACTCACTCACTCACTCACTCACTCACTCACTCACTCACTCACTCTGTACTTGCCTATTAACACAGATAAGTGCTGTCTCTTTCAAAGGCAATGGTGGCAAATCCATACACAATTCCCTCTTCAGCGAGAACACACACACACAGATTCTTTGGCACGAAATAATGGCGGGAACACACAGATCCTTCTTTGGCACAAAAAAATCAAAACTAGAAGGGTGCTTTGGTGCATGCACACACTAACAGAGTTATAGGTCACTGGCGTGAAAACCACAAAACAAAAAAAGTGTTTTGGGGCATGTGTATATAAATGTTGCAGTTAGACGTCGGGGGCCATATGGAAAAGCTCTGAGGGCTGCATGCGGCCCGCTGGCCGCAGGTTGGATACATCTGGTCTATGTAATGCCATTCTGTTCTAGCCCAGAGCACTTTTGAGCATTGCCAGTTAGAGTCTGGACATAACTGGGCCCTGGACCCAGGTAGCTAGTAATCTCTCCTTTGACAATCATATTGCCAAAGTAGTTAGGAAATCCTTCTATGTGGCCCATCTAATTACTACAGGGTTCGCATCTAGAAATAAAGAGGTTATAGTGCCCCTCTACTCATCACTCATTAGACCCATCATAGAGTACAATGCCCATTTGGGATGTTCCTCACAAGACACTTCCAGCAGCTAGAAAGACCACAAAAGTACCTCACCAAAAGGATTACAGGCCTTAAACATATGTCCTATGCAGCCTGATTGAAAAAACTCCGGCTGTACTCAGTGGCATATCACTTACTCAGAGGTGATCTCTGCCTGACTTACAAAGCCATGTCCAACACAGAATTGATGGACATGCTCCACCTAAAGAAATCGAAGTCACTGTGAGCCACGTGCTCTAGTGAGATAAACCTCACCACAACAATAAATAGAACATGCTGGAGGGATAGATTCCTGTCACAGAGACTCCCCATGCTTTGCAACAAAATTCCAAATTACATCAGGCAGAGCCCCTCACTAACACTCTTCAAGAGAAACCTTGACGAGTGGATAGGTAACAGAAAATACACCCCTGGGATCACTTCATTGGCTCTGCTTGACAGAGGATTAGCTAATTAATCAATGGGGCGGCAAAAGCCGACACACTCTGGCTATGCTTTTCAATGCCCTCAGGCAGATAGCCAAGTACCTACTTATGAACCTCTGAACCTATGAACTATAGAATGCTGTGTGGTTGTCTGTGGAATCTTTGGCAATTATAGTTACATAACGAGATTTGGAGGATTCAATGAGGGATCTGAACTTCCTACTGGGCCTGGTAAGGGAGTTGTTTGCATCCTTGGAAAATCCGTTTCCCTTCGACACTGTCTACCTTCTGTTATATACTCTGTTCATGGCAGGTGCCCTCCAGACTGGCCTGCTTATTTGGGAGGAGAACGTCATAGCTCTATGTGGGATGTCAGGAATCATGCACAAGTGGATGTGCTCATACAGTTCCTTAGTGCAGGATTCATCAGTTGAACTGTCAGCTCCTGTCTCCAGTGGTGTTACAAACATTGTCACCTCTGCCTTGAGTAGCATGACGTTGGCTGTGGAGAGGTCTTTTACGGACAACTGTATATACATTCCTTTCACATGTTTGGTTTGATTAGCCTATGGTGGGATTACTTTGGTGAAACCTCACTTTCATGTATTGCTGTGATGGCTTAGTGGTTAGCTACTGTGACTGTAGGGTACAGGGTCCTGGGTTCATGACCTGCTAAGCCAGGTTAATTTTGTTCTGGCGAGAACAGCGGTTAATGCACACAGACTACTTAGGGCAATTTAGGTTAGTCACACTCAATACAATTCAAATGCCCTACTTTGGCAATCCTGGTTTCAATCACAGTGAAGTAAACCTTTGGGAAAGACTACTCCAGCAATCTCTGTTGTGTGTGCTATAACAACATAATGCTGTAGTATGATATAGAACTCTGGTAGGGGTTCTATTCTCCCACACATGGGAGTTGTGGTTGCTTTTGTGTCTGTTCCTATGCCTGTGTAGGGACCAATGCATGTTTGGCTAGTCACACTCACAACAACTCATTCGGTCTACTTTGGCATTCCTGCTGATGTCACTCACTGTGAAATAAACCTATGGGGAAAGAGTACTCCAGTAATCTCCGTGGTGTGTTCTATAATTGCTTAGTTAGGTAGGAGGTCTAATCCCAGATGTGACAGGTGTGTGTGTGTGTGTGTGTGTCTTAATGTGTCAATGTCTGTCAGACGTGTCCTATGTGGAGGTGGTTGTGAGTGTGAAATAACTGGACTCAATGATGAGTGGGTTTTGCAAATCTCTTATATGGTTCCCCTAGTATATATCACAATATCCACCGTGCTGGGATGACAGATGTGATATCCGTACATAGTCAGTCAGGGGTTCGATACCCTGGACTGGTAGGTGTGTGAAACAAACATGCTTACCTTTTACTCTCCCAATACACCCCGGATTATCTTTGCCTCTGTCTGCCTCTCTCACACCTTCTCTGGTGGATGTGGAGACTTACACCTGCTTGGCATAGGCAGTGGCATGTGTATTGTCAGTGATGCTCATAATCAGCTGATGGCCTCTTCACGAATTACAGCACTCCTCTACCTGATTGCATGTGGAACAGCTGTAGTAACATTCCCATAGCCAATTGCATGGGAAAACACCCCGATTTCCAGGAACATCATGTTGGTGTTAGGCAATTTCATTCACTGTGAGCAGGAACTAGATCTGGTGTTTGGCAAACAGCATCACAGATGGCTTGGGGACATACCTCTGACAACATACACTGTGAAAACAGGCCGACACACAGGAGGGGGATGTGCCTGTCTTGACTACAGACTGTAAGTGCTGTGATACTGCAGTTGAGGTAATACTGGTTTAACAGGGTATGTGTGGATATCACTGTCCTACATGTTTAAATACTTGTCATGTCAGTGCTATGTTTATGGGGAAATCCCCATTTGTAGGGTCATCAGCAGACTGGTCAGTGTGCAGTGCCGTGCGTTCCTTGTGTTACCCACAAAGCATCTATTTCTCAACTGCAGAAGGTAGTGTGATGATTGCAGTCAGTAGATGGTGACAGCCGGGAGAGTTACTGATGTCATATCCCTCATAGGACATATGGTGCAACAAACCCTGTTACGACAGTAAATGTATGAGGGTATTACAGCGACATGTCAATATTGGCCCTGTGTTTGTGCCTCCAGCCACAACTCTGTCAACCTTTGTACATATGTCATGCAGTAGGGGGTGCATATGTTCTGTACACCATAGTCATTGACAGCATATCTGATAACAAGCCAGTGAGATATCAGAGTGCTACACGCTATGTATAATAGGGGTTATATTTGAGGACATGGCCTGGGCATTCTGTGGTTGTGTGTACAGTACTGAGGTATGTGTAAGTCTGGTAATTGTCGACAGTGTGTGTATAGTGAATATGTACCTTGGCCTATGTAGAGACTGTGGTAGGTGTCATTGTTCCTGGTCCTATTCTATCTGATGTTACATGCTGCTCCACTGTATGTCACCCTACCAGCTTACATGTTTGTAGGGGCAAACACACACATGCCCCATAACACAGACAGACATGGGACCACACTATCTAGCGGCCCAGTATATGTAGGGGTGTTGTGTGAGTGGCTCATATGAGGATGGTGTAGGTCAGAAAGTCCATATACTGTAATTGTATGCTAGCTTACTATATGTGGCTGTGGCTGTGTTCACATTGGTTGTGGTTATGCACTTTCACACAGGTGTCTGTTACTCTGTGATGTGACATGCATGTAGAGCCTGCTATCTATGCAGGTACATGTGTATTCTCACATGGGAGATGTAGCCCAGTGTTGAGTCAGTCTGCCTGTAGCTTGCACTGTGCTTTGTTACATGTCTAGCAGATTACTATACTTATCCAGTGAGATGTCATGTCCAGATACTTGCTAGATGTATTTCTGCTGGGCCACCATGACAGTCATGTATGACAGACAAAGCAGTGGAATGCTGTTCAGATGTATGTCACTAACTAGTGGGGAGTATGTGGCCATGGCACCTCTGTACCAGCAGTTATTATGTGTCAGGACAGACAGGGGTGTATGAATGCATAACCTATGGGGGCAAATGTATACCAGTATTTACGTGTTATACCCATCTACATGGCTGTTAATATCCACATTGACAGGCCTGGTCCACATGTCTTGCATGAAGGGGTTCTGTGTATACCCCTGGACTGACCAGAGTGTGTCAGACTGTCCACATATATTGGGCGTATAGCAGCTGTAGCCCACAGGGCCGTTACTGTGCTAGCAGTGGTACAGTACTATGATGACCTTAGGATGTCTGTCGGTAGCCAATGGCGCACATGTTAACAGCAGGTGTGGCCTCCCACACACACCATGTCTGTGAAGACGATCCCTATTACAGTAGCAATAGACTACAAATATACCTGAAATACATACATGACATCCCCTTGCACTGAGAGGTTGGGACTACTGGGGCTGAGGTAGGGCTCCACTCCATGTGCAGGACATATGGCAAACATATATGTATATATCATTATACATATATCCACATTTACATATCCTGCTTACTGTATGCCAACAGTTGTACAGATATGTGCCTGTGTTCCAGACTCTATCCTCCACCTACATACCTGGCTTTTCACATGTGACATGCTGTCAGAGTTTGTTATGTAGTGGTCTGTGTGTATGTCATGCTGTCATTCCTGCCATCCATCCACTGCTGTTGTGTCCCCCACACATACTGGGGGGTTGGGGCCATATATGTGTGGGCTCCACCTGCACAATACATGTGTGCCCTAATGCACTGCAGAGGTCAATGTACATAACCATGGTATATGGCCCAGTAGTTTTAAGTGTAGGGGGGTGCACCATGACTAACCTCGGCTGTAACAACATATGTGAGTGTCTGGAGTAAGCTGCCTTAAGGTATCTGGATGTACATTACCATACAGTCCACCATGGGTAAATGCAGGCCTATTGCCTACTGCCATATGGAATGTTCTATTTGTCAGTGTGATTGTGATGGTTTCAGTTATGCCTTGTTATGTAACAGATACATCCCATTGTGTCAACTGTGGTCTGTATCCCCTAGAGATTTTGTACAGAGTGTTGATAGAGGGTGCTGACCTATACATCTGCATTACGCACTGTTGATTGTCTGGCATGCTGTTGGCCAGTCTGTCATTACTATAGTACTACTAGAAGGCCTTGGCCTGGACAGCAACATATGTCAACCTTTCCAGACTTCAGTCTCAGTATAACTGTTTTACAGTTGCATTACACTGTTCATATGGATGTCAGTGTCTAAACGGCTATATGACATGGCATATACAACTGTCATAGTACACAAATACTGCTTTCACATTCATTTATGCGTACCTGTGTGTGGTGTTATACCCTTTGATATCTCTGTGGGTATGTGTTGCAGGCTATGAATGTCATTCATATGGGTGGTTCATACTGTCTCCAGTTGGTAACGTGGTGACTGTAGGAATACTGGCTGCTCAATATTGTGTGCACATCCACATTCCGCCCCCACCACCAATCAAGGAAACCACAGTGAAAAACTTTTCAAAAGCAAACTTCACGTCACTTAAGACTGAGGTGGAAAGGTTCACAGCCCCCATGCTAAAGGACAACGCAGTCCAAGCTGCAGAATCCATTACAAAGGCACTCTATGAGCACCTGCAAAAATGCATGGATCATGCTATCCCAAGCAAAACCAAGACTCACTCCTCCAAGAAAAGGAAACCAGTCTGGTGGACCCCTGCCATAAACAAGCTATACAATAGAAGGAAGAAACTAGTGCAGAAAAGAGTAAACTCCCAAGAAGGAAAGACATCCCTGATCAGTATCAGCAAGAAACTATGATCTCTCATAAAATCACCCAAGGCTAGCTTTGAAAGAAAA